>NC_073744.1:67038046-67356228 GCF_029784135.1 Toxorhynchites rutilus septentrionalis
GTTAAGCTGAAGTTTAAGTGGCTGTTACATGTACAGTGGGGAAAAAATTGTGATTTTTGAAGATTTTGCTTGAATTTTCACCAGGAATTGTTTATATCGATATTGCAGCCAAATTAAGAAAGATAGAAGTTGTGCGTCAAAGAACAAATTGGAGCAAAAAATGGAGCAGGTTAAAGAACTTCGTTTTAATTGATAGTAACAATATAGTTCAATATAAATTTTTAGGATAAAATTAATAATAACACGATAAAAATTATTAACTTTTAAGTGTTTCACATCCAAAATGTTATTAAAATTCATTAATTTAGTTGTTCCACCTCTATATCCTGTGCTAAATTTTTTCATCTTTCAAATGAAAGCATCAGAATCGTCTTCCGTAACGTACTTTTTAATGTAGAGCCAGTATGAAGCAACAGAGTCCGAAACAAAAAAAAAAGTTCTGTAACTGTAACTGTAATTGTTGTAATTCGAACATATGCGTAGGAGGATTTTTTCATCAAATATGATCGTCTATCACCTCTTGAGAGAATCTGGATAATTTTTTTTTCATGTGAGAAAGGTGTTTTCTGACTTTAAAGGGATGAGTCAAAAATCAAATTCTTCTTTCATTTCCAAAAAATATGTTGACTCGATTATCCGGAATGAAAAAAAAATCAATACTCCGGATAATCGAGTCCGACCTGTATACTAATCAAGCTCTTTTATTTGATACTTTGATATTATTTTGAAAAAAATGTATATGGCGCCATTTTGTGGTGGCGGCCATTTTGGATTTGCATTTTTCATAAATAAATGTGTTTCACTAATCAAACCCTTCCATTTCATACCCATATTGAAGGAGTTCTGAGAAAATATGTGATCCGCCATTTTGTAGCGGCTGCCATCTTGGATTTTCAAGATCATGAAATACGCAGTTCGGTCAATCGGTCAACAGGAAGGGGGTCAAATTTATATTAATGTGGGACAGCGCTACAGACATGTTACAAACATACAAACATACAAACAGAGCAAGCTAAATAAAACCGTTTAAAAACGTCCGAAATTCGTACTTCTACACTAGAATAACCCCTTGAACTAAAGTTATTGTTCAACAAAGTTATAATGAATTAAATGAGATAGATGGTAAGTGGTAGCTAATAAATTAAGCTATCATTTGGTACAACACATTACAAACATGAAAAATTATCAAAGTTGCTAATTTTAAAAATTAAAAATTACAATACAGTCAAATTTCACTGGAACGAATAAATGGCAGAATCACACCCACTTTTCCGATCTAATTTTCATCGAATGCACGTGGAAGACTTCTTCAAAAATAAGCGACGAACCCCAACGTCCCATAAACCGTTTGCGCGCGCAATAATATTATCTCACCACTATTCTCCACACCTCAATCGCTCAACCGTTATCACCAAGTGACGCTGGTGATAACTCTCTCACCCCATTTCTCGCTCTTCATTTCCACGACCTTCAATTTTGATGCTTCCAAACAACCAACACTCGGATAGGACCTAAAATTGATAAAACACCCGACCATCGACTGGATCTGTTTCAGTTTTGCCGCAACAGTTCGCGTTGTAGGATGCTGGTCTTGTGTCTTGTGTCAATAAGCAGCCGCCGCAGTGGAAAATAAAAAAACAAATTAGTATTTCTCTCGCTCTCGAGAAGCACCCGCTCACAGATCTACCACACGAAGGAACGAACGAAAACTTTCACTACTTTCTCAACGCCTTGCCGAGGCAAAGATACGGACGGATACGGAGGGCGACCGGTTTCTCCACGGATCTTCGAGTGGTGAGTTCGGATCAGAAGCGACAGCAGCAGAAATTACCCACCAGAGAAAGAGAGACGCCGTGCGCCAACTCAGTGCCGATTGGTGTTAAGTGTGAACCGCACAGATTGTAGTGATTGGCTGTGACTGGCCACAGGTGAACGTGTTATTCCGGGGCCGAAAAAAAACCTTAGCTTTTATCGCCAGGAATTAGCAAGTAAAATTTGGATTCGTTCGGAAAGTGGTGACCGAAGAAAAAGCGGTGAACCAAAAAGTTTTAAAGGTGATTGTCAGCTGCTGTTAACTCTTTCCAATTGTGTGATTAGTGCAGGAAAAAATAGTAATCAACACCTGCAAAGGAGGAAGCGCAACAGTGAGTATAAATAGTGACATTGGTGAAATGGCAAGTTTTTCGCTTTAATTGTTTTCATAATGGGCCTCGACGATGAAGAATGCTAACGACTAGCCGGACGTGAACTTGGCGCATATGACCGATATTATTGTAGCCTTACCACTACTCGGATGCGGAAAGAGGTTTTTGGTTGGAGAGAAGTGTGCGGGCGCGTGACAACGAATATTTGTGTGTGGATAACCTACGGCTTGATCGAAAAAATTGGTCTGCGTGATAGTTGGGGTTCACCGGAAAGTGAATGTCAACGTGAGCGAGACACTAGCGACTTCTGCTACTGTATTGGTTCGCGACTGTTGTAGAAAGCGTTGCGTGTCTAATTTGGCGGTTTGTTTTGATTTATCGGCAATAGCTCTCCCAATTAATATGTATTGCGAATGCTGCGTTGAAGTGAATGCCCGATTTCGCCAGCTTAATTGGGGGCGGGTCGACACGAATATAAATATCATTTCTAGTCATTGAAGCTGATAATGCACGGGTAATGTCTCAATCTGTGCTTCAATATCTCGTTTTTAAAACTTACATGATTAATACGACGTTGAAGGACGTCAATCGAAAATTTTATTATTTAGTGTAGAGGAACTTGTTAACAAGAATTTCGATAGTATCATTGGCTTTCTTTTTTCCAAAACTTTTATGCAGTTTGTTGCAGCTCAATTCACTGTTTTTCAAACTAGAATGGCTCCAGAAAGACGTGACAACGTTTCGAACAACGAAAAAAAGATTTTTTTGCTCATTTTAGCATGTATAAAGTTTCCCACTAACACAATATGGGTTCCACATGGGCAAGGGGACGAATGATTGTCTTGCGTTGCTTTCTTCAGAAATTCAAATGGTTTACGCCGAAAAAAAACAAATGGCTTCAGTATTCTTGGACATAAAGGGGGCCTTCGATTCTGTTTCAATAGAGGTTTTGTCGGACAAATTACACTCTCGGGGTCTCCCGCCCCTATTGAATAATATGTTATATAACTTGCTTTGTGAGAAACATTTGAACTTTTCTCACGGAGATTCGGCAGTAAGTTGGGTCTCTTACATGGGCCTCCCCCAGGGCTCATGTTTAAGCCCCCTTTTGTACAACTTCTATGTAAGCGACATCGACAATTGCCTTACACAAAATTGCAGCCCAAGACAACTTGCAGATGATGGAGTGGTGTCTGTCGTAGGATCAAACGAATCCGACCTGCAAGGACCCTTACAAGACACTTTGAACAATTTGTCAACCTGGGCCATTGGGCTAGGGATCGAATTCTCCACGAAAACAGAGATGGTGGTTTTTTCTAGGAAGCATAGACCAGCAAAACCAAAGCTTCAACTTTTGGGTAAACCGATCACTCATGCTATGTCATTCAAGTATCTTGGGGTCTGGTTCGACTCCAAATGTACTTGGGGGGCCCATATTAGGTATCTGAGTAAAAATGTCAGCAAAGAATAAACTTTCTCCGTACAATTACCGGCACCTGGTGGGGAGCCCTTCCCGAAGATCTTATAATGTTGTATCGAACAACTATTCTCTCAGTGATGGAGTATGGCAGTTTCTGTTTTCAATCAGCTGCCAAAACACACCTCATTAAACTCGAGCGAATTCAGTATCTTTGTCTCCGTATTGCGTTGGGATGTAAGCCCTCAACGCATACCATGAGTCTCGAGGTTTTGGCAGGCGTACTCCCACTAAAAGATCGCTTCAATTTATTATCTCTTCGGTTCCTCATCCGGTGTAAGGTCATGAACCCATTGGTGATCGGAAATTATGAGCAGCTGATCGAGCTAAATTTTCACTCCGGATTCATGAGTTCATATAATGAATTCATCTCCATGCAGGTTGATCCTTCTTCATATATTCCCAACCGTGTTTGTTTTCCTGACTACATCAATTCCTCTGTGCATTTTGATCTGTCCATGAAGCAAGATATCCATGGAATATCAGATTATCTTCGATCGAGGATCGTTCCAACGATATTTGATGCAAAGTATGGGGATATCAATTGTGATAATATGTATTTTACTGATGGGTCTTCTAAGAATGAGTCCACAGGATTTGGAGTGTTCAACGAATTGTTTAGCACATCCCACAGTCTTCAATATCCTTGCTCAGTGTATATTGCTGAATTGGCAGCGATACACTGGGCGCTGGACAGCGTCGCCTCACGACCTGTTGAACACTATTACATTGTAACGGATAGTCTTAGCTCTATCGAAGCTATCCGTTCAGTGAGGCCGGAAAAGTACTCGCCGTACTTCCTTGAGAGAATACGAGAAATTTTGAGTGCTTTATCCAGACGCTGTTATGTCATTACCTTTATCTGGGTCCCTTCACATTGCTCCATTCCGGGTAATGAGAGGGCTGACTCATTAGCAAAGGTAGGTGCAATTGAAGACGATATTTATCAGCGTCAAATCGCCTTCAATGAATTTTATTCTTTAGTCCGCAAAAATACCATCGCTAACTGGCAACGCAAGTGGAATGAAGATGAATATAATGATTCTTCTATACTATTTCATTAATTTACATTACGGATGGTTTGTACTATTGTTTCATGCGAAATTCACATTATAAGACACTAACAGATTTTGAACTATGAAAAAACTCAATTCAAATGCAATTACTACACACAGTCACTGTCCTATGTCAAGATCCCGTCCGTGCAAATATCCCTAGGCTCAGACCCATCAACTTTTTTCGAATTCATTTCAAAACATGCGAATGAGTTTTATTCTTTGATTTGTTAACAATGCTTGAGTATTTTCGTTCGTGTTCGTGAGAATTTAGTCTTTCCATATGATGGCAAAAACCTCGTTAATATAGTCATGTATTTTGTAACGTGACGACACGTTTTACACGGAAAATATGATTTACGAAACGTCGTCACGACAGAACATAGTACAGGTCGGACTCGATTATATACAGCTTGAAAAAAATATTTTTTTTACATTAGAAATATGACTTGCTTCAAGAAAAAAGGTAACCTTTGGACGTTAAGGTGGCTATTGTTTGTTAATTTTACTTCGTATTTTTGTTGCTCTTTCATGTTGTTTTTATTTAAATTTATTTATTATTAGCTATTATTTGTACACTGGGGAAAAATCGTGATTTTTGAAGATTTTGCTTGAATTTTCACCAGGAAATGTTTATATCGTTATTGCAACGAAATTAAGAAATATAGAAGTTGGGTGTCAAAGAGCAAATTGTAGAGTGGTTTGAGAACATTAATTTGATTGATAGAAACAAACAATTTCAATATGAATTTCAGGGATTTCAAATGGAGGCAACAGATTTGGCTTACCCAGCGTACTTTTTAGTGTAGAGCCAGTTTGAGGCAACAGAGTCCGAAACATAACAAAAGCTCAATAACTTTGTCATTGTTGAAATTCGAACATTTGCGTAGAAGGATTTTTTTTTCATAAAATATGATCATCTAAAATCTTCTGAGAGATTCTGGAAAAAAATATTTTTTCATGTGAGAAAGGTGTCTTCTGACTGACTTTAAGGGGATGAATCAAAAATCAAATTCTTCTTTTATTTTCAATTTCATGGCACCTTTGTTTGATTTTATAAGCATTCTTCTCTCCATAACTCGATACCTCCCTAACTCGATGGTCCCTTGGATATCGAGTTAGGGAGAGTTTACTGTATATACAGTGAAAAGAAATCGGAAACTGTATATAATCGAATCCGTGCTGTATTGAACATCAATCTTATTCTCTCCCTTCTTCCTTATATGACCTACCTCACACTGCGTCACACTTTAAGGGAGAACGAGGTTTGAAACTAATAAACGAATTAATTGTTAGGTTTATGTCACGTGCTAAAAGGGACTGAATTCACTCATTTCACATGACATTTTATTATTTTTCAAACACAATTCTGAGAGAACAGAAATTATTCCAAACGCAATATTGAAAGACTAGAAAACCATAGAGTTTTTATTATAATCTGTAGTTTTCATCTACCCTCCTAAAAGACTTACTGAGAACCATTATTTCATTGTGCTACATAGAAGATCAATAACAGCACAATCGACTTCTCAGGATCGTATACCAACAGGAGGTGAGAAGAAATATTATCTCGACAGATTTCAAAAGCGGTCTTGAAGAACATTTTTTGTGCTGCTTTCTCGTCTCTTTAACTAATTTAACACGGATTTGTTAGACTAGGGAAAAAGAAATCCATTATTTTTCGTGAAATTCAAAACATTATTCAAGATGTTCCGGATTGTCCGTTTTGTTGTTTATTGCAACAAATGCAACAAATAATACTTCTCTGAAAAAATATGAAATCAATCGACACTCGATATTTGGGTGTCAAACCAAAAAATATAATGAATTGAATTTCCATCTACGAAACCTCGGCCAAACGGAATGAAATCGACCCGTTTCTCAAACGGATGATGACTGGAGATCAGAAATGGGTCACATACGACAATATTCTGCAAAAACGATCGTAGTCAAAGCGTGTGGAAGCAGCTCAAACCACGGCCAAACCAGAGTTATCGACCGGGAGGGTTCACCTGTGAATTTGGTGGGACTTGAAAGGAATCATTTATTGTTAGTTGCTTCCGTATCTCCAAACACAAAATTCAGATCTCTACTCTCAAAAACTGGACCGTTTGAAGCTAGCAATTCTCCGGAAACGACCAGAATTGGCCAATAGAACAGATGTTGTGTTTCATCACAACAACGTAAAAAAGGGGAAGTTGATTTTTGGGCCACCCTGGAATGGGAATGGTCACCTCAATGAAAAAAATAAAAAAAACGGTCTCATGTTTCGCGATAAAATACCGATTAGGGTGGCTCCATACAGAAAATAAAATTCTGAATATTTTTTTTTCTTAAATTTGACTTCAAACCATACATATAACCCCTAATCGAACCTCCATCCCCTATTTTTAAACGCAATTTGAGTGTTTTTGTATAAACAATACAAATAATTTAACCGTCGTTCGTTTTTCAAACAGAACGAAACGTAAATGTTAAATGACATTAAATGATCTGTTTACTGGTCAACTACTCACTCGTTATTCGAATGGGTTGCAATTTTGCATTCTGTAATCCAATCGACTCAATCGAGTTGTGCAAATGTTGACATTGAGCTTCGTGTTCCATTCCTTTGAAGCAAAAGCGGATAATGGATATTCGGGTGATATAAGTACGCTTTCAAAATAAAATTTTAAATTAAAATTTAACTCTACGCATCAAATATGTGTTATATGTAAAAAAAAGTAACATATTCTCTGTTATATGTAGAGAAATATTTTGAACGAAAATTGTGTCTGATTGTGATTTTAAAAAATGAAGGTCTTTTTGAATGAGCACAATGAATATTTAAAATACTTCAAATCACACTTGCTTGAATTACAAAATGACAATCCTGATAAAAACCCAGCTGGATTGCAAACATTGCTGGAATCATAATAGGCGACTATGAAAAGGCGCGATATATTGTAATTCGAAGATAAAACAATAATCTGGAATTCATCGTTCACACACACGAACGACTGCGACTCCTACAACACAATCATCATAAGTGGCGTGAGGAAGAATACATTTTCTTGCATGACGCTATCATGAACAAAGCCGACACAGTCTTTGCTATTGCCAGGCCAAAATGCAAAATATTGACATGACCAGTGTTGCCACACGTACGGGTTTATCTGGAAAGGTACAGTTTTTTTTTCGTTATTTTTGGTACAGATTATGTACGGTACAGAGTACAGATTTTCGTTAAAAAGTACAGATTGGTAAAGATTTTTTCCGCGTGTGAAATTTCTTACATTTGAACAATGCAACATCAAGGTACAAGACGATTTTTACGCCGCAGTATCGCAATCTAGCAATCTAGATTCCGAAAAACTATGTATAAGCATAATCAGAAACACGAATGACTAGCTAATGTAAATGTAGTGTTTGTAGTAAATAAACGCGTATTTTTTTCATGCTAAGAAAATAGATTTTTCTCTATAACGAATATTTGCGATGGTACAGTTTTTTTGAAGAAACAGTACAGATGAGAAAGATTTTCAACCCCTCTAGTACAGATTTAAAATGTGGCCTGGTCATGACATTACAGAGCGTGTGTTCTAATAAAATATGAAGTCCGATCGGATTGGATCCCACCTATTGCTGGATGTATTCGATCGGAATGGAAGGAGCGAGGATTACCTCATACATTTTTAACTTGGTAAGTCCAAAAAATACGCCCTGAAATTTCTGCATTATCCGAGAATGAATCAAGCAAATGAAACCAAATTTGACATGTGGGAGTTTTAGGGCGCAATAAATGTTTCTACGGTGGTTAGACTATCCACCCCACTTTCTAGAGGGGGGAGGGGGAGACTGACATGCAAATGAAACATAAATTTCTGCATTACTCGATAATTACTCAAGTAAATGAAACCAAATTTAGCATGTGAGAGTTTTAGGGTGCAATAAATGTTTCTATGGTGGTTAGACTCTTCACCCTCCTCTCTAAGAGGGGGCTGCCATACAAATGAAACACAAATTTCTGCATAACTCGAGAACTAATCAAGCAAATGAAACCAAATTAGGCTGTTGTTTATCGGTCCGAGTTTTTCAACTATCCACAACCATTAATGAAATTAACTGATGCGGTGACGGCAGACGCATAGGTAGAATTTATTTATTTATCTATAACTAGCTGACCTGGTAAACTTCATCCCGCCCAAAATTATGTTATATGTCATTTGCAAGTGGATGAAAAATCTTGCACGAGAATTGTGTCTGAAAATAATCTGATATTATAATGTCGAGTTCTAGTAGAAGTACTGAAATTTTAAAGTAAAAAATAATTTTAAAGGGTAGATTAGAAAATCAATCGTCGAACTGCGATTGGACTCATGAACGTGCGCTTAGTAGGAAAACGTGGATGTGATAACAAAAAAATAAATTTTGCGCGGGACGAAGTTTGCCGGGTCAGCTAGTTTGCAATAAAAAAGTTAGAGCAAAAAACCCGTTTTTTTCATGGTGACCCTAACGTAACTTAGAAAAAAAAGCGCTATATCGGCTATTTCAAGAGATAGAAAAAATATTGTTCTATAAATTTGCTTAAAATAACTGAGGCTAAAACATTGTCGAACCATATCTACCTCTATCTATAACGATAAGAAAGTTAGATTTTTTATTCCATCGAAAATTTTGGTAACCCAATTTTTGAAAACATCAAAATGAGCGCTTTATAATATGTAACAACTTTGTCGAAGACAGTTTCTGTCTAGAGAATAACTGTCGAGCTCTAGATGCTAATTTGCACTTAAATGCACTTCCTGGACCATTGTGAAGTGGAAAGAAATTCAGAACAAAAATTGTGTCTGATAGTATTTTATATTATGGATAAAGTTTTGATGGAAATGCAAGTAAATTTATAGAAAACGAAGTTAAGTCAGGGTCAGGGCTATGTTTTCTATGTATTTAAATGACATGATAATTTTCATTCAAATTTAAACAATTCTCAATTGTTTTCCGGTTTGCCAATCTGATAGAGAGAAGATTGCTTCACGAATACGGATGAATTATTTTGACGTTTATTTTGTGACAAGGCAAGGTTGCCATATTTGCTTGTGGAATTCGATCGAGTTTCGATTTGCAGAATGTGGAATTCGATCGAGTTTCGTGAAATTCTATCGAGTTCCAAACCAACTGGGTTCCGGAATAAGAATGACTCTCTAGTATCAATCGTTCTTCTTTATCGATCAGATTCAATAATTTTTATGGCGGAACAACGTTTACCAGGTCTGCTAGTTGTTTTGTAAATTCAACGATGTCCCCTGTACACACATGTTATTTCTTACGTTCCGAGTCACCCCACAGTTGCGGAGGTCGCTTTACTGTCGAAATAATCAACAAAACAGAACCGGTCAGCAAACAGGAGTTAGTCCGTGTAAAATTTTGCTAGTGGAACTTAAGTGTTTTAATCGGAAAATTTTGGAAAATTCGAAACTTTTGCGGACTTCATTCATCTTAGATCATTGTTCAGTGTATTTTGTGAGTACTCAAAACATTGTTTTGAAATTTGGAGTCCATTCGGGGTAACACCGAAATCTTCAGCCAGGGTAAAACTGACACCTGATTTGTGTTTCACTGACAAGAAAAATGCATTTTTACTTTTTGTAGATGCCTCGAGTTCATATTTGGAAGACAAACTGATAAAACAGCCAAAACCAACGTTGAATCGAGCATGTCAACAAAAAAGGCTGACAGAGCTCATGGAGCTTATGGGATTCATCCATCACCTGCTTGCTCTTGAGAACCGTCTGGCTTTTGAATTCACCAGAAAAAAACAACGTGAAACATTCTTTCAACAAGAAAAACATAAGTGCTGGCTAACCGTTTTCTGGACCGGAATCCGAACCATTCGTTCCGCAAACCCAAGACTGCATCAGCAACGAAAGCTGTGGGGTTCAATAAGCCATCAGTGAACAGCTTTTTCTTGCAGTTGAATTACATGATTTTGATTGCTTTTTTATCATTCAAAACCTTAGCAATCCAATTACATAAAATTTTCAACTATCCTTCCTCTCCCCTCTTAAAGTGTCCACATAGTATATAGATAGCCTATTCATGCTTTGAAATTAGTGTGACAAATTTTCATTCGTTCCCCTAAAGGTGTCGGTTTTACCCCGAGTGGGTGTCGAGCTCGCAAGCACTCCCATTTAGTTCATCTAAAAACATCAATTTTTGTATTTAATCAGAACTCGAGTTCTACTCAAAAATGATCAACAGATACTATAGAATGGTTCATGAATAGTTGACGAGAGTATCTGTAATAATTTGCAGTCGAAGAAAAATGGGAGATCTTGGAAGTGTGTGGAAATCTTTAGGGTTTTACCCTGATTTCCCCTACTTATTATCATTAACGCTTCGCAAGGTTTTCCCATCCACATCAAATAGCACATATCTTCGTCCCCTAATCATCAATTCAATCACATACAACCCATGAAAACACTTTCCCATTAGATAAACAGTGCGTAATCTTTCGGGCGGTAATTGTACCGCCCATCAATCAAAACCACGCGGGCTTCGCAACACATGTCGCTCCAGATAAATGAATGTATTCTCGCTGGTGAAAACAAAAATAAGTCATAACTGACCACACCAGAATTGAGCACGACTGGCGCGTTGTTTATGCTTCACCCCGGCGACTCGGAGTGAAGACGCTTTCCGAATCCGTGTACACAATTATGTTGCTGCCAGCAGCTGAAGAAAACAAAACAAAAAAAGGCCGACAATGAAAGCAGATCAACAACACCTACATAACGCGGTCTGCAGCAGCCGGGAGGTGTGTCCGGAGGGGTGCTAAGTAAACCAGAACTAGATCTCGCTGGAGTCGCAAACACTTGCGCGAGCATCAATGGAACGAAATTCATTCATGAACACTTGGAGCTGTTGGTTGGTTCGGTTAGTATTTCCGAGCAGCTCCGGTCAACGGGATCCAATGACAAGACTGACTGCGCCAAGCTAACCAGCATACCAGCATACATATTCATGCGCCTCTGGAAAATTATGCATTTATTCAGCATGTTTCAGAATTTTTAATGAGCTGAATATTACCCTAGTTTAGGGCCCACGAATACGAAACACATAATTGGAAAAGTTAGTTTGTATTTTATGTTGTAAATTGGAGAAAAGTAATGTGGATTTTATGCAGTCATTTTTACAGTGGTAGTATAACTATATTAGAACGATGAATACCACAGTAATCAATGTCCTTATTAAGCGTAAAATGGATCGTTGAGATATGATAAGATATTAGAAGACTTGGCATCGTGACATCGAGCGACATATCCGTCGTTTCAAATGCTTCATTTATACACCTGAATGTTGTCAGCTTTTTTTTCAATTACTCATACTGAAGCATTGTTTTGTCTAAGATACAAGTAGTGATAATACTTGAATGATCAAACAATTCAACGAATAAAATAGGTATTGCCGCTCGTATTCTCATATAACAATTGAGGGGCTTAGAATGAAAGGGGTGTAAGTGATTTGATCGATTTCTCTACATCGGCTCTCTCTTTTGGCCATAACTTAGCTGCAAACTCATTCCCAGCTGTATTTGACAATGTGGAAGATAGGTCAGATAGATAGGCCTCATCTATCAGATTCTATAGCTAACTCAAATTGGAACGTTTTTGCAGTTGAGTTATTAATCAAAGAAAACGTTGACGAAGAGAAATCGATCAAGTCACTTACACCCCTTGCATTCTGAGCCCCTCAATTAGAGTTTAGGAGGGCTACCATACAAATGAAATACAAATTTATGCATAAATCCAGGATTAATCAAGCAAATGAAACCAAATTAGGCATATTGAGGTTTTAGGGTACAATAAAAGATTCTATGGTGGTTATATACTCCTCTCTTTGGAGGGGGGGGGGGGTCTGCCGTACAAATGAAACACAAATTTCTGCATTACTCGAGAACTAATCAAGCAAATGGAGCCAAATTTGGGATGTGAGGGTTTTCGGGCACGAGTGCTCCCGTGGCCGAGTGGTTAGCGTCATAACTAACATGCCGGGTGTTCGGGTTCGATTCCCGTTCTGGTCGGGGGAATTTTTCGTCAAAGAAATTTCCTCCGACTTGCACTGTGATCACGCGTATTCTAGAGCTTGCCACTCAGAATGCATTCAAGGCGTGTTATTTGGCATAGAAATCTCAACTAAGTACTTATAAAAATGACGCAAGTAATACTACGTTGAGACGGCGAAGTTCCTCTAGGAACGTTAGTGCCATTGAAGAAGAAGAAGAAGGTTTTCGGGTACGAGAAATGTTTCTATGATGGTATGATACCCCATCCTCCTCTGGGATGGAGAGTGGGTCCCATACAAACAATGCACATATTTCAGCCAAACATATTCCAACCAAACATAACAATTAAAAATTTTCGGAAAACTCTGAAGGAAAATTCGAAAAATTCAATTCGCATGTGTTCTACAATTACATATTGACAAGCGTTGTTAAGCGGACCTTACACGGTCAACTTTATTGACAATATGATGACATTTGAGATCATAATGACAGCTGAACATGGCCGACGACGCAGAAATCCGGATTTTCTGATTTTCGAGCATCAATATCGTGGCATTTCATATGGATGCATGATGTTGACGTTTTACCTCACGGACTTCCAGACTGAGTTGCCAGATATGCAAGCGCACATTTAATTTTTGTTAGTCTTTTTTGCGATTGCAATTAAAATTTATAAACTACTGAAATTGTAGGAATCATAAATGGAAGCTTTTGGTTTGGAAAACTGATACTTTGAAGAGCAAAATACGGTACTTTTCACGATACAAATCAAAACTTCAAAGTAAACTGACAATGTGATGGTGAGAGAGTGGATGAAAGTTAACAACGTTTTAGGAATTTTTTAACGTTGAACTCGGTCATTCTTTGCGCTAGTGAGCGGGTTGTGTGTTTCTTCACACTCCGCTATAAAATTTGGAGAATGAGAAGATCTGTTAATTCAAGCTACAGTAGAATCCCGATTATCCACGGAATAGTCGGGCAAACTCACCGCGATTAACGAAAATCGCGGATGACCCATTAAAGGACAAAAAAACGCAAACACGAAAAGAGATGTTTCAACATAAAAACTATGTTCTATCAATACAGAAATCAATCAACTATCCATCTATAAGGTCGTGTACATCAGTGGCTAAATAATGTAAAAGCCATGACCAAAACAAAAGAGCATGGGCCTACCACTCACTAACAAATTCCGGAAAGGCCTATTGATTTACTATGGAACTCGCAGTCACGAATAATCCGCAGGGTGGATCACCCGCTCGCGGATAATCGGGGTTCTACTGTCATAGTCTCATTTATGGAATAAAAACATTTGCTTGCAGATAAAATAACTTGCATATATTTTCGCAAACTAAAATAATCTGGCATCTCTGAAACTGAAAGGAACAGTCTGTATTTGTGAAACGAGTATTATGATGTATTTTTGAGAAGAAAAACCGAATTCTAAAGTGTAAATTATGAATGAAAATTAACTTTTACGAATCAAAATAGTATTCTATGTGAATGCAAATCACTTTTTTTCTGCAAGTGGTGAGAAAATCCCATACAAAAATTATGTCTGAAATTGACGTTATATTATAATAATACATTTTAGTAGGAATATCTGAAAATTCAGGGGAAATAGGTTAAGTTAAGGTTAGGACTACGCGCTTCAACTAATTAAATAATACCAAGTAGATATTTTCATTCAAATTTTACCAATTGAAAATTGCCTTTTAGCCTTCTAATCTGATAGAGAATAGTTTGGATCCCAAACTCAAATGTCGCCACTAGCCATCGCGGATATTTTCGTTGTCTCGGGTTGAGGGCGATATTGACCGTGTAAGGTGGAAAAATATTGATTAAGGTTAGATCAGATGTTGAAAGCCTAGCTGTCACGATATTGAAGACACTTATTGTCAATCCGATTGATCGTGTAAGGTGCCCATTAGTCCATTTCATGTTTGCGGAAACGAAATTGATCTTTGTTCGAAAGTGGAAATGGATTTTAATGTGATAAAACGCACTCCTATATCGTCTTCTATCTATATAAATAAAATAGACATATGATGAAACAACTAACTTTGGATAATGGAAATCGACGTGCCCACGATTTTATTTTAGTCTCATCATTGCCCAAGATTAATGAAGGAAGGGATGTGATAATTACTAACTGCTACTTACCTAATTATTTTCTAGTATTAGTATATTAAACCGTTTAAGTTAAAAAGTTTTTTTTTCCTTTTTTATTTTCTAGTTTTTATTACATTATCTGTATGATTACAATAAAACCATTCAACTTTTTTTTAATTTTTATTTCTTACCTAATTTCTTCGGAATATTTTGGTGATGTACTGTATTCTATTAGTCAAATCATTTCATTCGATACCGATATTGAGGGGATAACAAAAAAAAACATACAACTTTTTGAATTTATTTTGTTCCTTATGTAGTGTGTTCTCCAAGTCAAGCCATTCAGCCATTTTTTAGCGGCGGCCAAAGTGAATTTGTATTTTTTATTATTGTGGGACAACTCTACAAACATACATACAAACAGATCAAGTTGAATGAAACCGTTTAAAAAAGTAATTGGCTATTTCGTTACAGCGGCTATCTTGGATTTGAAATTTTCATAAATAGCTGTGATCTACTGGTCAACCCCTTCACTTGCTACCCATTTTGATGGGGTTTGTTTTGAGAAAATATGTAATCCGCCATTTTGTGGTGGCGGCCATTTTGGATTTGCATTTCTCATAAATAACTGTGTTCTACTAGTCGACACCATTAATTTGATACCCATATTGATGGGGTTTAGAGGAAATATGTAATCCGCCATTTTGTAGCGGCCGTCATCGTGGATTTTTAAAATCATTAAATACGCAGTTTTAAAATGATTGCAGATACAAATGTGTGTTCCCAAATTTCAGATCAATCGGTCAACAGGAAGGGGTTCAAATTTCTATTAACGTGGTAAAGCGCTACAGACAAACATGTTACAAACATACAAACATAAAAATTACAGGGCAAGCTGAATAAAACCGTTTGAATAAAATAAGTAAAAAAAACTTCTTAAGTTAAGCATTTATAAGACTAAAATAAAATCGTGGGGCATATGATGAAGTCGATAATTGTAAATAATGGAAATCCAACGTGCCCAATGATTTCATTTCAATCTTATAAATTCCCTAGACTAATGAAGGAGAGTTGTGATAACTGCTAACTGCTACTTGCCTAATTATTTTCTAGCTTTTAGTACATTATTATATTTAATCACAATTAAACCGTTTAACTTAAAAAGTTTTTTTTACTTATTTTATTTTCAAGTTTTTAGTACATTATCTGTTTCATTAGAATATTTCTCTACAATAAAACCATTGTACTGTATTCTATCAGTCAAAACATTTCATTTGATACCGATATTGAGTGGATTGTAGAAAATACATAGTGTGTTCTCCAAGTCAAGTTCGTTCGTTTGATACACATATCTCAATCAATCTTTTTTTTTTTGAGGTGATATGGAATCAGTTATTTTGTAGCGGTGGCCAAATTGGATTTTTCAAGATAAGCAGTTTTAAAATGAGAGCAGAGAGGTTTTTTATAAATTCTGTCAGTTCCTATTGGTCAAATTTCTTTTAATATTGGACAACCCTACAGACATACAAACATACATACGAACAGTTCAGGCTAAATAAAACCGTTTGATAAAGTAATTGGCTATTTTGTGATTGCGGCCATCTTGAATTTGGAGCCTTTTCATTTGATACCGATAATAATAGAGAAATTTTTGAGAAAATATGTAGTCCGCCATTTTGTAGTGGCAGCCATCTTGGATTTGCATTTTTCACGAATAACGGTGTTCTATTAGTCAAGCCCTTTCATTTGATACCCATATTAACGGTGTTTTGACATAATATGTAGTCCGCCATTTTGTAGTTGCAGCCATCTTGGATTAGCATTTTTCATAAATAACCGTGTTCTACTAGTCTAGCCCTTCCATTTGATACCCATATTAATGAAGTTTTGAGAAAATATGTAGTCCGCCATTTTGTAGTGGCAGCCATCTTGGATTTGTACTTTTCACATTAACCGTGTTCTACTAGTCACGCCATTTCATTTGATACCCATATTAATGAGGTTTTGAGAAAATATGTAGTCCGCCATTTTGTAGCGGCCGCCATCTTGGATTTTCAAGATCATGAAATACGCAGTTTTATAATGACTACAGAGATAAAGGTGTGTTCCAAATTTCAGATCAATCGGTCAACAGGAAGGGGGTCAAATTTCTATTAATGTGGGTTTAATTAATGCAGCGCTACAGACAAACACGTTACACGTTACAAACATACAAACAGATTACAGGGCAAGCTAAATAAAATCGTTTAATAAAAAATAATAATTTCGGATGGCGATGAAAATAACACTACGAAAGAAAACTCAATGGTCTAAGTTTTCTTCAAATGCTACGTTTATTGTGTTTTACCTACGAAACAAGAATTTTGTGAAACAAACTGAAATATGAATAATATTACCAGTGCTGAATGGTGAATCGGTCTCACAAATACATGCTTACAATTGAATGTATAAACAGGATGGTCGATTTTTACTGTGTTCATATTTACCGCTTATTTTTTGAACACCGTTTTTGGTGCTCCACAATGGTTTGTTAGAAAATTATTTCCTTCATAGTGAAGAATTGCTTAACTTTTGGATAAGGATGTTATTTATAATTAGAAGGGCGATGACTGTCACTGTGACTCTCTGTATTTATTATGTTTTCCATAAGTGTAACGAATGTAAACGAAGTAAAAGGATGCCCAAAACAATGGAAAAGTTTATTTGTTCAACTTCTTGCCTTCCTTACTGATTACTTCAAAAGTTGTGTTTTCAAGCTTTTCATCAACTTTTG
This sequence comes from Toxorhynchites rutilus septentrionalis, assembly GCF_029784135.1. Lineage (NCBI taxonomy): Eukaryota > Metazoa > Arthropoda > Insecta > Diptera > Culicidae > Toxorhynchites > Toxorhynchites rutilus. The sequence goes on from NC_073744.1 coordinate 67,055,652, forward strand.
CAACAACGCACCGAGCTCATTCGCTACTTAAAGCTAGTGAAAAGTTTCTAAGTGTCGAATATTTTGAAATGGATCTATCAAAAATTGCAAAACAAGAACGTACTATCTACGCTTATCTATACTATCTAACTTGATATAAATTATCAACTTTCTCGAACAGACATAACCACGACATGATTTCTTTTTAAACGTCCCTCGATGAGCTTCGAATCCTTCCGTAAACAACTGAAAAATGGGCAAAACACGCCGATACCAATAAAACAACGATATTGTTATACGGTCCAGTCAGCAACGTGAATAACAACAAGTTGTTTACTTTTCTCAACTCGTCAGGGATCCATTGACTGGCTGGAAGTACGCAGATTGGAATTTCAATCGACACGCGCCTGCCCACCACGATAGTGTTATCATCTCGGAAGTACACGGTGAATTGTTGGAATGTCGGTCTGTTTCGATAACAGCCAATGGTTATGAATTTAATCCGATTCGGTTCGATCATGTCCATTAGACCGAAAACGCTCCTTTGTAGATCAATCAGATTCAACTCGGATGTGTTGAATTTATGAGCAAGCAATAGACGGTCATTAAACCCAGATATCGGAGCAATCGAAGTTTTCTCATTTAGCTATGTTTGCGGAAACAGTTGAGTGCTTTGGGAGGGATGATTTGGAACAATTAAACATAGATTTTGGATTCCATTTCCAGGTCGCTATCATGCTTTGTGCAATTAGTTATTTCCATTGAGAAAAATATATTTTTCTTCATACTCTTTATAGCACCAAACGATGTGTCAATGAGACACACTTATCTACTGTCGCGTCGATGCTATCAAATTAATGCACCGAAGCATAGAAAAGAAAGTGAAAACTATCGCCCGGCAGCAGGAGACATAAAAATTAGCATCTCGATGAGATGATGGGTTGTTTGGCTCCGCTGCATCGCCACCAAAGTGTTGTCATTGTCAAGGTATTCAGGTTGCGGTGGTTTGTGAGGGCACACAACTCACCGGGGCGTTGTATCAATGCGTACCGATAACTGAGGAAGACGCTCAGGTGAAATTTTTCATTTGCACCATCATGAACCGTCACACGTCTTCTTCGATTGTATGGGACTGTTCGATCTTGAAACTTGTTTGCCACGCCGTTTTCTCCTCATACTCTGAGGAGATATGTATTTATGCTTGACCGTTCAAAACGTGTTAAGGGCAGATCCCGACCTGGGAGGCCATGGGTTTTTGACGTCTATTATGTCATTTGAAATGTTCAAATCTCTTGCAGTGTGTTTATGATATGTTTCGAAATTCAATTAAAAAAGTTCTGCAACTATAAATATTGTTTACTAGCTGACCCGGAGAACTTCATTCCACCCACAATCGATATTTTGATTAAGATAATTTCGAATTTGTGTTTCCCCAGAAATTGTATTGACGTAGGACTACGTCTTTCATTTCTATACTGGGGTGTAAGTTCAAACTTTCGAAAACGAAAGCGTTACGCCGGAGAACGAGATTTTGAGCGTTAATAGCTCCTGAACAACTGAACGAAATAGTATGATAAACACTTCATTCGACACATAAAATGTCTACGCGTTATATGCTTGTTACTTTATAATCCAAAAAATTGTTTCAATAGCCCTAAAATTACATTCAAAACAGGCTATTGAAATCACACCAATCGGTATATAAGCGAGTGCCGCTCGGAAATCCACTCAGTTATAATTGCGCAACGATTGAGGTACGCTCGCTGGAATGGATGGATGCTTCCCTATCACAGACTTCAAAACCATGGAGCCAGGGGAAATCGGCATAGCAAAATAGATGTAAGCAGTGGGTACTTCTGTACTCGCTTGCGTATCTGGAAATCGGGATGTTTCCCTAACACAGACTTCGAAACCATGGAGCCTGGGGGAAATCAAGATTGCAAAACAGATTCAAGCTGCGAGTACTTCTGTACTTCCTTGCTTTTCTGGAAATCGGAATGTTTCCCTAACACAGACTTTGTGGTATGATAATCACTTTATTCGAAAGATGAAACGTCTAATATTTATATGCTTGTTACTTGTTGATGGCTAAGTCAACGTTAGTCCTACGTCCACCTTGCGGTTATATAAAAGATATAACCCACTTCTAGTTTTTCTGTACGCGATCTATATTCGCGGTATATACAGGGTTTTCCAACTTTAAATTCCGAAAGTAAATTGAAATAAAACACACTTAGAATTCGAATTTCGATGAAACTTTTATTTCAAATTAAAGTTTGGTTTATGCCATTATGTGTGAAATACAACATCATTCAAATTTCCACCTAGGGCTTCCTCACACACCTTGATCCGGAGCAGGTAATTTTCGATGACGTTTCGGCACATATGGGGCGGTATCTCGGTCATAACTTTACGAATGTTGTCTTTCAAATGTTCAAGAGTTTGCGGAGAGTTGGCATAGACACGGTCTTTCGCATAACCCCACATAAAAAAGTCTAGCGGGTTCAAATCGCATGATCTGGACGGCCAATTGGCATCACCAAAACGCGAAATTATGCGTCCCTCAAATTTCGTTCGCAATACGGCCATGTTCGGTCGTGTTGTGTGACACGTGGCGCCGTCCTGCTGAAACCACATGCCATCCGTATCCATATCTTCAATTTGTGGCAAAAAAAATCGGTTAACATGCGGCCATAGCGCTCACCATTCACAGTTACCGTCTCGCCGTCCTCATTTTCAAAGAAATACGGCCCGATGACTCCACCAGACCATAATGCGCACCAAACAGTGTCTTTTGTCGGATGCAATGGCCTCTCAACAATCACGTGTGGATTTTCTGAGCCCCATATACCGAAATTTTGTGTGTTCACATAGCCACCGAGTTCGAAATGTGCCTCATCGCTGAAGAAAATTTGATGCGAAAATACAGCATTTTGCTGCTGTTGTTCGTTCACCCAATCGACGTATGCCCGACGCATTCCATGGTCACCACGCTCTAATTTTTGTACCAGTTGGACTTTATATGGATGTAGGTGCAAGTCCAAATGCAAAATTCGCCACAATGATGTGTTTGTCAAGCCCAATTGCTGAGCACGTCGTGGAATCGAAACATTCGGGTCATCCTCCACACTGGCAGCAACAGCAGCAATATTTTCGGCCGAACGCACATTACGATAATGCACAGGTTTCACAATATCCGCTACGGATCCAGTGTGTTCGAATTTACGCACTACATTAGCGATTGTGTGCTCTGTAGGCCGTCCATGACGACCAAAATCCGTCCGTAATGATCGAAAAACATTTGCCGGTTTTTCATCATTTTTATAGTATAATTTAACAAAATTAACACGTTGTGCGATGCTAAAACGATCCATATTGTAAAATGACAGACATTCAACTAACGATATGACGCTTTGGTTGACAGCTATGTCAAACGGTTGTCAGCGCAGGGCTGTATACTTTCGGAAGCCCGAAATGGAAAACCCTGTATTTGCATACAAACCCGAGGCAGACTAAGACGCACACCTGATACTAACTGTTAACTGCTCCGTTCTCGAGTTAAGGGAGGATCCCGGTCTGGAAGGTCGAAAAAATAAAATTTTTAATTTTTGCGTTTTTGGGAAGCTTATGCCCCCAGAAATGTTTTTCCTAAAAGGATTTTTTAGATATTTGATTTCGTTGTAAAGTTACAGGCAAAAGTATGAGTTCACCTCAATGGATATAGTATCTTACTTACTTATTGATCCGTGTCTGCCTGTTGGGCAGAACAAAGGAACGATGTCAAAAGTCTCCACTGTCGACGGTCATCTGCCATGGCTTTCGCTTGCCGCCAAGTAAGATTGGCGTCAACAGTTTGGATGTCATTGGTAAGGATACGCCGCCACGAGCCTCTGGGTCTGCTTCTTACGCGCTGTCCTTGTGGATTTCAGTCGAGGGCCTCTCTGCAGATCTCGTTTGCTCCTCTCCTCAAGGTGTGTCCGATCAACTTCCACTTACGTTCGCGAATTGCTGTAGCTATCGGGCGCTGATGACATCGACACGATGGAGTTCAACATTGTATATCCAGTTGTGAGGCCACCATGCTCAAATTATGTATCGCAGGCAACGATTAACGAAGACCCGGAGTTTTTGCGTTGTCTCCGCCGAGACGCACCACGTTTCGCAGGCGTACAGCAGTACGGATTTAACGTTTGAATTGAAGATTCGGGTTTTTGTGTGTTTTGAGGGTCAGATATTTCGTAGACCTGCAAATGCAGCCCTGGCCTTTCTGATCCGTGTGGCTAGATGGGTCTTGGTACCACCGTCCGGCGTTGTTTGGCTTTCAAGATGTTGGAACGTTTCCACCCGTTCAATTCTTTGTCCCGCTACTGTGAAGCTAGAGGTATTTTCAGTGTTCACTGCCATGGATTTAGTTTTAGCGACATTTACTGCGAGATCTGTTGCTTGGGAGCTCTCAGAGAGATCGTCTAGCTTGCTCTGCATATCACTTCGAAGTTGGGAGAGCAAAACAATGTCGTCGGCTAAATCCAGGTCGTTTATGTGCTCCATTATTAAAGGATTCCAAAGCAATCCTCTGTTTGGACTCCTGTCATCTATATCTATACCGTACTAGCTGACCCGGCAAACGTTGTTCTGCCAAATAAATTATTTCTAGTGAATATTTAGAGACGAATGAACTGCCAAGTTTAAAGCCTCATAAAAACAAAGAAAGAAAGAAAAGTGAATATTTTGGTGATTGAATCAACAAAAACTAATATATTGTGAGTATGTTTGAATGGTTTTACGTTTTTAAACGGTTTTATTTAGCTTGCCCTGTAATCTGTTTGTATGTTTGTAACATGTTTGTCTGTAGCGCTGACCAGGCATCCCAAAAGTACCTCATTTCAATCGACAGTCTCTGTGAGCGCGCTACACTCGTATACAAGCGACAGAGCATGATTGCATAAAGTAATACTATACAGCAACAGTCGGTGTTTCGTCGAATTCATCTAATTTGTCGTGCCCGACCGTAGTGAGCCGGGGAGACTGTTCGTTTCCGATTTTTTCGTGTCTGCTATTCCGTTCGCTCTGTCGCCGTAACAGTCGCTGACGAAGCGATGAATCTCATCGGTTTACCCGGGTTACTGTCACACGTGACTGTCGCCAGAAAAATGTCATGACATCGTAATGCTAGCCTGTATCTTATGCGTTTGTGCTTCTTCACCAGTACGCTTTGAGATGTGTATCGGACATATGGCTGTGATCACTAGTTGCGTGCACACATAGGAAGCCGAGTTAATTTCATATCGACTGTAATAAGAATGCTTTACTGTTGGGATGCCTGAATCCAGATACACAAATGATCAACAATTCATATGAGAAAAACACGCACAGCTTAATAGTTCTAGGCGAGAGATTCTTCGATAATATATTGGTGACGTCGGAAATACTCAGTGTTGGGAGTGTTTAGATTTATCCTCCAAGTTGGAAACTAATGCAGCGCGAACTCGATTATATACAGTCTCCGATTTCTTTTCACGGTATATAATAGAATCCTGTATATAATCGAGTCAAAAAAATGTTTTTTTTAATTTGTTTTTCATGCATATAGTTTTTGATTATTGAATGTAAAAGAAGAATTTAATATATTTTCCCAGAATCTCTCAGGAGGTGATAGATGATCATATTTCATGGAAAAAACCCTCCTACGCATATGTTCGAATTTTAACAATGACAGAGTTATAGAACTAAACTGGCTCTACACTAAAAAGTACGCTACGTGAGCCAATTATGTTGCTTTCATTTGAAAGATATTTTTTTTTAATCTTTAAAACATTTTCTTGCTAGTTGTATGTTTTTCTCATAATCCAGTGGACCGATATGGCTGATTTTTTTAGCATGTAAAAATCTTATTATCTGAATTGTTACGTAGCGGTTTTTGAAAATTATGAAAATTGCCAAAATGTCGGCCATTTGAATAATAAAAAAACATTCAACAAAAATCGTAAGGCCGTGGTTATCAGAGAAGTTATCAATGATGATAATCGATCAAAGCAGATAGGTCCTTTTCGTAGGTCAGAATTCATTTTTGCATGCTGAAAAAAAACTTCTGCTAAATTGGTCCACTAGATTCTGAGCTAAACGTACCACCAGCTGAAAAAATGCGCTTAAAGATTCGTACAGCCATGTTACTCTTGAGATGACCCCATAGTTTTTACTGCAGATTTTCAACGAAATGAAATATCGAAGAATCCTTCCGGTACAACATTGCATAAAAACCATTTTTTCGATTTACCAGAGGTGATTCCCCCATTAAACAGATTCCCGAAAAAATCGCAAATGAAACAAGTATAACGAAAATTTTCGCACGTAGAAGATTTAATGGAAATAAATTATAAATTATATTATTAATAAATTTGTACATAAAAAAATGCAATGTTTTTTTATTAACTTCACACTTTCAAAAATAGCTGAATGTTCAAATCAAAATATCTCTATATGAGGAAAATTCTTCAGATCATGATATAATTATAGTTTTGAATGTCAATGAATCATATATTTCAAAGCAAGAATCAACCAGGCAAACCTAATTCACCAGGTAAAAGTATACCGTCGTATTCTGAAATACAATCGAGTTAGAATTACCCGAACGGATCGCAATTTTGCATTCTGTAATCCGTTCGACGACTCAAGTTCAATCGAGCTATGCATCCTAGCCACACTCTACCGTATCAAACATGTGTTCTATGTAACAGAGTAATAAAATCTTGCATGAACAACATATATATTAATGTTCTGCAGTTCTGTAGTTCCGTGAAAAGCATTAAATACATTTGCAAGTCCGTGAATGAGGGCAGTAAGGTGGCTGTATTTCAAATTCAGTATAGCGATATGAATATGAAACACACTTGTACTACACTTGTTGTTTGTCATATAACAACGAATATATTCCTCAAAAATTATCTAAACGGCAGCATAACGTTTACCGGGTCAGTTAGTAATAATGATAATAATACTAAAATTTTGTTGATAATATTAAGATTACGCGCCAAACATATTTTATTCATAAATAAAATAAAATCTCCTTCATGTCCAAACCTACATTGCTAAGTGCGCAACACTTCCCCCAGCCGCATTCTAATCTGGCCCTACAGTTGCATTCGCGTAACTTTCATTCACACAACTTCCACCCACGACACTTCTCCACGCACCTCTTTCAACAGATTTTCTTCTGTTGCTCACACTATTTCCCCCGAAAACTTCTCTACATAAAATAGCCGCGTCATCGACAAATTAAATTTTCCCATATCGGAATATGCTGCAGAATTCGCCAGTTATTAATTGTTATTAATTCTTCGCTGCACAGCAGATTAATCTCTTTAGTTTGCGAAAATGAAATGAAATAAAATGACGTTGTACTGGAAAAATACATACTAAGACACCCGACATCATCAGCACGAGGGAAAAAAATCATCAACGACGGTAGCAACGTATAACCATTGCATTCAGAATCTACAAAAACATCACTAATGAGCAAACGGGTCTGTCGCAGACGAAAGACCAAAATACTTTCACATGGGAATGTATTCGTGTACAGTACACGACAGTAACAATAAATGTCGCATAACATTTCCACTGTGTGACTGTAGTAAAAATTCAATCGCGTGACTGTCACGGGACAATGGTGGCGACAGTCATGAGATTACTGTCGTGATGCAGTACATTTGGTACCCCTGGCGCTGACCCACATTAATAGAAAATTGACCCCCTACCTGTTGACCGATTGATCTGAAATTTGGAACATACCTTTATCTCTGTAGTCATTATAAAACTGCGTATTTCATCTTGAAAATCCAAGATGGCGGCTGCTACAAAATGGCGGATCACATATTTTCTCAAAACTTCATCATTATGGGATTTCCAAAACCCCATCAATATGGGTATCAAATGAAAGGGCTTGACTAGTAGAATATGGTTATTTAAGAAAAATGCAAATCCAAAATGGCTGCCACTACAAAATGACGGACTACATATTTTCTCAAAACTTCATTAATATGGGTATTAAATGAAAGGGCTTGACTAGTAGAACACCGTTATTCATGAAAAATGCAAATCCAAGATGGCTGCCACTACAAAATGGGCATTAATATGGGCATCAAAGAATCAATTTTCTCCAAACAATTACCGGAACATGGTGGGGTGCCCATCCAGGAGACCTCATTCAGTTGTACAAAACAACGATATTATCAGTGTTAGAATATGGCAGTTTTTGCTTCCGATCTGCTGCCAGGGTTCATATTCTCAAGCTGGAGAGAATACAATATAGTTGCTTGCGAATAGCCATGGGGTGTTTGCATTCGACACATACGATGAGTCTCGAAGTTTTGGCAGGAGTACACCCGCTTACTCTTCGGTTCACAGAATTATCCTACAGATTTCTCATCCGTTGCAAGATCATGAATCCATTGGTGATTGATAACTTCGAAAATCTACTCCAACTGACTCCTCAGTCAAGTTTTATGTCTTTATACCATGAGTACCTTACCCACGACGTGCACCCTTCACCAGGCATCTCCAACCAAGTTTGCTTCCCTTACTTCTGCAATTCCTCTGTCATTTTTTATCTGTCCATGCGACAAAAAACCCATGGAATCCCAGATCACCTACGCTCCGATTCTATTCCGCCGATATTTTCGGCAGAATATGGGAAAGTTGGATCTGATAAAATGTTCTTTACTGACGGTTCATTCATAAACGGGTCCACTGGCTTCGGCATCTTCAATGAAAATTCCAGTGCCTCTTTCAAACTCAAAGATCCTTGTTCCGTGTATGTCGCTGAACTGGGTGCGATATATTACGCATTAGGGATCATTGAAACATTGCCCATCGACCACTATTTTATTTTTTCAGACAGTCTCAGCTCAATAGAGGCAATCCGCTCAATGAAAGTTGATAAACGCTCATCTTATTTCCTAACAAGAATAAGACAACTATTGAGTGTTTTGGTCGAAAAATTATTCAAGATTACCTTAGCATGGGTTCCCTCTCATTGCTCGATTCCGGGGAATGAGAAAGCGGACTCGCTAGCTAAGGTGGGCGCTTTAGAAGGCACACTTTTTGAAAGGCAAATTGCTTATAATGAATTTTTCCACATTCCTCGTCAGTATACGCTCGTAAGTTGGCAGCGCATGTGGAGTGATGATGAGTTCGGTTGTTGGTTACACACGATTATCCCTAAGGTCTCGACGAGTGCATGGTTTAAGGGATTGAATGTAGGTCGTGATTTCATTCGCGTGATATCTCGGCTTATGTCCAATCACTACAACCTAAACGCGCATCTTTATCGCATTGGGCTCGCAGCAAACAATCTTTGTGATTGTGGCGATGGCTACCACGACATCGAGCATGTTGTCTGGTCGTGTATCCAGTTCCATGCTGCTCGCTCTCAGCTCTCTAGAGCACTGAGAGCACAAGACAATCGGATATCCCCGTCCGGGATATCTTAGGTAGCCGGGATCCTGATCTTCTGCTACATCTATACCTGTTCCTCAGAAACGCCGATGTCAACGTTTAATGATGTTTCCTTCGTTGTGTCCCCGTTTCATATCCCTCCTATCCGATCGATAAACTTTTACTTAGTCGCGGCAATACATACACACACTCTTTACAGATGCACGGGCCGAAGGTTGTGCAGTCCACTGATCATTCAACAAGAGCCAAAGGTTGTACCGCTCATGACAACTCTACACGAGCTGATGATTGCGCCGCCTAGTGACCATTCTATCCTGGATTCCTCGAGTCGAGAAAGACGCACCACGCTAGATATGGGGTACAGACTAGGGGGGCGTTGCTGATTAATGGTCAGCTGCATCCCAATAGAAAGTATCCCGTGTCGGGCACACGTACAGAGCATCGAAGACTGCAACATACCAATTATGAGAACACTTGTAATACTAACCTCGAGCCAACCGCGAGAAATCGGTTACATATTACTAACATAGTTGTAAGACAAAAATTGTCAAAATATTGAACTCCGGCCCCGTCAGGCTAACGCCACATGTGCCTTAATAAAATATATATTTTGGGAAAAAAAGGGCATCAAATGAAAGGGCTTGACTAGTAGAACACAGTTATTTATGAAAAATGCAAATCTATGATGGCTGCCACTATCAAATGGCGGGCTGCATATTTTCTCAAAACCCGACTGATATAGGTATCAAATGAAATGGCTTGAATAGTAGATCACAGTAGATCATGGAAAATCCAAATCCAAGATGGCCGCAATAAAAAAAAACAAATAACTTTATTAAACGGTTTTATTTAGCTTGAACTGTTTGTATGTATGTTTGTATGTCTGTAAGGTTGTCCCATATGAATTGGAATTTGACCAATCGGAACTGACCGAATTTAAAAAAACTACTTTTATCTCTTGCATTTTAAAACTGCTTATCTTGAAAAATCCAATTTGGCCGCCGCTAAAAAATATCTGATTCCATATCATCTCAAAAAAAAGGTTGATTGAGATATGTGTATCAAACGAACGAATTTGACTTGGAGAACACACTATGTATTTTCTACAATCTACTCAATATCGGTATCAAATGAAATTATTTGACTGATAGAATACAGTACAATGGTTTTATTGTAGAGAAATATTATAATGAAACAGATAATGTACTAAAAACTAGAAAATAAAATAAGTAAAAAAACTTTTGAAGTTAAACGGTTTAATTGTGATTAAACATAATAATGTATTAAAAGCTAGAAAATAATTAGGCAAGTAGCAGTTAGCAATTATCACACCTCTCCTTCATTAGTCTAGGGCATAGATAAGACTAAAATAAAATAGTGGGGCACGTTGGATTTCCATTATACACAATTAGCGACTTCATCATATGATTACATCATATTAGACGATAACCGCCGACAACAATAAGAACAAATTAAATCATCTTATTTCAATGTATTTAATTTACGTAACTGATGTGTTTGATGTAAAGTCTTAATATGCAAATAAGTAAAAATCAAATAATGTTAATGAGTAAGATTTTAAGTAAAAGAAAGTAATATATTTTTGTCTTAAAGTAGGAAACGGAATAAAAAAAATCAATACTATTTTTTTTCAATTACGGTCTAGTTAGTGAAATATAGGTTTTCTGAATGGACAGCCAAATTCATGGCTGTTGGGTCCCGTTCAAGAATTTTGTGAAACTAAAGATATGACAGACAACTTCATTGGTACTGATATACCGGGCAATTTGTTGGCGCATTATTTCGTCGTTGTCATTCAATCAAGAAGTAGTCACTTCGATATTCTGAATTTGAAACATAGCCATATTGCTTCCCTTATTCACGGACTTTTATTTGTATTTACTGCTTTTCACCGAACAGCGGAACTCAACATTAAATGTTTTGATCAGTTGAGCCGAATATGGTACTACCCAACGATTTCTAGTCCGTCAACGTCTGCGTTACTGATATTTGGTTGTCTGTTTCTACTTTATTATATTGGACTAGCTGACCCGGCTAACTAAGTGCTCCCTTGGCCGAGTGGTTAGCGTCATAACTAACATGCCGGGTGTTCGGGTTCGATTCCCGTTCTGGTCGGGGGAATTTTTCGTCAAAGAAATTTCCTCCGACTTGCACTGTGATCACGCGTATTCTAGAGCTTGCCACTCAGAATGCATTCAAGGCGTGTTATTTGGCATAGAAATCTCAACTAAGTACTAATCAAAATGACGCAAGTAATACTACGTTGAGACGGCGAAATTCCTCTAGGAACGTTAGTGCCATTGAAGAAGAAGAAGAAGAAGACCCGGCTAACTTCGTCCCGCCCAAAATTTGTTTTTTGTTATCAATACCTTCAAACATTCACGTTTTCTTACTATCAGCAAGTTCATGGGTCCAATCGCAGAACTATTCATTGATTGATCTTCTATTCGACCCCATTGAATTCACCTTTTACTGTAAAATTCGTAGTATTTCTAACAAAACTCATAACTATAATATTAGATTATTTTTAGACATAATTCTCGTTCAAGATTTTTCAACCGCTTGCAAATAACATGTTTATCCGTTACATGGAATAAATGTTCTATACAGAAAATATGATAGAATAAAGACAGCCCTATATCGGAAAATTCCTTCCTCGAGTTCTGCTCTTATCAACACATACGGCGATCCTTTTTTTAGAAGAAGATATAGGAGTGTGTTTCATCACATTAAAATCCATTTCCAGTTTCGAACAAAGATCAATTTCGCTAGCGCAAACATCAAATGGACTAACAACACTTGTCACTATGTAATTGTAGAACATATGGGAATTTAATTCTCCGAATTTTCTCTTTTTCCTCCAGAGTTTTCCAAAAATTTTCAATTGTCATGTTTGGTTGGAATATTTTTGGTTGAAATATGTGTAATATTTTTATGGGACCCCTCTGTATTCCAGCGGAGGGACGGGTTTCATATCATTATAGAAACATTTCTCATACCCAAAAACCCTCACATCCCAAATTGTGCTTGATTAGTTCTCGAGTTACGCAGAAGTTTGTGTTTCGTTTGTATGGCAGTCTCCCTTAGAGAGGGGAGAGGAGTGTATTCATCATAGAAACGTTTCGTGCCTCGTAAAACCCTCACATGCCAAATGTGGCTCCATTTGCTTGATTAGTTTTCGAGTTATGCAGAAATTGGTGTTTCATTTGTATGATAGCCCTAATCATCATAGAAACATTTATTACACCCTAAAATCTCCATATGCCTAATTTAGTTTGATTTGCTTGATTAATTCTCGAGTAATGCAGAAATTTGTGTTTAATTTGTATGGGTGTAGAAGTTGGTTACTCGCTAGCGGAACATCCATCTCGGGAACAATATCCGAAAACCGCTGCGCAACACGATAAAAAATACATTTTTACATGCTGGAAAACATCGATCGTTGTGCATTCTGAAATAAATGTAAACGCCTGATAATGTTTCTAGCAAAACGCGTTTCACTTTACTTATACTGCGTTGCGTTGTAACTAATGTCCACTAATTAGATAAGCAAACGACAGGGTATTGGTTATCAAGCAGTATTTATTCTCGGAGCACATAATTTTTGCCATTTTGCATTCACAGTGACTCCTATTGGGTCGTGGGAACTACAACAAATCGCATTTCAAATTATATTCGCCAAACAACGTTGAACTTCGCAAGTGTTTTAAATCCAGCGGAAAGCAATCCAAAAGTCATTCCATTGTTTCTTCCAAATAACCGGTGACTCCGAAAATCCGGAACCAACGGCTGGAAAACGATCAACGCGTGAATTTGCTCACATCTTTTGTTTTGTTTTCACTTTCCATGAAGCAATTTCTTCAACAGCGTTTTTTTTCTTTCTTTCTGTGTAGTGTCCGATTTGCATCGGGCATCGATTCGTTGATGTTCCGCCATTGACTCACGTGCTTGAATAACATTTGTCTAACGATTTTTGGCCTCTTCAGCTGGGCAATGCTCCGCGCGGTAGAAAGTTCGAAGGGGCGGATTAAATCAGCTATTTGTATTGGAAATGATGACATCGAGATACCCGAGTTCCGTGCCATAAGAAATGACGAAATGAGGTTTTGCATGAACATTGTTGTGCAAAATCTTGCCAACGTTGAGTTTAGAACAGATTTTAATTTATCGCAACAATTTTAATTTGAGTTTGTTTGATTATTCTTAGTTTTTATTTTTTGTATCGTATACCTCAGTGAAAATAAAGTCTTCTCTCTTTTTATCTCATTTTTCGAAATAACCACAAACGACAAGCATGGCACGCATCATCTTCCCTCTACACCGGCGCAGATCATTAATATTAATGAACTTACGTATTCCGCTTTCTTCTTCTGCAAAAAAAAAGAAAAAATATATCACCGGACAAAGTGAGCAGCCGGAAGATGCCCTCGCCGAAAAACTGAAAGCGGTTTGGGCTGGGCTCTTCAAATTTGAGTGGTTGGATTTTCATAACTGTTCAAACACTGATTGAAATCGTAAACATAATTTGTGCTGCTTGATAACACGTTTGCCGCCTAACTTTGCCGTTCCCCGTTTCTTATTGGATGAAAAAAATAGAATCGAGTGTCATAAATGCTTGTTGGTAGATTTCAACTTGGCCTAGTTTCACTCCGTTTTCTTGTTTTTTCAAATTATCCAGTTCGGAAGAATAACGACAGGCGTTCGGGCGATTTTGAAGACTGGAAAGAAAGCGTTCATCGGATTGCGATCCGTAACCGCATCCCTTATTGATTATTCATTTGAAGATGCCAAAATGTGAATGAGACGCTTTGTGCCATCATAAATTAACTCTGACCGGATATGTCGCCTTTGCTACGGTTCCAATCGGTGTGGGCAATCTTTTCCGAATTCAGCAAATCGTTTCTATACTTAAAAGTATGCAAATCAAAAATGATATGCTACAAAATCGTACACATTAAAAAAAAAATGAGTTTAATCTCGCCGATTGAATCATTTTATCCATCTCATCTGAGATTTCCTATAATATAATTTAACGTTCGAAGAATAGTAGGAATTCGAAATTTAATTTCATCTCGTTTGGATAGGTAAAACAGTACTGAAGTATGGTAAACAGATCGCATATCGACAAAAAGATCATATAATTATTTTTGTTTATTCTTTGATGGCACATAAACTGAAAAGCCAAAACATGGGTTTGAGTTGAAAAAAAAAGTTTTCCAAAATTATACGTCCAGCAGCGTCTCCGCATACTTTGTGTAAATTTTTGCAGTGTTGCCACTTCATGCCATGCCTCAAGAACTACATTTTCAGCATTGTTGAAAATTGACAATTTTCTGCGTAAATCATAAATTCGTAAAGTTGTCCTGCTGGAATGTTTGTTTCGCTTTGCACCTGTTGCCTGAACCTAAACTTTAAAGGCTATTAAGTACCTAAAATATCCAGTTTTTGGCGACTTATTTATTGAGTTTTATTGTGAAGCTCTTTACTATGTTTTACTCTTTTATATTTTACTATGTACCAATTGGTGGGGTTCATGAGTGTAAAACAGATGTAAAATTAGGAATACCGTTTTTCAACATGTTCAAGAAAGGTGGTCCTGAATCGACCTATTCACTTTCTTTTCTTTTCCATGTTTCTGTTTCAAGTATATTTTTCCTTTCTTTGTTTTATTCAAATAAAATTGAGGGAAACAATCGTTCCATCAATGCTGAGGAATGCGAAAGAATAAGAAAAACACCACAAAACTCTCGTAGAAACTGTCGTTAGATCTTTCAACTGTATAATTTTTCTCAAAAACCTATATAATCTTAGGAGTCAATTGTTGGAAAATCAGTATTAAGAATTTCTCTGAATTCATTGCCCATGATTTGGGATGAATCTTAATTCATCAAATGAGGAAAAATAGGAGTAGTAGAAGAAAAGAAGACTATTTTTTTTTAATTTTGATTTTCTTCGGGTCGTTTATAGTTATATGGATTTAGCTTACCCGGCAAACTTCGTCCCGCCCAAAAATTATTTTTCATGATCACATTCACGTTTTCTCACTGAGCGCACGTTCATGGGTTCAATCGCAGAACTGTTCATTGATTGATCTTTTAATCTACTCTGTAAAATATCCCTTTACTACGAAATTCCTAGAACTTCTACCAAAATTCGTTATTATAATATCAGATTACTTTCAGACACTTTTCTCGTTCAAGATTATTCAAACACTTGCAAATAGCATGTTTCTCCGTTGCATGGAATAAATGTTTGATACAGAAAATATGATAGAATAAAGACAGTCCTAAATCGCACAATTCCTTCCTCGAATTTTGCTCTTATCAACACATTCGGCGACCCATTTTTGTTTATAAAAATAGAAGAAGATATAGGAGTGCATTTTACCGCATTAAAATCCATTTCGACTTTCGAACAAAGATCAATTTCGATAGCGCCAATATCAAATGGACTAACAACGCTTGTCACTATGTAATTGTAGAACATATGCGAATTGAATTTTCCAAACATTACCATTTTCCCATTTTCCGAAAATTTTCAATTGTCATGTTTGTTTGAAATATGTGTATTATTTCTACGGGACTCCCTCTCCATTCCAGAGCTTCGTGCTCCCTAAAACTTCCACATGCCGATTTTCTTTATTACAGGGAAACTTCGATATAACGTACCCTCGTTATAACGTACCCTCGATATAACGTCATTCGATACAGTTATTACAGTTATTCAAGTTATTCATTAACTTCACTAAAACAGCAACACAATAATGTATTATAGACTACGTTTGTGAGTACTTTATTATGCTTCGATATAACGTACAATTCGATACAACGTACAATTTTGAAAGTGAAATGTACGTTATATCGAAGTATACCTGTAGTTCTCGGGTTATGCAGAAATTTGTGTTTCATTTGTATGGCAGCCTCCCCTTAGAGAGGGGGAAGGAGTGTCTAATCACCGTGAAAACATTTATTGCGCCCTAAAACCTCCATATACCTAATTTGGTCACGTTTGCTTGATTGCTTCTCGAGTAATGCAAAAAAATTATGTTTTATTTGTATAGCAGGCACCCACTCCCCCCTAAGATAAGAGGAGGGGTCTCGAACTATCATAAGAACCTTCCCCGGCCCATTACAATTGTTCTAAAGTTTCATTTAAAAGTTTAGATTACTCCACAATCTCCCGATAACAATCCCAGTGAAAAACTAAGGAAGTTTTTTGTGTAGGAAATTTAGAAACCATCAAATTTCTAAAAATAATGATTCAAAAAACCACTTGATGAAAAAATTGATAAACATTCCTTCCGAATACACAATAAAAAGCTCGTAGATAACGGCTGAAGATAGCTAGAGATAGTTGCAATGAACAAGGGATAGTATACCAATGATGGATTTCTGAAATTGGTCAACGCCTTCGAAACCGGGTTGAGATTTCAACCAGCGTACGAATATGAGTTTGAGTCAATTTGCATACATTAGCACATACATTCGCCATTTTTAGAGAAATAAAAACCATTATTATGAAAACAGATAGCAAACCTTTTGACTCTCATATGACACTATGCCTTTATCTAAATGGAATGTTCCGGAAGCATGTTTTCGACTTTCAAAAGAAGGGAAAAGAGATCTTCATGGTGGTACGATAACTAGTTTGAGTCACTGTATGTAGATTTAAAAAATCTCTTTAGTCATTTCACACCCTGAAACATGTTGAAATATGTCAAAAACATTGCGGCTACTTCTACACTCACAATCAGTGTTGCCACATTTAAATCTGTACCAGAGGGTTAAAAAATATTTCTCGTCTGTACCTTTTTTCCAAAAATCTGTATCATCGAAAATATTCGTTGTAGAGAAAAAAAAAGTATTAGCTCGAAAAATACTCATTTATTTACTACAAATACTACAATTAAATTTGCAAGTCATTCGTGTGTTTGATGATGCTTATACATACTTTTTTTTGAATCTATATTGAATGGTTTCTTTTTTTTAAGATTTTCGAGCTGCCACCACGATGTTTGACCAAATCTCTTGATCTCAAAATAGCGTTCATTGTATCGTTGTTGAGCCGATCTCGAAGCTTATTTTTGTTCTGATTATATTCAGAAAAAAATCGCTCGACAGTTGCCGAGACGTGAGGCATAGTGAGAACGTTACAAACAAGGTATCGAAGCGCCGAAAACGCGAGCGAATCGTCAGTTTTTTTATACGCATCCATTTTTTAGCCACCAACCATGTGCAGGGTTTCCGCTCGTTTTCTGAAATTGTGATTTCCTTACAAAGTAATTTTATCTTTAGGGAACGGAATTAATTCTCCACATATTGTACATTCCCACTGTAGAATCCTGGAAACGCTTATAACCACGGTAATGCTGGTCAAATTGGAAAAGTGTCTGGGATTTAACATTGCCGCAGACTTGATCGTCGAATCATCAAAATCGTATGTTTTTCTCTTTTGTTTGATCAGCTCCACGAAAAAACTGCGACTAATATCCTTTGAAATGATCCACCTTTCACTGTCCATTGTTCTGATAATTTCTTCTGCTACCGTTCCAAACTAAAATTCTTGTCGTTTTTCAAATGATCTTCATATTTTATATTTTATTGGTACAGATTTCATAAATCTGTACCAATCTGTACTTTTCGACGAAAATCTGTACTCTGTACTGCACAGAATCTGTACCAAAAATAACGAAAAATTCTGTACTATTCCAGATAAATCAGTACGTGTGACAACACTGCTCACAATCCTTACTAATATTTTGTGCCTCAAATTCAAGAGGGGACTCCGACGTAAAGATGTTTGAAGATGAATTTTTAAAAAATGAGACTAAAAAGTCACAGGAGGGTTGTGTCCGAGACACGACCGCATAGTTGACGTAAGATTCCGATAGGCTTTCTGTTGATTTTGCATATGTTTGAAGAATGACATCGTTAAACTCTTTGATAATGATTGATAATGATGGTTTTAATGTCTCATGTATTTGCAGTTGACACATTTCGGTAGGAACAAAAGTTCCCCTACTTTCATGTATTTGCAGTGCCGATTTCCTCCAGGCACCTTGGGTTTGATGTCTTTGTTAGGGAACACATTTCGGTGGGAACATAAGCTCCACCTACTTTTATGTATTTGCAATGTCGATTTCCCCCAAGCAGCATGGTTTTGATGTCTCTGTTAGGGACCCGACGCATGTGTCGTCAATTTCGGTCAATCAGAAGTGGGTATTTCCGTTAGGATAGGGGTTTGAGATTTTTCAGTTGTTCGGTAGTTGTTTTCATGACATATATTATTTTCTTCAATATAAACAATTGTAATGGAGTGCCGAAATCGATTAACGCAAAAATTTCATCAATCCATCATGAAATGACTGCGCAATAAGCATTTGAAATTGGACAATTTTTACGATGTGCTCGATTTTCGATTTTCAATTTGTACCCCATGTTCCCGAAAGACGTAATCCTACATCAAAAAATTATTTTTTACGGCGCTGGTATTTGTGCGCGTAAGTACCCTCTAAAAGGTGGCGCAACATCTATTTCGGGAACTATACGACCGATTTGCATGAAATTAGAAATGTATTCTCAAACGCGTAGCTTAGCCTCTGTCCTGGAATGGCTATAGGATTATTTTAACAATTTTTGTATCAAAAATAAGCTCATTTAAAATCTATAAACAAAAATATCGAACGCGAACGCGATAGGAAATACATTGTTACATTCTGAGAATAGATTACCGCAAAATCGGCGAAAAACTAAGGTTTTCAAAAAATATAAGAGGTTGTGTTCAAGGCACGACCGCATTGTTGACGTAGAACTACGCTGAAGTTCAATTCAAGTCGCTTGTTTATAATTGCGGATATTATTTTATAATGCTACGAAAATTTTGAAATAACTATTCTACCAGTTTGGTCGCCCTGAAATATGTTTTTCATTGTACAATCATTTGACGGTAATTGTTTGATGATTCATTCTTGTGCTCGCAAAATAATACATGCTCGAGATAGGCGCAGCTGTCATCCTTAGTGGAGAAAGTTTTGCTACTGGCAAGCGAAACCAAATCACATACAACATTTCAGAACGACATTTACTATCTTGGTGACTAAATAAACGAAATAAACTCTATCTGTTAATCATAACAACCTCGAAAAGAGTAGCGCTGCTTCATTATGATCAAGATTCGCGCAAATGCAATCCTAGTTGAAAGCAGCATTGATAACTTAATATAACTTATTGAATAACTTGGTATTCACAAAAAAAAAAGTTAGTGCACAACCTTTACACCTGCTTCACCATAGCGTCAGTTCAATGCATTGATAACAGAAAATAAACAATGTTAACTGCTTGGAAGAAGGCTGAATATTTGCCTCAGCAGAGATTCATTAGCAATACCCTAGCGTGAGATTGATGCAATGGTTGCAATGCCAGAGACATCAGCGAGTGAGTAATTTGGTCGCGTCCACAGCTCAATCCGAAACGAAAACATGTGATGACGCAGAATACAGAACGATACTGAAAGTTTGCCTCCCTTCCTTGCTTGAGACTTTAAACTTCTTCAGTTCATTCGTCTCTAACCTTCAAAAAGGCCCTTGGAGAACTTTACTTTATCCATAATATTACTCCTTCACCCCCATTGCCTTGAGAAAGGCATTCGATCCTTCGCCGTCCAGCTCGCCCAGCAACGATGTTGTTCAGTCGATTTCCTCACGAAGAATGAAAGTTAGCCTCAGCGAGATCCAGTGTTTATACTCTAGACAAATATTCCCCTTCGTTCTTCTTCTTTTTCTTTTTTTTTTTCCAAAATATATTTTTTATTAAGGCACATGTGGCGTTAGCCTGACGGGGCCGGGAGTCCAATATTTTGACAATTTTTGTCTTACAACTATGTTAGTAATATGTAACCGATTACTCGCGGTTGGCTCGAGGTTAGTATTACAAGTGTTCTCATAATTGGTATGTTGCAGTCTTCGATGCTCTATACGTGTGCCCGACACGGGCTACTTCCTATTGGGATGCAGCTGACCATTAATCAGCAACGCTCCCTAGTCTGTACCCCATATCTAGCGTGGTGCGTCTTTCTCGACTCGAGGAATCCAGGATAGAATGGTCACTAGCCGGCGCAATCATCAGTTCGTGTAGAGTTGTCATGAGCGGTACAACCTTTGGCTCTTGTTGAATGATCAGTGGACTGCACAACCTTCGGCCCGTGCATCTGTAAAGAGTGTGTGTATGTATTGCCGCGACTATGTAAAAGTTTATCGATCGGATAGGAGGGATATGAAACGGGGACACAACGAAGGAAACATCATTAAACGTTGACATCGGCGTTTCTGAGGAACAGGTATAGATGAAGCAGAAGATCAGGATCCCGGCTACCTAAGATATCCCGGACGGGGATATCCGATTTTCTGCCTTGTGCTCTCAGTGCTCTAGAGAGCTGAGAGCGAGCAGCATGGAACGGGATACACGACCAGACAACATGCTCGATGTCGTGGTAGCCATCGCCACAATCACAAAGATTGTTTGCTGCGAGCCCAATGCGATAGAGATGCGCGTTTAGGTTGTAGTGATTGGACATAAGCCGAGATATCACGCGAATGAAATCATGACCTACATTCAATCCCTTGAACCAATTGAACTGCAAATACTTTTTCTTTGTTCTCGGAGACGTTATATCTTGCGATTTTCCCTCCGTTGCTCGTCGATAAGTTGCTCGTTATTGACAGCTCTGTTCGGGAAAGCACAGAGATGGACAGAACAAATGTATGAGGAAATGGGGATGCTTCCAATTTCCAAAAAATCTTAGTGAATTTCCGATTTGTTTGGTATGTAAATCGCTAAAATCCGTTCGCAGAAAAAATAGTTATTAACGTTAACTTTATTTCATAAAAACGTGACCTGTTTTCTGATTTGGCACCCTCAATTAAAGACGTAGTTCTACGCCAAAAAAGCGATGCTGCAATTCACTGTAATGAATGAAGCAAATTATTCACAAATAAGTTTTTTGGGCCGGCGTATCTCCTTTTAATAGTTTCCTCAATTCGTGAGATATTTTGATTTCGTTAAATTTTCCAAAAAAAATGAAAAATAACAGTGAAAATTACTCGTCATTCTTTCTCTGATTCGATTTGAAAATTTATTCAATCGATTTACAATTAACAAAATTGTTTGACAAAAAAGGTTAGTACAGTTCCGTATTATTAGAATTTGATGTTTCGTAATTTTTATTCAAAAATCTGAAAATCCTTAAAAATTAGGAAGGCTGGCATCGTTGTCGTACACAACAAAATTTTATTAACCATATTTTATATACTTAGATGGATAAACCTTTTTTGCAACTTTGGCTTTTGTTTTTCCACGGCATAATTCCTTAAGTAATTTGAAGCACATTTGACTGGAAACCGAGAAGTACTACAATTTTTTTTAAAACAAATACAAACAGCCAAGTGCTGCCGTGGCCGAGTGGTTAGCGTCCCACATTATCATGTCGGGAGTTCGGGTTCGATTCCCCTTCAGGCCGGGCGATTCTTCGTCAAAGAATTTTGTTTTCCGACTTGCACTGTGATGACGCGTATTCTAGAGCTTGCCACTCCAGAATACATTCGAGGAGTGTTATTCGGCATAGAAATTTCAACTAAATACTACTAATAAATATGACGCATGTTACACCCACGTTGAGAAGGCGAATGTTCCACTGGGAACGTTAGTGCCATCCAAGAAGAAGAACAAATAGCCAAATAATTATACCGCTTTTCAAACAAAAGCAGAACATGTGCAAATTGAAAGCAGGGATTGATACATTGTGAAATTAAATTCATAGCATCGTGAAATTTGTCCAATTTCAAACGCTTATTGCTCAGTCATTTCCTGATGGATTCTAGATTTTTACACCAATCGATTTGGGCACTCCATAACAATGTATTTAAATGAAGAACATCATGTATTTTATGAAACCGACTATCGAACCATTGATGAATGTCAAGCATTGTCTCAACGAAAATCTTGCTTTCTGATTGGTCGATCTGTTCTCTACCAGTTCCTCATTCAATACGAATACGGGGCTGTGCAATTAATTATGTGTTAGTTTGATTTCAGTGTTATAGTATTAATATAGACAACGACTCATGCATGTCGCTGCTGAGAGTGAATTTTCCCGAAAGTGCTAGGTTGCCATAGGAACGAAAAATTAGGAAATTATGACGACGATATAAGTTGCTACAATATATTCGGACGCGAAAAATATGCAAAAGGTACTGTCATCTATTGTTACTTAAATGAAAATATTGATGATGCAAACCAATAACAACACATTTAATAGGAATACAATGAAAGTAGATTGGAGACCATCGTATAAATACTTTTTCGAAGATGATACCGATGTATTTACCACGCTATGATCCACAACTATTTTCCCTTGAACTTGATGTAATTGTGTCGAGTCGATGAATTTTTGTGTTTTTTTATGGGTCTCTAAATTGACGAACCCTTTATTCCAATATACTGAATTCGATTTGAAAAAGCAATTTAAAATTGATCATTGCAGAGATATATCGCTTAAATCAGCAATTTCCCAGTGAACATACATCGTCATCCGAGTGAATATAAAAAAGATTGCGTGAACGATTCGATCCGGCCCGCCACGCATCACGATATTCAACGATACAAAAATACGGTCACTTTCTTCCGCGTTTACTCACGTCGCATAAAAAATACCTTTATGATTCTTCACTTTAGCAGTGCTGCATCAGACAGCCAGCGAAAAACGAAAACTGTTCTTTTTATTGTACTCCACGGGTCGAAAGAAACGTCACTGAGTCGTGTGTTTTCTCTCGTTGCAGATCAGCGATTCTCCAATTCTGCGATATGGTGGTGAACCACCCAGGAAAAGGGATGCCGTGGTGAGTGAGCACAAAGTGGCAGTATCGTCATCATCACCAGCACCACCATTACCACCACCGCCGTCATCACTACTGTCATCTCTCTCTCCACGCAAAGGTCAATTGCGTTGCGGACAGATGATTCAATTAGCCTACCGGATGATTTAGGGATTGGAAAGTGAGCTACTGCTTGAGTCGGGTGAGAGTGAAAAATTAACCGAAGAAAGCGCGTTGTTCTACAAACAGCTACAAACTGTTAGTGATCAACCAGAAGAAGTATATTATTGCGGGAAGGCAAGGTGAAAAAAAATGCAATCAAGTGCGGCTGATATGGTTAAGGCTCCGATAGTCGATCATCGTTCGCTGCATCCGTTGCTGGCTGGCGACAAAAACAGCACGCGAAGAAAGATGGTCAGTGGGACGAATGGATCATCTTGGCTGTGGCCGCTGGCAGTGCTAGTTTGTCTAGGGGTATTTGCAAATTCCGCTGTCGCCACCGAAGAAATCATCGCGATCGACGACTACCATAATCAGACCATCAGCAGTGATAGTGACAGTTTAGGTACGGTGCTGAGCAATTCCACCACCGCAGCCACCCAGCCGGAGCCGGTGGCGGCAAGGGCAACGAGAGCGAAACCATTGTTTTCAACCGGAAATCCACTGTGGGATGCACTGGTCGCTGAGTGCATCAAGAAGCCGACATTCGCATGCATCCAGAAGAATGTGTACAGTTTTCTGGGCGAATCGCTAGAGGTCGGTGACTTCAACGTGAGCAGCCGACTGGTGTTTACCAAGAACCGAGTTGATTTCACCAAGTACACCCGCGAAGCCAACGAAGAAGATCACGACCAGGGCGACCACGAGGTGGACAACGAAATCCCGGATGCAAGAGGTAATTAAGCTAATTTGGGGTCTACTTTTGAGCCGAAATTGACGCACGATATCTCGAGTGCCAGAGTCAGTGGAATGAGAGAATAAGCGAGCAATCTGGGAAAGATAGAAACAATATTAAATTTTTATCTTCATCCTAGTCAAGCGATAGAAATCAAAGTGAACGCATTTATCGGGTTGGTCTGTTGAAACATACTTAAAACACATTTGCGAAAATGAAAGTAATTCATTAGACAAATCTCGAGCTCTAAAATCTGCGGGCCAGAGATTTTTTTTTTGTTTATTTTTTGTCTTAAGCCCCGGTATCTATGTGGTATTCAAATGCTCTCGATCTTTATGTCTCGTGAGAGGTTGCACTGGGACTTCAGAAACATATAACGATATACGATGTTTGCACTTTACTTCATTTTGAATTGATACATTTTGTAGTATATTCCGATAGCGAGTAATTAATGCACAACAATAACGTTAATATTTTACCATTGAAAGTGTTGAAATATTTTTAAAAGTCGATCAGTGTATTGATCTAAGGCTACTATCAATATCAGGTTCAATATTTAAGCAACTTTGCATACTTATATTTAAAATAAAATTAGACTATTTTTTTGAAAAGGGCCACTTTTTCAAAAATTTGGTCTGAGTTTTAAAAAAAAACCTTTTTTTACCGCGTTAAAAAAAACATTATTTTAAAAATTGAAATTTCAAAATTTAAAATTTTAAAAAGTAATAGCATCTCTGATATCGCGATATGGTATACAAAAAAATCCTCATCTTTCAAGAAAAAATATAAAAAAATAAAGTGCCCTCTAGTCCAAAGCCATGAAAACAACAAGAAACAACTACAATAAATAATTACGGAAACAAAATTCATTGTTTTTGCAAGTTGGCTTCAATTCATCTAAATCGGTTCAGTAATTCAAAAGTTATGAATTTTTGAAAAAAGTCATTTTTGGGAAAAAGATGAAGGGAATGATTTCTCGGACCACCCTAAAATGGAAACGGTCACCCTAACGAAAAAATAAAAGAATATGGATCTAATATTTTGCAATAAAGAACTAAACTGCCACTTTTCATGGAAGTCTGAGAACCACTATATCGATTTGGCATGGAATGGCTGTATATATATTTTTCAAGAAAGTTAAGGATTGAAGGTGCTATATTTTTTATATTTTTTTCTGGAAGGCTGAGGATTTTTTACATAACATGTGTCGATATCAAGGATGCAATTTTTTTGTTTTTGAGATATGATTTTTCAAATTTAACACGTTTTAAGTCTTCGTTCAACATTCCTATGTGACTAGACTAGACTTGTGCGACCAGAATTCAATTTTCCCGCAAGTGTGATAATTTTTCAAGAAGTTTAGCTCATTGGCTTCAATTTGATATGTTGTACATCTCAATCGATTCTGTAGTTCAAAAGTTATGAGCTTTCGAAGAACGTCATTTTTGAATAAAAAGGGAAAAATGATTTCTCGGACCACCGGTTAACTTTGAAAAATCATATCTCAAAAACGAAAAAATAGCATCCCTGATGTCGAAAAAATATAAAAATATATAGTGCCTTCTAGTTCAAAGCCATGAAAACAATAAAAAACGGTTACAATCAATAATTAAAATATTTTTTAAGCTAGCTCATTGGCTTTAATCTGATATATCGATTATCTAAATCGGTTCAATGGTTCAAAAGTTATGAATTTTTAATGTAAGTGATTTGTGGGAAAAAGTGGAAAAAGTTGATTTCTCGGACCACTAAAATATAAATGGTCACCCTAACGAAAAAAAGTCACAGGAAGGCTGTGTCCGAGACACGACCGCATAATTGACGTAGGATTCCGTTAGGCTATCTGTTGATTTTGGATATGTTTGAAGAATCACATTATTAAACTTTTTGATAATGATTTTGTGACCCTGAAAAGGGCTGTTTAGTTTGGTTGTTGGATATTGTTTGTTCATTCCACCAGTGTTTACCGAGTGATGATGACAGAAAGATGGTAAACAGTCGTTGGATGGTGCGTATCAGATAAAAGATACCGAAGTGGAAAGAGATACAATGAAAACCGCCCTCTGTGATCCTAGACGAGATGCCTCCTATGTTGTGCATGGATGAAATAAAGAACTCGCCAATGTAATATAAGATAATTACCAATAATGAACACAATTATCAATTTTTCTCATCATTTAAAACATGTTACTTTAATATAGAGCAAACCTATTTGAAATGGGAAAGGTAATTTTCTTTAATTACTTTTACTTTCTGAATGTTTATTCAACCCAACTCGAATTTTAATTGGACTAACAGCACCTAATAATATATGTAGAGCATAAGGGAAATAACTTTTCCTTCACTTTTCCAACTTTTCTCGCCGTATAAACTTTCCTTGGGTGAAAATAAATACAACAAAACAGACAGCTTAAACCAAACGACTCGTTCTCGAGCGAGAATAAACCTTGGTTTTTATTTATGAAATATGAAATAAATCGTTTCATATATCAAGTCATTTTTAACACAATTGCTACCATATACAATTTTACACTTACACTTGTGCTAAATTTTTCGCAATACACGATCGGTCATTGATATGAAATTTTACGAAGCAAGCAACATTAAAGTTTCAAATTTAAATTTTATTTGCTAGAATTAATCGTATCACTCACCTTACTTGCAATATCAAAATGCACCCGACTTTCATATATTTGCAAAGCCGATTTCCCCTGGGCACCTTGGTTTAGATGTCTCTGTTAGGGAATACATTTCGGAAGGCACAAAAACTCCCCCTACTTTCATGTATTTTCAATGTCGATTTTTCCCAGGCAGCTTGGTTTTAATGTCTCTGTTAGGTAACACATCTCGGTAGGAACAAAAGTTGCCCCTACTTTCATGTATTTGCAATGCCGATTTCCCCCAAGCAGCTTAATTTTGATGTCTCTGTTAGGGACCCGCCGCATGTGTCGTCAATTTAGACCAATCAGAAGTGGGTATTTCCGTTAGGATAAGGGTTGATATTTTTCAATTGTTCGATAGTTAGTTTCATGACATATATTATTTTCTTCAATATAAACAATTGTTATGGAGTGCCGAAATCGATTGACGCAAAAATTTCATCAATCCATCATTAAATGACTGAGCAATAAGCGTTTGAAATTGGACAATTTTCACGATGTGCTCGATTTTCGATTTTCAATTTGTACCCCAATATGTTCCCGAAAGACGTATTTGTACCCCAATATGTTCCCGAAAGACGTAATCCTACGTTAAAATAAAAAAATACGTGTCTAATATTTTGCAATAAAGAACAAAACTACAACTTTTCATAGAAATCTGAGAACCACTATATCGGTTTGGCATGGAATAGCCCTTATAATTCAGAACAAATCATCCATACATCGAAAGATGGGCACTTTTACAGGTGAATAATGGAATACAGCTAACAACAACTTTTTCATGTTTATTTCAAAGAAATGCAACTAATTCTAATTTTGTTCAAAGTGTAAATAGCATTATAATGTATAATATATTCGACAAAGTCTTAAATCTTATTAAAATATGAACTTTTGGCGATGTCGTCAACTTTATATTTTTTAAAGTTTCTTTAATATATGGCATTTTTGTATGAATACTCCTGAATTTTTTACTCGTAACATTTGTGTGTGTAAATTCTCGCATTCGAAAAGTTTTTGACATGTTTCTACATGAAAGAAATTTTGTTAGAAAAACTTTTTCCCTGTGCCCATCTTTGGATGTATGGATGAGTTGTTGGCAATTGTAAGTGCTTTTCATATATTTTTCTAGAAAATTAAAAAAGAATAAATTTTTGAGAAAAATAAACCTCAATTCTTTTAAATATTTTTTTTTCAGTGTAATTTGAAAAAAATATATTTTTTCTGAAAATACAAACAATTTCTTACATTGAGATAATTGAACAATTTTTTGTAGATGTTATAGTTTTTGAGTTATGTTGGCATTTTTCAAAAAGTCTTATTCTTTTTTTAATATTTCAAAAGGGACAGGTTTTGAGTTATTGAAATTTTTATTATTTTAAATTTTAAGTAAGATTTTTAAAGGTGTATTCAAAATGTTATTTTTACTAAATTATTGATTCATTTAGAACATTCTTGCATATCATATTTTTATCAAACATCTAGGTTTCAAGTGGAGATCTTTTGAAAGAAAAAGATTCTTGATACGTTCTCATGTAAAATCAGTCTTAATTAAAAATGGTCATCTGATAAAGAAAATTATGATTTTGGGTGTGGCAGCTACCAGCTACCTATGTACAATGTTTTAGTTAAAAAAAAAGTGAGGGATCGCATCAAAATCAACTGTTTTTCGGCTGATTCGGCATGAAATTGCTCGATACGTATGGTCAACATGCAAAACCCATTTTTTGTTCAAAAGTTTGCTCCCTGCATGAAATTAAAATCTTTGAAAATCATCACACTCTTTCTGCGTGAGATCATGTGAACCAGTAATCAGATAATATGAAAGCCATGACAAAAACGAAATACTAAGAGCTTGCCACTATTCAGGAAATTTCGGGAAGGCCTATATAACTACAATGCACAATGAACTTGACAATAATTTTGAACATTCGTATTAATTTTTTTAAACTTTTTTTTGTTGTTGCTCGCTGATAATCTGTGCTCTACTGTAGTTCCACATAACTTTCATACATTGTTCAAAAACTGAACATGTTCGGTTCGTAGAAATTCGTGTCAACATGAGACCTTAACAGTAATTTGGAGATACAACAGGCTATAAGCTTTTCTGCTAATTTTTGAGGATACTGCAATGTTTTCAAAATTACAGAAGATTTCTTGGAACACTACAAATACCTGTTTTTGTCTCTTTTTAAAAATTGACAAGAAATTTTTTTTTTCGTCAAAGCAATAAATGAATCATGTATAGAATTTACTCAATTTCAAAACTGCCTTTCGAGTTGCGATGCGATAAATGAATTATTCATCATCGAAATCACCCCTTCGATTTTGATGATGAGTAATGATGAATTTCTAATTCAAATAAAAATATTTCTGTATTGGAAGGTCCTACAGAAACGTTCTGGGAATCAAGTGACAATTGGTTGATAAGGTTAATTGGATTTACTATTGACTTGACTTGTCAAATACTGTCAAAAAAGAAATCGATTTTATATGTCTTCTCAAAATGTTTGTAAAATGTAGATGTATTATCTACACACACCAAGATGAAAATGTGTTTGTAAAATTTTCCAAAATTTGAGTTGAAGCTGAAGCTTTAAAATGTTGTACATAGGCACTGCACTTGGTATTCCCTTTCATTTCGATTTCCTTTCTGTATTATTTCTGTATCATTGTCACTCTGCAGATTGCCTATTGAACTCAGGAGTAATGGATCCACGTTCCATCCATTGTCACAAAATGTCGAAAGAAGTCCACTCGATTACGCTTCAACAATACCAAACCCCCGCTGTTTTTGGTCGACAGTCAACAAACGCGGCACACATCACGCGGATTGCTTTTTCATGTCCAAAATATCGTGCAAAATGTATCCCACTAGTTCTTTTGAAATACCTGCGGCCTCTGTTAACTCGCGTAACTTCATTTTACGATCGTTCAAAACGAGTCGATGCACTTGTTTCACGATATCTGGATTCGTAGCCTCTTTTGGCCTTCCAGAGCGAGCGGTGCTTGTACGGCTTATTTTAAATTAACTAAACCATCGATAAACTGTTGTTCTCGAAGGAGCAGAACTAGAATAACATTTCGTCAACCACTGCATTTCCATGATTTTCCTCTTTTTCTATTTTCTATACGAATTTTAGCAACACTTAAACAACTGTAGTTTGTGAACAAATAAAAGAAATATCATGAAACTTCTCACATAAGCTAGTGACAGATATACCTATTGAAATGAATCTTGTTCATTTTGAGTGGCGCCATCTCACCCGATGTATATATTCCCAAATAAATATTGCAGATATAGAATAAGCTTAAACTTGATACATTTCATTACTCATTCTACCCTCAATTTTGTATCTAGAATTTTAAATCAAACCTGATGAAACGCAAAATATTTACCAATTCATGAATATAGCAACGATATAATGAAACGTGGTCCCCGTAAAGTGAATCCACATGAGCCAGGGTGAATTCCCGCAGAAAGTAGCGTGGGATCTCCACAGCTTACGGCAACAGGGGGAAAGTGTTGTTATACTCGTATCTTCAGCGAGT
Source organism: Toxorhynchites rutilus septentrionalis (assembly GCF_029784135.1). Lineage (NCBI taxonomy): Eukaryota > Metazoa > Arthropoda > Insecta > Diptera > Culicidae > Toxorhynchites > Toxorhynchites rutilus. The sequence goes on from NC_073744.1 coordinate 67,086,073, forward strand.
AATGCGTTGGCTGCCAGAAGCGGGTTCGTTTTATTTTGAATTGCGATTCATTAACATCTTATAAAGTTGCCAAGCTGTCTTTTAGGACACCTAAGGTATCACTTGAAAACATGAAATCAATAATTGATAAAAGAGGAAGATTAAACGAGGAGGGGGATAGGGGATATTTTGTTAATGGCAATACTCCGCTTTTGATTGACATAATGTAGAAAACATGTGGAAAATTTCTCGTCTAGGATAATATTCTAACCTACAATCGTGTAATGAGATGATTGACTAGTGGTAATAAAGAATGACGAGAATGTTGACTTACAGCCAATATAGTTGATACTTCTTGTTTATATAGTTTAGAACCTGTATATCAATCATTGACCTAGTTATTCGAAAACTCGTAGCGTAGCCACAACAGCCGATGCGTAAATCTAGCTGTTATAAATTCGGTTTTTTTTTGGAAAAGTCAATTAACTTTCCTTGACTTTTCATATTAAATACCATGTTATAAAAAACCTTGCTCAAAAATTTAATTTAATGGTAACAAATTTTACATCTCAAAGCACCCCCTTTTGTTTTCATATATAGTTTTTAGTACGCTGTTTCAATTTACCACTAGCCGCCAATGTGGAAACGTGTCGGTTTAACGTGTAGATTCATTTCTTTTTATTTTATATATCACTCAATTTTGCCTGATTTTTCTGAAATGATCCTGATTTTTCCAGATATTGTACTTGTTACTTTATTAGAATGAAAATTATCCATAATAAGTATACGAAGTTTTCCAGGTTGGAAATGAGAATTGCCATAATAGCCTACATAAAAAAGCACTCCAGTCCGCACTTGCATAATGTCTAATCCGTTTTTGTTCATTATCTATATATTCCGGAGCGATTCGCTTTATCGGAGGAACCCTGTCGACATTTATTAAACTTTGGCGTGAAAAAAAGATACTATATCAAATTAGCCCGAATGCAGTTTCAAATCATTATATTTTGAATTAAAATAATTACTTGTTGTTATTTGTATACTTAAAACACGTAGTCCTAATTTATACTTTACAACTGATATTTCCACAAAAACTCATCATCACTAGCATAATCTTTCGGAATTGATCTCGAAACTGAACTTATTCATTATTCTTGAAGCTCTGTTATGAGTTTTTACTAATCAAACAGTCCATAAATTCAATGCGATAGCCCTCGTGTTCCATCAGAGCAACGCCAAACTTCATGTCTCTTTGACAACACGACAATTGATGTTTGGAGTCTGGCTGGAATGTGCTATCCTACCAGCTAAACTAACCGGATATTGCATCTTCAGATTGTCACAGGTTAAGGCCCATGCGAAATTCTCTCAAGCAAACAAACTTCGACACTATGGACAGCATAGAAAATATCTTACTTTTATATATAGAACAGTTTTCGACGAGAAAGCAAACATATACTGGGAGGATAAAATTTCTAAGCTGTGTCAAAGATTGCGAAGGATCGTGGCACAAAACTGCGCAAATAAATTTGAATAAATGTATGTCTGCCTATACTTATCATGCGTTTGTGTTTCCAAAAATCGGTTCGAACTTTCCGGACAACACTATCTGGGCATCCTGATTTCTCCTGAGTTATATTTTCATCCTACCTGATTTTTGAAAATAATAGTTGGCAACCCTGGCTACAGTTGTTTGAAACTGTGGCATAAAATCGTACTCACCCTCCATCCTTCAATAATAGGTGCAATGAAATACAATTTTGTCATACAAAACTCAACTCGTATGATCACAATAATAGGGTAGAATGTCAACGAACCACTAATCATGTATGTTGACAAATAGTTTATTAAGACGATTTTTTCCGCTTCTCCGGGTGTCACAGTTTCACCTAATTGATAATTAAATACATCCAATTTGCATACTAATCAGACTAATCAACTTCAATATACGAATCACTGTGATCGAACAGCAGCCTCGAAGCCTCATCCGGTCTTATGTAAACCGCTTTCACTGATACCATTCGGCCGGAAAAGGGTGGTTATAAGAATGCACCTTTCCGCGAACTGGTTCCTTCTACGATGCGTGCAGCCGTTATCCTCAAATGGGGATCAGGCGCCTGTCTGCAACATATTCAAATGTTCATTAGTAAAGTGGCACTCCGATGTATCGGAACGGCGGGATATCGATTTCCATCCACAAGCTCCGAAGGTCGAATCGGTGTATCGGAGGGTCGTTGTCAACCTCGCAATCCGTCGCAGTAATTTGCAGACATGCTTCACGTTTTCCCTTTTCACTCCGTTGACTCAATTGACGGTTTCCCTCTCGATCGAGCCGAGCGATTGCGTTGAACCGGTTTGCTTCTAACAGCGCCGAACGCCAAACGCAAGTACCGGGAATTCGCTACCGACGGAGGGAAAATTATCCAACCTAAGGGAGAGCTACGATACCGGTTACATGACCTAGAGAAACGGAGAGAGAGAGAGAGAGAGAAGAAAGACGCGGTGATGCTGCGACAGCCGGTCTCTGTCAATACATATGTGAATCAGTGAGTCAGTTGGGTACTTTCACTCTCTTCTTGGGATACGTGTGCCTTATCCGTGTGGCTGCTTCCCGAGAACTGTGGCCGATATGGGATGAGGCATGGATCGGCCGGTCCCACAAAATAGGACTTTGTTTACACCTACTCAAGGAGTGATCTATTCGTCCGTATCCGCGTTGATGGAATTCGATTCGTTGTGGTGCCCAATTTGTGGCTTGCCGTACAAAAAAAAACTATTGAATCAACGGAAGCATCCTAAACCATGTTTTATCCATGTTATCGTGTAAAGCTAGCTGAGGTCATGCCACTAGTTTATGACATCCGCCGCCGCTCACGACACGGAGCACGCCTCCAGCCGTGCGGGAGAAACCACTTGACATCATCGCAGCCGGTTGTGGAAGAGGAAATGGACCGTCGGCTGTCGTTATGGTCCGTGTGGCCGCGATTTTAGTTACTTTTACAGCATCTAGGTGATCTAGTTTTGGTGCGTGTCTGTGGACGCTTGAGCAAAATGAGTGCAGGTGCTGGTGCGCCGAAATATTCGAAGAATTATTTGCCGGACAAAAGCAGGTGCGTGAATGCGTGATCCGTTTTGTGGAGGTAATGGGTTGCTTCGAACATAATTTATTATCAATGACGAATTAATATCACGAAGAATTATGGATTTCTCTCTGTTATAAACGATTCAGAGATCAAGGATATTTGTGAACACTCGAGCATATTGAGTTATAAATGAAAATTATTGTTTGTTCGGTACTAAAGCTCATTTCACTTAGAATATGGACGCACTGTTAATGTTATCACAGCGTTCCTAGTGATCGGTTGTGTGAAGTTTCGACAGCAGGTTGTTTGGATAGTTTCCTCTTGCAATGGTGAAAGTTTGGTTACGTTTCATTTAGTTTTTTTCTTTTTTTTTTTTTTTTTTGATCAGAATTATTGAGTAACATTCTACGTAGAGATGTACCCAGTGGAACAATGTTCCTTTGAAGTAATCCCTTAAATTTAAAAATCTAGCATCTACAGCTCGATATATTTTTAAACACGATAAGAATGCATGTACACTAGGGTGTAAATAAAAATGGTCATCTCGAATTTCGAAAAGTTACTCCATAAAAAATGTGTATCAGGATTCACTGAGGTAATTGATGTGATTATGTTAACGCGAACCTGTAAAAACAATTGGACTGGTTATTTTATTTTATTATTTATCGCACGTATTTTTCATAGAAATCCAATCGCGACGGCGGAGAGTTAAGTGTGGGAAACCTGACAAGGAAACCGAGGGAACATCTGTCAAATTGTTATGATATATTAGGCTGTCAAAAAAGTCCTGCGGTATTTTTTTTGAATTTTCATTTGTTCATAAAATTAGTTACAATCATCTGTTTTAAGTCAAATATGCGCCGTTTTGTTCGATGACTTGTTCCCAACGAGATGCCAACTTCATAATACCCCTGTTATAGAAGTTTCCTTATTGGCAAAAAACTCGGATAGCCAATTTTCACAGGCCTCTTTTGTGGCTAACTTCTGACTACCTAGCTCGTTCGCCATGGACAAAAACAGGTGGTAGTCACTTGGTGCAAGGTCCGGACTATACGGCGGATGCAAAAGAACCTCCCATCCGAGCTCCCGGAGCTTCTGGCGCGTCACCAAAGAAGTGTGTGGCCTGGCGTTGTCCTGATGGAAGACAATGCGGCCTCTGTTTATCAAAGATGGCCTCTTCTTCATGAGTGCTACCTTCAAGCGGTCCAGTTGTGGGCAGTACAGGTCCGAATTGAGCGTTTGGCCATAGGGAAACAGCTCATAATAAATTATTCCATGACAATCCCACCAAACACACAGCAGAACCTTCCTGGCCGTTAATGAGGGCTTGGCCACCGTCTGAGCCGCTTCAGCGGGCTTCGACCACGACCGTTTGCGCTTCACGTTGTCGTAAGTGACCCACTTTTCATCGCCAGTCACCATCCGCTTCAGAAACGGGTTGATTTTGTTGCGATTCAGCAGCGATTCACATGCGTCAATACGGTCAAAGATGTTTTTTTTGCGTCAACGTGTGTGGCACCCATACATCGAGCTTCTTTGTGAATCCAAGCTTCTTCAAATGGTTAATAACGGTTTGATGACTTATCCCCAGCTCTTGGCCGATGCTACGGCTGCTACTATGCCGGTCTTTCTCGGCTAATTCAGCGATTTTGTCGCAATTTTCGACGACAGGCCTTCCGAAGCGTGACGCATCTTCGACGACCTCTACACCAGAACGAAAACATTGAAACCATCGTTGTGCGGTGGAAATGGAAACTGTATCGGGTCCATAAACTGCACAAATTTTATTTGCCTTTGTCATAGTAGTACTGTAAAATATGTCGGATTTTCTCTTTATTTTGCTCCATATTTGCGACACTATAACTCACGAACGACTTAACCAAACAAAACACTGTCAAGGACTATATTATAGCGCGCAAAAATACTTTTCCAACAAGCTGTAGTATGACTCGATACAATGAATACAACTAGAACTACGCGCTTACAACGACACCTCGTGGAAATATCACAGGACTTTTTTGACAGTCTAATATATCGTTATTGATCACGTGTATTATTTATCGAACTCCAATTGCGACGGCGGAGAGTTACCTTTGGGAAACCTGAGAAGTTAACCAAGGGAACTTCTCTAAAACCAATCGGACCGCCGATATATTCCATTGATCAACGAGCGTACCGTATCAATCTCCAATAGCGACTTCGGAAAGTTATGTTTAAAAAACCTGGATGGTAACCGAGAAAACTTTTATAAATCAATAAGACCGGCGATATAATCCGTAACCATCGAGACTATTTTACATCTAACTTAAATCGCGAAAAAAAAAGAAATTAAACAATTAAATAAATAAAAAATATATAGAATTATAAAAGTAATCATTATTAGAATTAAAGTATTAACATATTCTAACAGCCGAAGACGAAACAGTTAAACTTCTGTTTTAATGAGAACGAGAACGCTTCAACCACAATTATATTACGCGACGCGCAAATTACTACTACTTAAAAAATACCACACTATTCGAACGAAAAGTTACATTCATACGGATATACATTTACACAGAACCAGCAACAAGAAAAACATTAATTTCAAATAATAAATCTAAGGTACGAGAGTTCTGGAAGAAATTTGAGAAATAATAATGAATTCATCTAATAGATACACACACAAAAATATACCCTCCGCCCCATCTACTCGAATTATTTCATTTGACAATAAAGAAAGATCTCACCAATATATAATTTTTCGATTCATCAATGCAAAATCTTGCACAGAATAATCCACATCGCCGTGGAACAAGATTGATTGCTTACAAACTTGCAAAGATATATGCATCTCCAAGTATCAAACTGTGATCATGCCGCCAAAAGGACATACAAAATCACTACCATTGGCACACACTTCGCGTTTGACTGGCTGATGTATTATAACGAAACACACACAAACACAACGAACGCGTGGAAAATCAAATGGAATAGATGAACACAGAAGCAGAACAAGCCGCGCTATCACCACTACACTCTCTAACAGCACAAAATGGTGCACCAGGAAGCAATACTTTCTTCGAACTTCTTCAACTCATGGAATGAAAATTATACACTTCCCATTGAAACCGGAGATAGACCTGAATTCACCGCGGCAAACGAACGTGTTTCTTCAAACTTTCACACTTTTTAGCGCCAAAGCAACGATCGAAATTCAGAAAACAATGAGGAGCGTAAATGCGCACGTCTATCGCGAACCGATGGTCCTCTCACTCTTCAATAAGTACGGTAGAAAATGTTATATTCACTAATTTACTAATTATTATTTCTCTCAGTGTAGGTTTTGTTTTGCGCTTCCATATTTTCCAATCAATATTTTTTGAGTACATCCAATGACGTTTCCCTCAATGTTTCTTGACGTTTGAAAAGTCAGCCCAGTTAACGAGCGGAATGCGCCAGTAAACGAAAAACCGCTGTATTTAAATTCTTTATCAGTGAAACAACCTCTAATTCGTCAATAGGGTTAAGGAAAATAGTTCGTTCTAGATAAGATGCAGTGGACACGGAGTTGAACTTATTTCTTGAAATACCATGTAGATTTTCTCCAACACTAGAAAAATATTTTCTAGTGTTGGAGAAAATCTACAAATATTTTCTAGTGTTGGAGAAAATCTACTCACAAATTTCTATTTTATTTGATGTTTTTTTTTTAAATTATTTTTGAGCTAAGTATTGGAATCTTGTTTCTTTCTACCCGTTATTTGATTCAAATTTTTTCATATTTTGGCACTAGAAACTTCCTCAAATATTTTTTAAAGTACTCACTTTTACATTTCCGCTTAGCAAAATCATCCTTTTTAGTAACGTGTATCCAAATTTCTTTTAAGTGGTTGTTACTGGGATTTTTCTTTACTTTTATCAAATATTTGCTCTTGAGTTTTATCCATGATTCAAGTATAATAATCAAGCCAAGGACAATGTCTAACCTTAATATTTGCTCGTTCAGTTTTGAATGCGATGCATTGATTCAATATGTCATTATAACCCGTTGTTATAACTGTGATGGATTCATTAACATCTTCGACATTAACAAAATCTTTTATGAACCTAGTGAATAGTCGATTAAGTTTGTTTGTATCAGTAATTTTCTTGGTCAAAATCACATCCTCTCAGGAATTGCTCATGTTAAAAGACGTGACAATTATTAAGTGATGGTACTGGTATACTGGTATACTGGTATCTATATAAATTGTATCATTTTACAGGCAATCAAGGTCTTGTTTTTGTTGTCCAATACGGTGATCAATATTATCACTGATTGGGCGAGTCGCGAACGTATTCGTACAAATATAATCATATGATACTAGTAAATTCTAGTAAACATCTGGGTAAATGAATATTTAAATGAGGATTCAAAAAAATCTGATTTTTTTATGTTTTTTAAATTCAGTAGACTTCGGATCAGTTTTGTCTGCCGATCCAGTGAACATTCCGGGTCCTACAAGTAAGTCTGACACATTTGACTATTTTTTATCTATCTTTTTTTATTCTTGAATTTCCTGGTCATTGTAGTATTCACCATGGCTTCCGAAGCCGTCTTCAGGATCTACTTCGTCATGCCCCCATAACGTGCTGGAAATCAAACCTATAAAAAACACAAAAACAGACTTAATTTCTACAAAACAAGATGTATCCGATGTTAATTTTCAGTAAAGTACACTTCAGCAGGAGTCTGATTTCTTTTCGCTCAAGTGGCCAACATCGCCTCAAGGCGGGTTATGGTTTTTACCGAAGGACTGTAATTTTTGTTACCATAATAACAAAACTTGACGTCGAACGTTAAATGAAATGAAAATGAAAATAATGATAATAATAATGAAAATAAACTTATCGACCAAATTTTCCACCAATGAAATGTTCAAAAAAAACTGTTTGTTTTTTCGTTTGGAATGCGCGACCGAAATCGAATTATTTTTTTTCCTCTTTTATTTCGAATTTCCAACTTCCGACATGAAATACTTCTAGCAGAAACCAGCCAACATAAAACCAATGTGTTTGTATGGTAGATTCAAGTATTTTGAAGGCATGCTAGTGTGGGTGAACATTGAAAATAATGTCTGAATAAATTTTAAAAAAACCCGTGAGGCCCGTCTAAAGGCGGGGTTAGGCTGTAGAGGGTTAATGGTGTAAATTCATCGCGCATTGTAACGATTGTTGGTTTCCCATTGATCGTATAAATAAAATCGATTTGCGTGGAGAAAAAGAAAAATTCTTGTTGAAAACCATCTCTTTTATAACTTCATTTTTAAACACGACTCGAATAGAAACCAATTTATTTTTAGGTTTATTTTTTGCATTCATCCAAAATTGCCAATAACCTTTTGGACAACTTCGTGAGTATTTTCTTTGGGGGAATTTGGAACACCGAAAACTACAGCATTTTTAGAATTTTTCTTACGATTGTTCCTATCCACTTGATATTCAAGCATTTGGACTTATCAGACAATGTATTTCGATTATTTTTCAATTTATTATTCTCATATTTGAAATTTTTGTTTTCTTCCTTTAGTTCTTGAAAATCTGATACGATACCATCAAATTTTGAGGACAAAAAATCTTGCGATTTTTCTATTGTAGTTGTGATTTGTTTCACCTTTGCCCATAGAATTTTCCATTTCCTGGTTTCCCGGTTCTGCATCTCAATGATTCGTTGACAAATACTTGAACAGCTATGAAAGCAAAAATACATTGTCTCCTTGAAGCGTCGCGCAGTTTTTGCAGAAATGTTGCGGCATTTGTAGTGTTCCTCAGTAAAAAATGGGTAGGTTATATCTATGATATAACGCAAGGTTGACGTGGGACTACCTTAGCTTAGCAATCATTTGTTTGTATTGATTAAAATTTTGATTGAATGAAACAATTTCCGAATTCAATTGAATTCAATATATTTGCTTTGTGAGTAAAAATATTGTATAATGCCATGTAAGGTCAATTCATGCAATAGATTATGTTCTTCGTTACAAGTAAATTTAATGACGGTCCTTTTACGTTTGGTATGATGACATCTTGGTTTTGATGTCTATGTTAGGCAAACACATTTCAGTCAGAACAAAAATGACCCCGATTTGCATGTATTTGCAACGCCGATTTCCCCAGACACCTCGGTTTAGAAGTCTTTATTAGGCAAACACATTTCAGTCGGAACAAAAATATCCTCGACTTTCATGTATTTGCAATGCTGATTTCTCTAACGCTGCTTGGTTTTGAATTTTGTGTTAGGGAACACATTTCGGTGCGAAAAAATATCCCCATACCTTCAAGTGTTTGCAATGCAGATTTTCCTAAGGCTGCTATGTTTTGATGGCTGTGTTGGGGAAACCGTAAATCGGACCAATCAAAACGAGGTAGTTAGGGCGTTTAGATAACGCTCAACATTTTACAGTTATTCGATTGTTTATCTAATAAAAAATAACATTTTATTAATTGCAATAGAAGCGTAGAAATATTCCGTATCAATTGATGCAAACATCTTTCCAATCCAGTAAGAAATGTTCGAGTTATAAGCATTCGGAATCTTGCATTTTTTCCTGCATGTTCTATGTTTAGGTTTTCATTTTACCCCCCATATACTCCGGTTAGACGTAGTCCCACGTCAAAAATACATACAGTAAAACCTGTTTTTGTGCGAATTTTTGTTTGTGCGATTTCTGTTTTTGTGCGGTTTTTTTGTGCGATTTTTTTTGTGAGGTGTATGAAAAGAAGCATATTTGACGAAGTTATCGTCCATTTAGTTTTTTTCGATGGTTTTTATGCATTTCAGTGCGAAAAAAGCATATTTGCGTCTCAATTATCCACTTCTGAAATCATTCCCCTCCCCCTCCATTGCTCTAAGTTTTTCTAAGTTTTTGCATGACATGATTTCACGTTTCGACATGCAACTAAAAGCACAAAACAGCCACGCGCAACCGAAAAGGCAAAGTGTCCCATCGCAAAGCAGAGAAACAAAAGGTTTTTTTTCCCTCCGCCAAAGTGAATTTTGGTTGTTTTTTTTTCTTTCGACCATTGGTGACAAGTTAAGTGCCAAAGCATCCGGAACAGCGAGGAAGCAGCACCTCTCCAGCGACGCTGGACCGGTGTTCTGTGAATTGGTTCCATTGAGCGTCACATTTCTATCTTCACCAAACATCAAACAGAGAAGTACAATAGAATAGTTTTTACCGTCTCGCTATTGTGCTTATACCGTAGCGTGCGGCGTTGTATAACTCCCTGAATAGGGTTGTTCAAGTTGTTCGAACTCATCAGACTAATTTTTTTTTTGAGTTTTTATTTATTTATTTTTTTTTACGAAATTATTGTTTTTTTTTCAAGAAGATTTTTGATTTGATCTAGTTTTTAGTTTAAGTTAGTTTTTAGTCTAAGTTAGTTTTAAGTTGAGTTTTTGCGCGAGTCTGTGCGTGTGAGTGTGTGTGTGCATGCTAGTTTTTTTTTCGTTTTCATAGGCGGTTGCGCACCGTCTGCGCAACCGTTATGACATCTGCTGATGCCAATGTTGCGCGGACGCGTTATTATCAACAGTCCTCGAAGGCACCATGGGTTGTTTTCTTTCGGCCCAAGGAAAAAGCTTTGAGAACTCTTGATATTTCAAGAGATTTGCTGCGTAATTATAAGGGCGTCTCGATACATAAAGAGAGACCGGACAAACTGCGTGTAGAAGCACCGACTTTTGATGTGGCCAACAAGATTGTTGACCACGAAGTTTTTAATAGGGAGTATCACATCTACATCCCTTCTCGAGAAGTGGAGATAGAAGGCGTAGTAACCGACGCGAGTCTGAGTGTTGATGAACTAAAAAAAGCGTCGGGTTCCTTCAAAAACTCGATGATTGGAGATCTTGTAAAGATCCTGGATGTTAGAAATCTGCATTCAGCATCTTTGGAAGAAAATAAAAAAGTTTATAAGCCCTCGCACTCTTTTCGAGTTACTTTCGCAGGTTCTGTTCTCCCAAACTATGTGAAAGTAGAAAATGTTTTGTTCCCAGTGCGTCTGTTTGTACCGCGGGTTTATAATTGTATCAAATGTAAAAAGTTGGGACACCCGGTTAGCCACTACGGCAACAAATTTCGTTGCGGCAAATGTGGCGATAAACATAGTGAGGATTCTTGCACACAAACAGTGGAAAAATGTATTCACTGTGGCGAGAATCCTCACCCTCTACAAGAGTGCCCAAGGTACAAACAGCACTCCGATAAAGTGAAGCGTTCTATCGCTGGACGCTTCAAGCGGACTTATGCTGAAATGCTAAAAACCGCATCAGCCGCTCAAAATGAAAACCAATTTTCGGTTTTGTCATCTCAAGAATCGGATTCTGATTCTGATGAGGGTCATACTTCGGCTGAACCAGAATCTTCAATAAAGGATGAATCATAAAAAAGAAAGCTCTCTTCACCAATGGTGCACCGTAAGAAAGCTAAAATGACTCTCGGAAGATTGTCTAATTCCAAGGGTAATAGTAGCAAAAAAACAAATCCAAAGGCTCCTTCTCAGCCAGTTCCTGGTTGCAGCAAGGATTTTACGTCATTACCCAGAGAAGAGAGAAATAAAAACGCTGCTCCTCGATCTTCTCGTAGAAAATTTGCGTCTAATCGAGGATTGATAGCATTTTCGGACATTGTGGACTTCATACTAAACACGTTCAAAATTCAAGACCCCCTCAGAAGCCTTATTTCTGCCTTGCTTCCATCTTTAAAGTCTTATCTTAAGCAATTGACTGTTTCATGGCCCCTCCTTGCATCAATCATATCTTTCGATGGTTAATTCATCTAACGTAGTAGAAGATATGATCAATGTGCTACAATGGAACTACCGTAGTCTAGTGCCTAAACTAGACCCGTTCAAATTTTTACTTCAAAATTATGATTGTGATATATTCGCTCTTTCCGAAACATGGCTTTCTTCTGACACAGAACTCAACTTCCACGATTTTAATATTATTCGCCTGGATAGAGATGATTCCTATGGAGGAGTACTTTTAGGGATCAAAAAGTGCTACTCTTTCTATAAAATTCCTCTCCCAGCTCTATCAGACGTCGAAATCGTCGCTTGTCAAATAACTGCAAAGAATAAAGAACTTTGCATAGCTTCAGTATAGGTTCCCCCGAATACTTTTATTAGCCGTAGTCAACTTTGGAATCTATTTTCGATTCTCTCAACCCCAGCTCTAATTTTGAGTGACATGAACTCCCATGGTACTGGGTGGGGCGATCTTTATGATGACGCTAGGGCGGCTATTTTTTACGATTTATGTGACGAATTCAACTTGACTATCTTGAACACTGGTGAAGTGACACGAATTGCAAAACCTCCGGCTCGGGAAAGTCGACTCGATCTATCTTTGTGCTCAAACTCGCTATCATTAGATTGTCAGTGGAAGGTCATCAATGATCCCCATGGTAGCGATCACTTGCCAATCAATATATCAATCAAGTGTAGCCCGCAATCCACTGAACCATCTCGAGTTCCATTTGATCTAACAAGGAACATCGACTGGCAAAAATTTGCAACGGCGGTAACAATCGGTGTCGAATCAAAAGATATACTTCCACCATTGGAAGAATATCGATTCTTCGTCGATTTATTGTATAAAAGCTCACTGGAAGCGCAAAAAAGAAAAGTTCCAAGTGCTTCATTTAAAAGAAAACCAGCCACTCCTGGCTGGGGCAATGAATGCACAAAATTGTATTTGAAAAAATCTGATGCTTTCAAAGCTTTTCGCAGACATGGAACATCCACACACTTCGAGGAATATTCAAAGCTTGAAATACAGCTGAAACAATTAGTTAAAGCAAAAAAACGCGGTTACTGGCGCAATTTCATCAAAGGTCTTTCTCGTGAAACCTCAATACGCACCTTGTGGAGGGTAGCTCGCAACATGCGTAACCGCTCATCTACCAACGAGAGTGAAGAATGCTCCAACCGATGGATATTCGATTTCGCTAAAAAGGTCTGTCCAGACTCAGTTCCAGCCCAACATATTCTTCGAAAAACGTCTCCAAGCGGTAGATCTCTGGACAGACCATTCTCAATGCTGGAATTTTCTATGGCTCTTCTTTCATCGAACAACTCTTCACCCGGAAGCGATATGATTAAATTCGTTCTTCTAAAAAATCTTCCCGATATCGCGAAAAGACGCTTGCTAGACTTATTCAATACCCTACTAGAAAACAACATTGTGCCACCCGAAAGGAGACAGGTCAAAGTAATAGCAATTCAAAAGCCTGGCAAACCAGCGTCTGACCATAACTCATACCGTCCGATTGCTATGCTCTCGTGCATTAGAAAATTGCTGGAGAAAATGATCCTTCGAAGACTCGATCAATGGATCGAGACAAATAATTTGCTATCAAGTACACAATTTGGGTTTCGCAAGAGCAAAGGAACAAACGATTGTCTAGCGTTGCTTTCTACAGATATTCAACTGGCCTTTGCGCACAAGGAGCAACTGGCTTCAGTATTCTTGGATATTAAGGGAGCTTTTGATTCAGTTTCCATAGAAATTCTGTCAGACAATCTGAACAGATGTGGACTTCCTGGAATTTTGAATAACTTCTTGTACAATTTGTTGTCAGAAAAGCAAATGAACTTCACCCTCGGACAGCTGACAACTTCCAGAAATAGTTATATGGGTCTACCCCAAGGCTCATGTCTCAGCCCCCTTCTTTATAATTTTTATGTGAAAGATATTGACAGTTGTTTGGCAGAACAATGCACGCTAAGACAACTTGCAGATGATGGTGTGGTTTCCGTCAGAGGTCCCCATACCGAAAACTTGCAAAGATCATTGCAAAATTCCCTAGATAACTTGTCTTCTTGGGCAAGGAACTTAGGGATAGAATTCTCGCCGCAGAAAACAGAACTGGTAGTGTTTACTCGAAAGCGGTTCCCAGCCCAATTGCAACTTATGCTTTTGGGCAGAAACATTACCCAATCATTGACCTTCAAGTACCTTGGTGGTTTGATTCAAAATGCACTTGGAATACCCACATTACGTATTTGAAGCAAAAATGTCAAAAAAGAGTCAACTTTCTCCGCTCGATTTGCGGCACGTGGTGGGGAGCTCATCCGGGAGATCTCATAACGCTTTATAAAACAACTATTCTATCTATTCTGGAGTATGGCTCTTTCTGCTTTCTCTCAGCAGCTAAAAGTCACCTTCTAAAATTGGAACGAATTCAATATCATTGTCTGCGTATAGCTCTCGGCTGTATGCACTCAACGCATAACATGAGTCTCGAGGTTCTGGCAGGAGTAACTCCTCTACAGAACCGATTCTGGGAACTTTCTCTCAGAATACTTGTGAAATACGGTGTCACGAACACACTTGTGATTGAAAACTTTGAGAAAATTCTTCATCTAAATATACAATCTCGGTTTATGAGAATTTATCATCACTATACTTCATCAGATATTTGTCTTCCATCGTTTACTCCATACCGTGCTCACTTCACCATCAGAAGTTCCTCAATTGAATACGATCTGTCGATGAAACAAGCAATACTTGGGATTTCAGATCAGCTTCGACCAACTTTCATTCCCCGTATTTTTAACCGAAAGTACCAAAAAGTCAATTGCATGAACAGATACTTCACTGATGGGTCTCGCCTCAATGGATCCAATGAAAATTCGAGCGCCTTCCGTAAACTGCAGGAACCTTGTTCCGTTTATGTTGCTGAGCTGGCTGCAATCGACTTCGCATTGGGGATGATCTCCAACAAGCCTGCAGACCATTACTTCATTTTCTCGGATAGTCTCAGTTCGCTTGAGGCTCTCCAGTCGATGAAAACTAGTAGGCACCCATCTTATTTCCTCACAAAAGTGAGACAGCAGATGAGTGTACTGATCGAAAGATCTTATAAGTTAACATTTGTTTGGGTCCCCTCTCATTGCTCAATTCCTGACAATGAGAAGGCGGACACTCTAGCAAAGGTGGGTGCCCAGGAAGGCGAATTGTTTGATAGACAGATTTTATACGATAAATTTTTCCAATTACTGCGTCAGAGTTCTCTCTTGAGTTGGCAAACCGATTGGGACACTGGAAGTCTTGGGCGGTGGTTATATTCAATTATTCCAAAGGTTTCTTCGAGAGCGTGGTTCAAAGGTTTGGACGTGTTGGGAACTCGCGACATCTGCTATATGCAGTTGATCTATATGTTTGTGGAACGGTCTAGTATAAGTATTTAATGCTTTTGTGTTTTTCTTTTTCGTTATTAGTTTGTTTGTCTTGTCCCCCCATCTCACCGTCGCCCACCCTCGACAGATAGTCGAACACCAGATGCTATCCCTGGTCATTATGCACAATGCTACAATGCGTGCGGCAACTCTCGGTTGAGACAACGATACCTCATATCCATATCCCTAACCTGACCCGTCCCACAAAAATGTTGCCCTTTTAACCTCGAGTAAACCGCGAGTATTCGGTCGAATCCTACTAAACATAGCAATTAGTTGAAACTTTGTATAAACAAACATTGAATTAGCGGCTCCGCAAAGCTTATGCGATTGAGCCTTACATATAAATGAATTGGAAAAAAAATACCGCACAAAAAAAGTTTTTTTTTCAAAATGTGTACCAAACACGATGTTTTAAAGCTGCTGATGAAGTTTTGCACGATTTTTTTTGTGCGGTCCCTATCCCCCGCACAAAAACAGGTTTGCCTGTACTCGTACGTGCCAAAAGTTTGCTGGGATTTTTTCCGGTTTGTAACATCGAACACAAATTGCACATTCGTCACTCATGTTTATCAGCACAAAAAAGCGAAGTAAATCAATATCAGACCGAGAAAAACAATAATAAAAGATAAATAATAATATCATTTTTTTCATAATGTTTTGCAGATTCCAAGATCTAGAAGGAATAGTGCATGACAAAACGTATTTTTCCACATCAAATGGGTTTTGGGTGCCAATAAAAAAATTATCTCGATTTTTCATTTTGAATTTGTTGCAAAATTTTCATTTACACGATAATATACCCTATGCAAAATATTATCTCATTTTTGGACTTCATTTACTAGTGTCGCAGACATGAAAATTAGAGTTTTTTGAAAACCGATTTTTTTTATTGGCATTGCTCGTTTTTTTTCTGAAAAGTGGGTTTTTCACAAAAAACATTTTTTTAGATAACTGTAAATTTCGACGTGTCTCGCAATTTTAATACATTTGGCACCAAAAAAAATTTTTAAAACTCCGTTTTTTGGTGATTTTTCGGATTTTAAAAAAACTTTTAGCGTCTGTGACACTAGTAAATGAAGTCCAATGGGAGCTAATATTTTGCATAGGGTATATCATCGTACAAATTTACATTTCGCAGCAAGTTCCGAATGAAAAATCGAGATGACTATTTTTATTGGCACCCAAAACCATACGTTTCGTCTCATATTCCGCACCCTAGTGAACACATTCGAATACGTTTACGAGGAAAATTAGAGGATGAACCATTTTTCTGGGGAAAAAAATAGAAGAGTGGTGTCCAAGACTCGACAGCATTGATAACGTAGGACTATCAGCTATTGCTTTCAATTAGCCTTTAATTCAATTATCACTTCAATTTAACTTTGGAAAGAACGAAATTGTATAATAAACTCATTAGTAGATTTTTTTGGTGGCTCTGATGCGTAATTTTGTTGTAACTTCGTTGGCTTCAAAAACAGATTCCAATTTTCATATTAATTCTCAGCCTCCGCATATGACTCTGGTTGATCGCTGTCTAGAGTTCAACTAAAAAAAATGAAGACACTGATGCAAATAGTGTATACCTCTCGTCCGAAGCAACGTTTCAGAAAAACAAAATTTTCGCTCTCGTTTTCGAAACTTTGTCATCACAGTTCAGAAATGAAAGACGTAATCTTACGTAAAAAACATCAATTTTTTTCTAAAGCTCGAGGAATGATGGAAAATCTTGGTCATTATCGGTTTTCTCGAACTTTTAAAGCTCCTTGGTTCTGTAATATAATATTTGAAGCTTTAATGTTGGAGTAATAAGCGCATTGCAGAATGGATCGTTCATCGCGTTGAGGGAGTCGTCCTCTGCAAGCTTAGCCTGCAGTGCATGGACTATTTCCGTGCAGGGCTTAGTCCTTGCGCTGCAGGATGAAATAGGGTGACGAATTGTAGAGCTGCTAGAGAACTTTAATTTGGTTGATAGGGACAATCAATATTATCATGCGTTTTTTGGAGGAAGTTAATAAAAAGTTTTAAGTGGAGGTATCAGAATTGTTCTTGTTAGCGTACTTTTTTAATTTAAGTCTTTCTAGAGCACACAGAGCCCAAAACAATAAAATTTCAATAGCCTTGTCATAGTTCAGGCTTGACCATATGCGTAGAAAACTTTTTTTCATCGATAGCGATACTTGTTATCTAACACTCTGTATATGTATCACATCTTGAATTGTTTTTTTTTTAAATTGAAGAGCGTCGAACCTAATTTGTCAATTCTGCATGGCGTCACTCGACATTATATTTTAATTTTATTTGAAGCATAACTGGTCGTGGATTTATGTTTATATGTTGTGTTACATCCTGGTATTGTTTGTTCTTTTTTCTAAATTCATTATTGGTTCATTGTCAGGAGACTTAAGAGAAAAACCAGACCTCTAGAATACTCGTAAGCTTCAGAACTCATACTCACTAACGTCTCCGACATAAAACACACACAAAAATGTCTTAACTTTTAATTCCAACTGAATTTCATTTTAAATTGAAATGAAATCCAACCAAAGAAAAAAAAATGTTTTTTTTCCAGATCGCAGAATTACACAAGATAAATCATTAAAAATTTCGGCTTATTTTAAATTTCCAATTATGCTTACTTTTGGTAATAATTCGTTCGAAAACGGAAAAATGTAAGTTCCACTGAAAATATAATTTTTCAGTGCGCAAGAAACGTACAGAATACGACTACCATAATAAAAACAACATCTCGGTTGCTTTACTGACCCACATCCATGAAATCCCGGAAACATGTATAATTAGTGATATAATCACTGATCTTCGAACCACATTACTCCTCCCGGATCGCAAGTCAAAATCACCGCTGATGATTTTCTCACCATCTACGCATTTTCATTGGATCCGCTAATCGCGTGCCCACCGCATACTTCGCGCGGAATCCATTTGCGCCGATTGGAAAGGCAATATGGGGGAAGAGAAAAGCACGTGCCATACCGGGCACTCACAGTCACTTCTAGGGCCGAATCGACAAACCGTACGGTACAAAAATAAAAAATAAAAACAAAATAACTGTTGTTTTCCAACGTAACACATATGTCTATGATGCTATATTCCACCAATGAACGGTTCGTCGACACACCCGTGCTCTTATCCACGTGAGGCTTCAGGCCGTACGCTACCGGAGTATGGCCGAGCAATTACGCCGCTTTTTATGTATTTTTTATCGCGTACATTTTTCGGCTTTATTATTTCTATTTTCCACCGTTTTCTGAAACTTGCTTGTCGATTTTCCCACATCAAAGTCAAAAGTTTCACTAATTTTATTTGCCTGAGTCACGCACTGACACTGGACGGCGCAAGTTAAATTCCACCGATCAACTGATAACACGATTGAGAAATGTGTGCGTGAAAAAAAGGGTACAACGCCCACAAGATGCCAATGACTTTTGGGTCGAATAAGTGTAGTTCTGTGAACCATAGCGTTTACAATTTTTAAGACAACAGTGTACTTCCCACGTCGATTTTCGCACGCAAATTTAGTGCTCGTTTTCTGTATCGATGCCGTCTATGAACCGACGGATGCACAAATTTCTTTCATCTCTTATATGGAATAATAACATTAGAGACATAACAAAATGGTCTTTCATGTTTTAGAGATACTAAAACATGTTTCAGTAATAATTTTCGTTACTTTTCGTGTGATACCACTCATCATTTTCAACACAGTAAGGTAGGGCGGGGCTAGTTGGTCATTTTTGAATAAATTTGGTTTTAACTTTGCAATACGCTTTGCGTTAGAATGCCATGTACCACAATGAAGCTTACCTTTTACCCTTTCAATGAAAAATAACCATAAAATCATTTATTTGACATTTTGCTTTTATTTTACGTCTTTATATTTCAGAATAAATAATAGGCATGTTCTTTTTGAGCAAATAATAAGGGTTTTTACATTAGAAGTTTCCTTCATTATAAATTAATTAATTAAATCAAAACAAACACAGTTAACAAATAGCATGTAGTCAAGTAACACAAAATTTCAAATTCTCATCGTTGTTGGAAAATATTCAGGCAATATTTTCTAAAGGCGCGCCCACATTATGCTGAATGATGCCGATCGGCCTGTACCAGGCGGCACATTCGGTTCGTTATGTAAAGTGGATGCCCCATCGGGTGCACGAAGCCGAAGTCCCATCGGATGCACGAAGCACAATGTCGTCAACGCAACGTTTTGGTTCGACTTTCTCGAACCGGACCCGCTTGTTTCGGGTTGGGTTCGGTTTGATTCGAGTCGGTTTTCGGCACGTCGGCAAGCCCGGGCGGTACGTCCACATTTAGTCGGCTTTACCGGGTGGCCAAGGCCGATTGGCGCAATATGGACGCGTCTTAACGATTTCGTCTCTCTTCCACTTTGTGGCGCACCAGAGATGCCAAGTTTGAAGACATGTCTTCATTTTGAAGACATTTGATTTTGTGAATACATTTTGAAGACATTATGAAATATGTGAAGACATTTCAGTATGATAGCGTACGTGGATTTTAAAGGATATTATTTCCATGAAATTCTAACTATATACATATTGTCCCTAAAAGACATTAGTTCATTTGCGCTGGAAAATTCGAATGATTGTAACATTGAATTTCTATTCTGTTGGGCCCATACTATACAATAGATTGATCTAGATCAGAGTTTCTCAAAGTGGTCGATATCGACCCCCTGGGGTCGATTTCGGTTTCCCAGGGGTCGACAGAAACGAAAATTGATTTTGGGGGTCGGAGGGGTCTGAATATCGACCTCTATAAAACAACACAAGTTTTTATTTGAAATTGTCAAGATGCTCCATAAGTTGTGTTACGTTATGAGAATGACAAGGGTTGCCACATTTGATCCTGTAAAATTTTCTGAATAAATCTGTATCAAAAAACTAATGGAAAAAATGCAAATGGTTTATTATGATTTTGAATTTATTGTTCTTATTTATGGTTTGCTTAAGTCGTATCAATACAACAAAAAAAATCATAAAAATGGTTTTCTCATAATAAATTATATGATGGTTATACACTGGTGGACATAAGTATTCGTCATGAATTAATTTATCGCATTTATATTACATACACAAATAGTCTGTGATATAAACTCAACTGTGCAGGTGCAGTAGCAGTAGATTCTGTGAAGTGTACTCAGTAGAAACAGTAGAAGTTTTCAATGATTTACCCTGCTTTCATAAATTTCAGGAAAGAAAAAGGCCGAGTTCCACATTTTTAATTGGACAGAAGTATTCGTCACGTTGAAAAAAATGTTAATTCATCGATCCCTAAAGATCTGGAAACACTGTAAATGAATGAAACTGACACATTTAATCACTTTTGTATATTTTTAATAAAAATCGGCTGCGTTCGTATAATTTTTATTCCGTGGTAACAAAATGGGCTGGAAAGGTAAGGAAACTACGATGGAGAAAAGGAAAATTGTTTTGAATTTGTTCAAAATGAATAACACAGTTTCCGAAATAGCTAGGAGTGTTGGTAGGCCAAGAACAACGGTACATGATATTATCAATCGTTATAAGAACAGCGATAACTTCGACAAAAAACCTAGGACGGGAAGTCCTTGCAAGTTAACGGATAGAGAAAAGCGAAAAATAATACAAATTATTGAGAAAGAACTGAAAACATCTTCGTCAAAAGTGCGAGGAGATCTGCTGGAGTTCAGTGGGCAAGATGTTCTTTCCAGAACGGTGCGCAGAGTGTTGAATAATGCCCAATATAAAGCCCGTGTTTGTCGTAAGAAGCCTCTTATTAGCAAGGTTAATCAGGCTAAAAGGTTGAAC
Organism: Toxorhynchites rutilus septentrionalis; assembly: GCF_029784135.1. NCBI lineage: Eukaryota > Metazoa > Arthropoda > Insecta > Diptera > Culicidae > Toxorhynchites > Toxorhynchites rutilus. The sequence goes on from NC_073744.1 coordinate 67,107,173, forward strand.
TTTGCGAAAGATTACCAAAATCACCCGATTAGTTTCTGGAACAATGTGTTGTTTTCCGATGAGGGCAAATTCAATGTTTACAAATCAGATGGAAGGGTATTGGTATGGCGAAAACCGGATACTGAGCTGCAGAAGAAAAATGTTCAAGCTATCGTGAAAAAGGAGGTGCATCAGTCATGGTCTGGGGCTGTATGGCAGCATCCGTTGTCGGGGAATTGGTATATGTAGATGGTATCATGAAAAAGGAGCAATATTCAAATATTTTGAAAGAAAATATGAAGAAAAGTGCTGAAAAGTTGGGTATAGAGAGCAATTTCTACTTCTAACAAGACAACGACCCTAAACATACTGCGGAAGCGGTATGCCTCTGGCTGCTATATAATACACCCTATCAGCACAAAACGCAACCCCAATCACCGGATATGAATCCCATAGAGCATTTGTGGGATGTTCTAGATCGACGTGTACGTGAACATCATGTAACATCACAAAAGCAGCTGAAAGATATCGTGAATCGTGAAGAATGGTATAAGATCGAGCCTAAAGTATGCGAGAAGCTGGTACACTCAATGACAAATCGATTGAAAGAGGTCATTGCACAGAAAGGATTAAACACAAGATATTAAATGTCTAGATAATTTGTTCAGAAATGTTTTTTTGGAGAAATGTTCTAAGTGCCGAATACTTTTGTCCAGCTGAATTTGAAGATATAGTTATGATTTTTGTAAAATAAGCTATTTGTTTTCATTGTTTTGATTTCCCAATAAAGTAAATTTATAATAAGACTATATTGTTTCACTTGAATAACCTTCGGAAGTGGATTGGAATAATATCGCTTAGTAAAAAAACATTCGTGGTAGATTCATGCATATGCCGAATATTTATGTCCATCAGTGTACATGGTTTTGTTGAACTTTACTTTTCTTAAATTTTCCTTCAATATCATCCTTGACGCTCCTCCTTGAGCCGGCACATAGTTCTTTGCTTTCAAAATAGGGTCCATCATTGTGATAGTCAACCGATTTCAGAACTTTGTTTTGTTGGCATTGTGAAGCGAGAATATTCACTCAACACACGCTAATGGATGTGGAATTATCAAAAAGTGTCCCAAAAACATACTTAGCAGGAATGGAGAAGTGAGGTGACCAGGCATCCCAAAAGTACTGCATTTTCATAACAGTCGGTATGAAATTGAATCGACAGTCTCTGTGAGCGCGCTACACTCGTATACAAGCAACAGAGCATGATTGCATAAAGTAATACTATACAGCAACAGTCGGTGTTTCGTCGAATTCATCTAATTTGTCGTGCCCGACCGTAGTGAGCCGGGGAGACTGTTCGTTTCCGATTTTTTCGTGTCTGCTATTCCGTTCGCTCTGTCGCCGTAACAGTCGCTGACGAAGCGATGAATCTCATCGGTTTACCCGGGTTACTGTCACACGTGACTGTCAGCAGAAGAATGTCATGACATTTTTCTGGCGATCGTAATGCTAGCCTGTATCTTATGCGTTTGTGCTTCTTCACCAGTACGCTTTGAGATGTGTATCGGACATATGGTTGTGATCACTAGTTGCGTGCACACATAGGAAGCCGAGTTAATTTTATATCGACTGTAATAAGAATGCTTTACTGTTGGGATGCCTGAATCCAGATACACAAATGACCAACAATTCATATGAGAAAAACACTCACAGCTTAATAATTCTAGGCGAGAGTTTCTTCGATAATATATTGGTGACGTCGGAAATACTCAGTGTTGGGAGTGTTTAGATTTATCCTCCAAGTTGGAAACTAATGCAGCGCGAACTCGATTATATACAGTCTCCGATTTATTTTCACTGTATATAATAGAATCCTGTATATAATCGAGTCAAAAAATGTTTTTTTTAATTTGTTTTTCATGCATATAATTTTTGATTATTGAATGTAAAAGAAGAATTTAATATATTTTCCCAGAATCTCTCAGGAGGTGATAGATGATCATATTTCATGGAAAAAAACCCTCCTACGCATATGTTCGAATTTTAACAATGACAGAGTTATAGAACTAAACTGCCTCTACACTAAAAAGTACGCTACGTGAGCCAATTATGTTGCTTTCATTTGAAAGATATTTTTTTTAAATCTTTAAAACATTTTCTTGCTAGTTGTACGTTTTTCTCATAATCCAGTGGACCGATATGGTTGATTTTTTTAGCATGTAAAAATCTTATTATCTGAATTGTTACGTAGCGGTTTTTGAACATTATGAAAATTGCCAAAATGTCGACCATTTGAATAATAAATTTTTTTTGTATCAAACATGTGTTCTATGTAACAGAGTAATAAAATCTTGCATGAAGTTCCGTGAAAAGCATTAAATACATTTGCAAGTCCGTGAATGAGGGCAGTAAGGTGGCTGTATTTCAAATTCAGTATATCGATATGAATATGAAATACACTTGTACTACACTTGTTGTTTGTCATATAACAACGGATATATTCGCTAAAAATTATCTAAATGGCAGCATAACGTTTACCGGGTCAGTTAGTAATAATGATAATAATACTAAAATTTTGTTGATAATATTCAGATTACGCGCTAAACATATTTTATTCATAAATAAAATAAAATCTCCTTCATGTCCAAACCTACATTGCTAAGTGCGCAACACTTCCCCCAGCCGCATTCTAATCTGGCCCTACAGTTGCATCCGCGTAACTTTCATTCACACGACTTCCACCCACGACACTTCACCACGCACCTCTTTCAACAGATTCTCTTCTGTTGCTCACACTATTTCCCCCGAAAACTTCTCTACATAGAATAGCCACGTCATCGACAAATTAAATTTTCCCATATCGGAATATGCTGCAAAATTCGCCAGTTATTAATTGTTATTAATTCTTCGCTGCACAGCAGATTAATCTCTTTAGTTTGCGAAAATGAAATGAAATAAAATGACGTTGTAGTGGAAAAATACATACTAAGACACCCGACATCATCAGCACGAGGGAAAAAAATCATCAACGACGGTAGCAACGTATAACTATTGCATTCAGAATCTACAAAAACATCACTAATGAGCAAACGGGTCTGTCGCAGACGAAAGACCAAAATACTTTCACATGGGAATGTATTCGTGTACAGTACACGACAGTAACAATAAATGTCGCATAACATTTCCACTGTGTGACTGTAGTAAAAATTCAATCGCGTGACTGTCACGGGACAATGGTGGCGACAGTCATGAGATTACTGTCGTGATGCAGTACATTTGGTACCCCTGGAGGTGACATTTCATATGGTTCAGCACAAGGCGCCTAGAAGTGTATCCTAAGGTGGGCCAACTTGCTAAAACAACTCTTCAGCCATCTTGGAAGTCTACTGTGTTTTGTTTGTAAACAAAACACAATACGCTAGTGCCGAAGCTCGCTCGTGATCAGTCTGTCTCTTTCACGCTACAAGCAAATAATTCTCCTTCTGCTTTCTTCCGTACTGTTTTCATATACCGCTCCCCTAACAAACTTAGTGACGAAACGGCCTCACCTAGTACCATAGACCCGTCTTGGTTCAGCATTTTTATGAATCAAGGTACATAGCTTCATGACTCAACGGTAAAAAAAAACAAAGTTTATTAGTAAGAAAGTAGACAGAAAAAATTAACTGTAATTAATTAAACATTTTAATTTGAATTTGAAAAAATATCCTTAAATTCTGTATCCTTGCAAAAAATCTGTAATTCTGTGTATACAGATTCTGTATCTGAAATTTGGCGAAAAATCTGTAAAATACAGAATACTCTGTATATGTGACAACTCTTTAAATGATCAATATCTTAGTAGAAAATATTATTGCTGTACATTTTAAAAACTCAACAAGACGATGAGTGTGCACGCGATGAAAATAAAAAAGTACAAAAAGTACAAGATCAAAAATTCGGCAAGTAAAAAAAGGTGAACAGGTTCGTGCAAGGTAATGTGTTTGAGCGTACGAGTCCTTCAGGCATGTTTAACATTTCTCTGTATTTTAAATACATACTGCTCACGTTTTATAAACAGAATGTCAAACATAACACTCCCTTCATGCTGTAAGCACAAATCTTCGTCAATTTCTGATTCAGAACCTTTAGAATTATAAAAAAAAAACAAAATTATGTTGTTGCTAGACACGCAAAACTTCGTTCTCTTTGCAGCCAGAGCGAACCAAGTACATGCTAGCTATTAAGATAATATCATTTCACAACACATTAGCATTTTGTAACGGCTCTTGACTAATTCCACGAATGGAATATATATTGACTCACTTTGCTGTTTTTGACAAAATAATATCTTAATAAATTAAAATAAATTGACTGAGTAATGCATAATACATGGTTCGTTGTGGTTGAACACAGTATGAGAAATGCAGATCAGCGTTTCTACACTTCATGGCAGCCCTTAGGCTGTCTTACTTACCAGATCCTGACAACATCTGATTCCAGGAGCTTTCCGAAACAGAACAATCTGTTGAAGATTCGGATCTGCTTTCTTGCGATGCCATATTGTGGGTTTATAGTTCGCTTTGGTTGAATGCAATTTCGTTTTTTTTTACAGTCTGCTACACAGAATTTTTGGAGCCGTTGTCAAATGTCCGAATGACATGATCATTTTACAGTTGATAGATTTTTATTTTCTGCATCCATTGGTGTAAGTAACTCAATTAAAAAAAATGGCGCTTGGTTCGTTTTGCCAGAACCGATCATATATGAAAATGAATACTTATGAGAATTCAATAAAAATAATTTCAACCCTCCTGTACTCGCGTGCAAAATCATAACACGTATACTCGCGCACGGTGTCACAGACCGAAAATTGAACTTATCTGTAATGTTGCCATTGTGTATTTTTCAGGCTTTATTGGCATTTATTTGAAGAAGGGGTATGATTGAATGAAAAAACTCCAAAACATATGTTTTCTTTGTCTTTATTATGTTTTAATAGTCATCTAATTCAGCCTCCTCAAAATAGAGTAATTTTTGATACTCCAACACAAATAACGAAATTCGAATTTTTCACTGTTATTAATTAAAAGTAAGCAACTGAATATAATTCATGGAAGTATAAAGAGCTATAACATAGCATAAAAACGTATTAATCGATTGTGGTTTCATTGGAGTAAGAATCAGAACATAGCATAACTGCATGCTCGAAACAAACATATTTTTTACATTTCATGCAGTTGTTGCGAGTTTTTCGGGTTTTTGATCGAAGAGAAGAATGTATCTTCTAGATAATTACCAGATGATAAAGGTTCTGGAATATAACATTTGCATATTTCTAATATTCTTTGTCTCTGTTTTCTTAGTAAACTAAGAATTAATGCCTTTTTTAGATGGGGCATAAAAAGATGATATAAAAGGATTTCTAGGAACTTCCTTTTCTTTTTCTTGTTTTCTTGTCGATGGACATGGACAATCCATTATAAAAAAATATCCCCGAAACTGTAACTGTTATAAATTACCATATGCTACCGATTAGTTTATAGTTTATTGTTTTCAATTCTTCCACAAGTGAAATTCTTTCGCAAGTATGTCTATGTATGACCATTATATTTAGCGAATAACTATACAAAAGTCAAACATTTATATTTTGCTTTTGAACGTATGAATCTAATGAGGAATAGTTAATATATGGATCCGCTCAATCCAGTTACAAAGGGACTGAAATCAAATAAGAAATGTCCGGTAATGATCTCATGCATTATATTTAATAAATATTCCATGCCACTAACATTAATTTCTACATTTCATTCAACAATATTCTAGAATATGAAAAAAAGCACTTGTCCAAAAAAGTTACTCCTATACCCGCGTCGGTGTGTCAGACCGAAAGTGTTAAAAAAGTTACACACGTCCCATTTGTACCAACACATGCAATACGCTAAACGATGTCGAACGACGAATAACGAAGCTAGAGAGAATCGCAAAGTCGTAGTGTTGATATTTTCTGAGAAATAAACGAATTATCGTAATTATCGTGTCGTATAGCTATTAGTTGGAGTGATTTCCATTTGCTGACTGTAGGCATAATCCCAATAAGGTATTATAGCACGAATGAACTTTATTGCCTTGTTGGGGGAAGCTATCCAAACATCTGAGGGTTGCATTAAACCTTTATCAAAGAAATTGCGCCCTCTATGAAAAAGTGCTTCGCAATTACATAATAAATGTTCCGAGCTTTCACTTTCTAGGTTACAGAAACGACAGGTATCATCTTCCAATTTCCCTAGTTTCTTTAGGTGGTATTTACTTGGACAATGTCCTGTCACTAGGCCACTGAAAGTGCATAGGTCTTTTTTGTTAGACTGAGGAGTCTTTCGATTACTTTTTTACTTGATGATATAAATGATTTAGCCTGTCGAGCTACTGCACTATGTGTCCAGATGCCATCAATCGTTGATGTTTCCCAGTTCTTTAATTCCATTTTGAGGGTACATTCAGGGGCCCCACAAAATGGTTCTACTCCTAGGAATGGTTTCGATGATCCACATCTAGCTTAAAAATCTGTTTTTTCATTACTTTCAACTCCACAGTGCCCTGGAACCCAGAATAGGTTCACCGCACTTTTTTTAGCTACCTCTTGAAGACGTTGAATACAATCCCAAACTAATTTAGAAGTACAGGTAACTGACTTCAATGCTTTCAATGCAGCTTGACTGTCAGAAAAAATGCATATGTTTGCATGTTTATAATTGCGCCTTAGACAAATTGTTGAACATTCAATAAATGCCTGTACTTCTGCCTGAGAAACAGTTGGCCACTTGCCCATCGAAATAGATATGTTCACTGCAGGACCGGTTATTCCAGCCCCGGCTCTTTCGTTTAATCTGGAACGTTAGAACCATTTCTTTCATGATTATTTACCAATTTCAGAACCTATTTATTTTATAATGCGCAAACAGTGAATGATTTTTTGGAAAAATTAGCATCATGTTAGTATTTTTGAACCTACTTAATTCAAAGTTTTTCTAATTTGCTTATTTTATTGCATCAGCAATTCGCTACTTTTCATCCATAGATCGCAAATTTTTTGGACACTCAGATTCTAAAATATCGTCACTGATCAACTTAACCCAATGACCAACTAGCCCAGCCCTACCCTACAGCTTGTTTTCTTGTTTTCTGTCTTGCTCCATCACTGATGTTACGAACAAGCAAAACTATTTTGCTGCGTTGAACAAGGCTTGGAACTAGCTGGACCTCGGAATCTGGTGGAGAGTACGCCAAACCGTTGTCGGTTAATCATCGAGCCAGAGGGGGTCATATTGGCTATTAATTATTTGTTTTTAATTGCTTTTATTCATTTTTTAATAAACCATGAAGGGATTTTTTTGTTGTTAAAGTGTCAATTTAGGAACAAAAGTAATTTTTTTTTTGCTTTTCTAAAAATAAATCAATGATACTGAAATGGCAAAATGGTCTACTAATTATCTACTTTAACGTAGTATTGACTGTAATACCGAAAAGTTTCAAAAAGCTTATTGGAACACTTCAATTTCAAATGGGGGTGGATTTTTTTGCGCCCTTCAGTGTACGTTTAAATTTAACTACTCATCTTTCTATTATACTATTTCTCATTGAAGGAGAAGAATTCTAAGACACTTTCAACGATCGTTCATGTATCTGTATTGGTTCCCCCAATTCGGAAAATTGTCATGATCGTCACGCAATAGTACTTCTCGAAGAGAAATTATTAGGCTTTCCTTTGTTTGCACAGAACCCAATAAGTAATGTCGAGACGGATAATGTCACAATACTAAAGAGAAATGTGAATTTCTCTTAAACAATTCCAAACTGACTTACGTGTTGTATGCTTTGTTGCTGACCACATGAGACCATCGTTCTGTGAGATCCCGGAACGAAAAAAGTGAATTAAAGTGAATCTAAGCATTCGGAACCCATGAATTATGTGCGGAATGACAGCTGTTGAGTAACTTCTGTACATACCGTTCTGAATCATATTTCGGACAACATCATATTTCGGACGATTTGTTCTAATATCTTGGAATGCTTAATGCACTAATGATATAACTATAAAATTAATATCACAATTGCTTCTTTAGAGTAATCCTTTGGTTTCACTGTCATTTCACATGAGAACTACATTTAAATTATAACTTAATCGGCAGCAATCTTACAACACTACTCATTATCGTTTGTGTTTGACGTTTCCTTAGCGTGAGCACGTAGAATTCACCCGTTCATAAATATTTAAATTTTCCCGTATTTCATCAGTTGTCATCATTGCTAACAGTTTACTGTGATTGCTTGGTTAGTGTTTTGCAGTTAACTATAAAATATAATCAAGTGTAATGTAATTTTCGTCCAAAAAAATTACGAAATAAAGTGTCCGAAATTTAAATTCACTCTGTCCGAAATTTGATTTAGTGTCCAAAGTTTGATTCTTATTCGCTTCATTTGAAAAGCATTTTATATACATGAAACACAAATTTCTGCGTAGCTCGAGAATTAATCAAACAAATCGAGCCAAATTTGACAGGTGAAGGTTTTAAGGGGCAATAAATGTTTCTATGGTGGTCTGACACTCCCCCTTCTCAAAAAGGGGAGGTTTGAATAATACAAGAACTTATCAAGCAAATGGAATTAAACTTGACATATAGAGGTTTTAGGGATCGATTAAAGTTTCTATGGTGGTTCGACTCTCCTCCCCTCTCTCTAAGGAGAGGCTATCATACAAATGAAACACAAATTTCTGCACAATTAGAGAACAAATCAAGCAAATCGAGCCAAATTTGGGATGTGAGGGTTTTTGGGTACGAAAAATGTTGCTATGATGGTATGACACTCCTCCCTCCTCTGCTATGATGGTATGACACATATTTCATCCAAACATATTCCAATCAAACATGACAATTGAAATTTTTCGGAAAACTCTGAAGGAAAGGGGGAAAATTCTGAAAATTCAATTCGCGTATGAGTTAGCACAGTTAGCACAAATCGAGACCGCATAGCCGATAAGCGGAATATAAACATCCGAATCACCATCCAGCTGCATCATCATCAACAATCACAACTTATTGGACCACCCGGAGACCAAGAATAAACAATCAACCGTTCACAAGAATCGATATCAGCATCGCGCTGATGCCATGAATAAACATTCCCACATTCAAGATGTTGTAAACACAAATCATTGATATATATAAGCAGGGACAATGAATGTAAGGTTAGAGTTAAATTTGAATAGTGAATAGATGCACATCGTGTGCTCGAAAAGAAGAAATTGTTTTTTTTAAGTAAAGTTTAGTGTTTAAGATTAACTGGCGCCCGAATAGGGACCTTGCCAAGTGAAAGTAGTGCCAAGGAAGTGAGACAAGTGAAGTGATAGGGTGAACGATAGAGTTACCACCCACACTATCCGAAAAAATATCCGAACGCACGAAGCCTCTCTGGACCGCAGGACCTCTGCAGCCGTGTGGAAGAGCCCCTCAGTAGCCACAACAGTTAGGAGCTCGCTTGTGGACCGAACAGGAATTTGCCGCCACACTGGGAAGGAAGGAAGACACTTCAAGGATCCCGACCAACCAGTCTCGCTGAACCCGCCAGCGGTTGGATAAATCAAAAGGTGATAATAGGACATCGAGACAAAAGTACTGGACACGCGCACCGAAGCTTTTCGAGACGTCACTGAAAGAGGATTGACATCCGAAAGTACGTTGTTCCGCAGTCTTGTGGTGTTCCCACAAGATGTTCAGGATTTACATGTAAGTACTAAAAACAAAAACAGAAATATCACAAAGTGAAATAAAGTGAATAATTTAACAAAGATTCAAATACAAGTAGTGCAAATAATTGTATAATTCCAAAATATAGTGTGACAATTAATTAATTAAATAAAATAACAAAACAATTAATTTCAGAAAAAAATAAAGGTAATTTCCAAAATATTCATTGAAAATAATCATATTATTTAAAAAAAAATATATATATATACTAATTCTTTTTCAGGTAAGGTTAAAATTTTTTGATAATTTTCCAACAATATTTTTAGGATAAAACTTTTTGTGAAACAAATATTTTTAAAACAAACATTTATTTTTATATTAAACAATTTTTTTTCAGGTTAAAATAAACATTTATTTTATCAACATTTTTTAACATTCAATAATTTTTTAAACTGGATAACCTGCTAGAAGCATTTAATCAATTAAGAATAAATAATATGGAACAATTCGACGTTAACCAACTACTGAGCAGGATTGCCGCTCTGGAAGCCGCTTCCGCTCCACAAAATATTCCTGATTACAGTGATCCACCCCTATTTTTCACAAAACAAGACGGTTCTCCCGTAAACCCAGATACTTTTGAGAAAATTCCCGATTTAGTCAAAGACTTGCCAATATTCACAGGCGATCCAAGTGAATTAAATAACTGGATCAGTGATGTTGACAGTCTAATCCAATTATATAATACTACTGCAAACCATAGTGTTGAATTGCAAAATAAATTCCACATGGTATGCAAAACTATCAGACGGAAAATTAGAGGAGAAGCAAATGACGCTTTAGTCGCTTCTAACATTGGTATCAACTGGACGATGATCAAGAAAACACTTGTCACTTATTATGGTGAAAAGCGTGATCTTGAAACACTCGATTATCAATTAATGACCGTACAACAAAGAGGAAACTCTTTAGAAATTTATTACGACGAAGTAAACAGATTACTATCACTAATAGCAAATCAAATCAAAACAGATCACAGATTTAGTCACCCAGAAGCTTCAAAAGCTTTAATAGAATCTTACAATAAAAAGGCAATAGATGCATTCATAAGAGGGCTTGATGGAGACATTTATAAATTCATCCGAAATTATGAACCAACTTCTTTAGCAAGTGCATACAGTTATTGTATCGCATTCCAAAACGTAGAATGTAGAAAAATGCTAACTAAACCAAAACATTTTGAACATACAGCAGCACCCAGAAATTTAATTCCAATTAATCCTCTAAAATTACCACCACGTATGTTAAAACCAAATCCCATTCAAAATTTCAGAAATCACAATTTCAAACCCCAGCCCTTTATTAATAACAACAATAATTTTAGGCCCCCATTTCAATGGAATGCTCCAAAACCAAATTTCCAACAATTTCCGCAACATTCCTTTCAACCAAAACCACAATTACCTCCCAGAAATCCTTTCCGACAACCTCCACCAGAACCTATGGAAGTAGATCCATCCATTAGGACTAGACAAATAAATTACGGCAATAGACCTCAAAATACAACTCAGGTAAACCCAATGAAGAGACCAAGACTCTTCAACATTAAAACCGGCCAATATGAAGATCCCCAAAATTTCGTTGAAATTAATCCCAATGATCACGATTATCCATGCATAGATAACGAATATAATGAAGAGGAACAAACCGAAGAATCATCTCAATATGAACGATATATGAAAACAATTGACACACAAGAACGGGAAACACCTGAAGAAGAAGACATAGAAAAAGCAGAACTAAATTTTTTAGATTAAAATCTGCCCTACCATACTTTCTTTATTTTGGTAAGGCAAAAGAACCACTAAAAATTCTAATTGACACAGGATCAAACAAAAATTTCATTCACCCTCGATACGCAAGTATCAGCCACAAAATAAAAAAACCTTTTTATGTATCTTCAGTAGGCGGAGATATAAAAATTAATAAATATTCCAGCGGAAAATTATTCAAACCATATTCTAATGTTTTGATTAAATTCTTTCATTTAAATGAATTAAAATCTTTTGATGCAATCATAGGACACGACACATTAAAAGAATTGAAAGCAGTAATAGATACTTCAAATGAAAAATTAATTTTAGAAAACAAATTCATTATTCCTCTACTCCAATACAAACTACAGGAAATCAACAAAATAAATATTCGAGATGATCACCTAGACAAGCAACAAAAAGACAGACTCGGAAAAGTTTTAAAAGATTTTCAAGATTTATTTCAACCTCCGGATGAAAAATTACCATTTACTACAAAGGTCAAAGCCGATATCAGAACTACTGACGAAAATGCAGTCTATAGCAAAACTTATCCTTATCCTCAAGCTTTAAAATCTGAAGTTAATAAACAATTAGAAAAACTTTTACATGATGGAATTATTAGACCATCACGATCCCCTTACAACTCACCAGTTTGGATAGTACCAAAGAAACAGGATGCTTCTAAAGAAAAGAAATACAGAATGGTTATAGATTACCGAAAATTAAATTCAAAAACAATTAGTGACAGATATCCAATTCCGGATACATCCACAGTCCTATCTAACTTAGGAGAAAACAAATTTTTTACCACATTGGATTTGGCATCAGGATTTCATCAAATCCCAATGTCTGAAAAAGATATAGAAAAAACAGCTTTTTCAGTTAATAATGGAAAATATGAATTCATTCGTTTACCCTTTGGCTTAAAGAATGCACCAGCAATCTTCCAAAGAGTAATGGATGACGTTTTAAGAGAACACTTAGGAAAAATATGTCATGTCTATATAGATGACATCATAATATTCGGTAAAACACTTGATGAACATTTGAAAAATTTAAGAACAATTTTGGAAACATTAAGAGAAGCTAATTTCAAAATTCAACCTGACAAATCAGAATTTTTAAGGACCGAAGTCGAATTTCTTGGCTTTATTGTTTCAAAAGAAGGTCTAAAACCAAACGATAAGAAGGTTGAATGTATTCGTAAATACCCTGAACCAAAAACTCTGAAAGATTTACGCGCATTTCTAGGACTGTCTGGATATTATAGACGTTTTGTAAGAGATTATGCTAAAATCGCAAAACCCCTTACAAAACTTTTAAGAGGGGAGGATGGCCATCGCCAAATTCTGAAAAATCAGTCAAAAAACACAATCATCAATCTAGATGATGATGCACGAAATTCATTTAATACTCTTAAAGAAATTTTATCTTCTAAAGACGTTTTAACATTTCCAGATTTTGAAAAAACCTTCATTCTCACCACAGACGCATCAGATAAAGCAATAGGAGCAGTGTTATCACAGCAATTCCAGGACGGCGAACGACCAATAACATTTATTTCTCGAACTCTTTCCAGGACCGAAGAAAACTACGCAACAAACGAAAAAGAGATGCTTGGAGTCGTATGGGCTCTTCACAACTTAAGGAATTTTATCTACGGAGCAAAACTAAAAATTTACACAGATCATCTCCCACTCACATTCACATTATCACCCAAAAACAATAATGCAAAGCTAAAACGATGGAAAGCTTTCCTTGAGGAACATGATTATGAAATGTTCTATAAACCAGGGAAATCCAACGTAGTAGCTGACGCACTTTCACGCATCCAAATAAATTCATTAACCCCTACTCAACATTCGGCAGAAGAAGATGACAGTTCCTATATACCCTCAACTGAGGCTCCCATTAACGTTTTTCGGAACCAATTAATTTTTCAGATTGGGCCTAATTCATCCTATGAATTTAATGTTCTTTTTGAAAAATACAACAGACACACTTTTGTTGAACCAAATTTTGATATAAACTTTCTAAAGGACAAACTACAACAATTTCTCAACCCAGGAATATTGAACGGAATTATGACAGATGAACGAACCATGGGAATTATACAAGAAATTTATAAAACAAACTATAATTCAAAAATTTTGAAAGTGAGATTTTCGCAAACAAAAGTAGAAGATATTCAAGATGAAGAACAACAGTTAGAAACAATCAAGGATGTGCATAATTTCGCTCATCGGAATGCAAAGGAAAACTCACTTCAACTCATAAAGAAATACTTTTTCCCAGGAATACATAAACTTTTCCAGAAATATATAAGAACTTGTGAAATTTGCAAAATGGAAAAATATGAACGACAACCTCAGAAATTTATCCCCGTAAGAACTCCAATCCCTAATTATCCTGGCGAGATCATACATCTCGATATATTTTGTTACAATGCTAATTTCCTTTTTATATCCTCACTTGACAAATTTTCAAAATATCTCAAAATGAAACCAATTAAGTCAAAGGCCATTTCTGATGTAAAGAATGTTCTTTTGGAATTATTATATGATTGGGACTTGCCCGCATTAATTGTAATAGATAATGAAAGTTCTTTTATATCAAATGTCGTAGAACAAAACATTATAAATTTAGGTGTCAAAATCTTCAAAACTCCTGTTAATCATTCTGAAACCAATGGCCAAGTAGAAAGATGTCACTCTACAATACGAGAAATAGCTAGATGTGTTAAAGCATTAAATCCAGATATGCCAATTACTACTCTCATTCAAGAAGCAACTCATAAATACAATAACACAATACATTCATTTATTAACAAAACACCAAAAAATATTTATATAGGAGAAAGTAGAGATAATGCGTCCTATGAAGAAATAGCAAGAAGTCGAGACAAAAATAATGAAAAAATATTAAAATTATACAAAAACAAAGAAGAAAAAATTATTCCAAAAGCTTATCAAACATACGAACCCAATAGCTATGCATATGAAAAAACAAATACTCACAATAAACGTAAGAGTCGATACAACATTATAAAAATAAAAGAAGATCACAATACATACATTATAGATTCCAATAATCGAAAAATCCATAAATGTAATTTACGAAAGAATACAAGCGAATAAAAACATTTTTCGTTTCTTTACAGACTCGCCCTCTGCGCGTCTCAAGTACTGGCAGGAATTCAAATACACGACCTTACAAATAACCCACTCGCAATTGTACCACTAGGAAAAGCAAAAATAAAAATAGAACACATACGCATTGTACATCCTATTGATTTAATTCAAATTGGCAATACAATTTTCAATGTTAATAGTGACATACAGAATAATCCTTCAAATAATCCATTGTATGAATTAATCCAAATCAAAAATTATAAGTTATATGAAACATTTATGAAAATCAAACCATTTGTAAACAGAAGAAAAAGGTGGGATACAATCGGAACAGTTTGGAAATGGATTGCCGGCAGCCCAGATGCAGAAGATCTCCGAATCATCAATCACTCCATGAACGCCCTGATAACCATGAACAACAAGCAGTTATTCATCAACGAAGCTATCGACAAACGAATCCAAGAAATAACAGACATAACCAATCAAGTACTAAAGATCGAGAATGAAAGAACAAAAAACCATTCCCTCGAAATTAATCAATTGATAATTCTCTCCAACATAGACTCATTACAAAATCAGGTAGAAACATTAGAAGAAGCAATTCTAATGGCCAAACACGGAATCCCTAGTAGCAAACTACTATCGATAAAAGATTTTACAAAAATTGCAACCTTTCTACAAAACCACGATATTCACATAACTTCCTTCGAAGAATTATTAACACAAGCCAAAGCACAAGTAATGCTGAATAATACGCACATTATCTATATGCTAAAGATTCCACAAGTATCAACTGAAACATTTGAATACGACTACATTGACTCAATAATCAAGTCAATGAAACGCATTTTATTGAACAAAAATTACATTATCAGAAATCAAACAAATGTTTACGAATTGAATCAACCTTGTGAAGAGCAAGATGACTATTTCTTATGCGATAATTCTCAAATAGAACATGCAAATGAATGCATATATAAACTTACTACAGGGAAACATTCAAATTGCACCTTTGAAAAGGTATATTCAAAGGGACTCGTAAAACGAATCAACGATGCAACAATTTTGATCAATGACGCTGGTGCAGAAGTCTCATCAAATTGTACCAATTCCAGTCAACCCCTATATGGATCGTTTTTAATACAATTCAGCCAATGCAATCTTCATATCAACGGCGAACAATATTCCAATTATGAAACAACTATTCCTGCAAAAACATATGATCCTACCACTGGACTTCGTGTTAACGAAATTCATATCATAGACGCACCACCTGTGGAATACCTTCAGAATTTAACCCTTGAACATCGCGAAAAATTGGAACTATTAAACCTGCAAAATCATTCCTTGAGTTGGAAACTCAATATCTTTGGATCATTTGGACTATCAACAATAATTCTAATCGCAAGCACATTTGCAATTCTTCGATTCCTTTCCAGACGTAAACAAAAGGCCAACATAACAGTCCACTTCGACAAAAACGCTGAGACCATCCTAATAAATGAGCCACCAAAAACAACGGAAATTAAACCTGACACCAACAACACAGAGGAATTATCAGACGAAAGAAAAAAACAACTTCAAGCATTCTTTGATGCACCAACACCATTACGCACCATCCAAAAGTAAACTTTGAGGACAAAGCAATCAAGAGGGGAGGAGTTAGCACAGTTAGCACAAATCGAGACCGCATAGCCGATAAGCGGAATATAAACATCCGAATCACCATCCAGCTGCATCATCATCAACAATCACAACTTATTGGACCACCCGGAGACCAAGAATAAACAATCAACCGTTCACAAGAATCGATATCAGCATCGCGCTGATGCCATGAATAAACATTCCCACATTCAAGATGTTGTAAACACAAATCATTGATATATATAAGCAGGGACAATGAATGTAAGGTTAGAGTTAAATTTGAATAGTGAATAGATGCACATCGTGTGCTCGAAAAGAAGAAATTGTTTTTTTTAAGTAAAGTTTAGTGTTTAAGATTAACTTATGTTCTACAATTACGAGCGTTAGTCCATTTAGTCCATTTGATGCTTGCGCAAACGAAATTGATCTTTGTTCGAAAGTCGAAATGGATTTCAATGCGATAAAACGATAAAAATATAAATGAAAATAGATCGCCGAATGTGTTGATAAGAGATAAGAGCAAAACTCGAGAAAGGAATTGTCCGATTTAGGGCTGCCTTTTTTCTATCAGATTTTCTGTCTCAAACATTTATGCCTTGTAACGGAGAACATGTTATTTGCAAGTGGTTGAAAAATCTTGAACGAGAATTGTGTCTGAAAATAATCTAATATTATAATGACAAAGTAAAAGGTAATTTACTACTAGATTTATGTGATTTGAATTCCATTTTTTTAAAGTGATTTTTTTTCAATACCAGCTCATTGTCTTCAATTTGATATGCCGATTAGCTGAATCGGTTCAGTAGTTCCAAAGTTATGATTTTCTAAAAAAAGTAATTTTGAGAAAAAGGGGAAAAAATGGTGTTTTGGACCATCGTTTAAATTTAAAAATCATAATTCAAAAACGAAAAAGAACACATCTCTGATTTTTGGATATGTTATGTAAAAATCCGCAGCTCTCAAGAAAAAATATGAAAAATATAGTGCCATTGGTCCCGAGACCATGAAAACTATAAAAAACGAATATAATCAATAATCATGAAGTCAAGTGTCAAGAATCCATTTTTTTGCAAGTGTAATATGTTTTCAAAGAAGACTAGTTCGTTGCTTTCAATTTGATATATCGATCGTCGGAATCGGTTCAGTAATTCGAAAGTTATAAATTTTCGAAAAAAAAGTCATTTGCGGAATATAAACAAAATGGAGGGAAAAATGATTTTTCGGACCACTCTGAAATGGGAATGGTCACCCTAAAAAATACTACATAAAAATGTTTTGCGATAAAGAACAAAATTACCAATTTCCACGAAAATCTGAGAACCACTATATCGGTTCGGCATGGAATGGCTGTATAAAAAGGATGATTTTATTTAACCCAAATGAACTTTCATGAACTTTCTGGACAACCCAATATGAGCTGTCATAATTTTTTTCCTGATTTTTATAATCATTCTTCCTGATTTTTGAAAATAATAGTTGGCAACCCTGGTCACCTTATGTTTGAACAATTTTATGACTTTTTAGCCACCCTGTACTTCAGTGGACTGTCGCCAATCAAAATGTAAATAAAGTCTGCTTCATTTAATATTGGAACACAAACAATTGCGTGTAGTTCAGTTTATAGTTGCGTGTAGTATAGTTTATTAACGAATTCATAATTTGTTTTTCATACAAATGTAGCATTTTCTTTACTCTTTCATAAAAAAAAATTAAAAAAATTATTCATTGCTGTTTCGAAGAAATTCTCGTACTTTTCCCGTAATACGGCACATTAGGCGGCGCACACCCTTTTCGTCCACCGTTTTGGCGATTTGATTCCACCAGTTCTTCATTTGAGTCATGTTCCTAACAAGTTTTCCCTTTGCCTTAAGCCTCCGCTTCGTGATTGCCCAGTATTTCTCTATCGGCCGGAACTGGGGGCAGTTTGGGGGGTTGAGGTCCTTCGGTATTACGCTGACCCCGTTCGTTGCGTACCATTCCATAACCGTTTTGCTGTAATGGCAGCTTGCGAGGTCCGGCCAAAACATTACTGGACGGTCGTGGGCACGAATAAACGGCAGAATCCGTTTCTGTAGGCACTCTTTTTTGTAGATTTCTGATGTCATTGTCTTGTCAGTGAGAAAGACTTTGGTTTTCTGTCCACAACTGCATATCCCCTGCCAAATCATGTACTTGCGGGCGAATTTATCCGCAAACACGAACTTAAATTTTGCAGGTACATCCCCCCGAGCCGTCGCCAAATAAAATTTTTGACCTGGGATTTGCCCAAAGTCCGCCTTCACGTAGGTCTCATCGTCCATCAGAATACATCCGTCGAACTTGGTCAGCACTTGGTCGTACAGCTTTCGAGCACGGATTCTGGCCACATTGTTCTGCTTCAGCGTCCGATTTGGCTGTTTGCTGGCTCGGAATGACCTTATTCCTTCCCGGAGACGAATTCGACGCACCGTACTGTGAGCGGCCTGGAACTTATTGGCCAAATCGCGGTCTGAAAGATTGGGATTCCTCTTGACGGCCTTGATGACTTTCCCACGCAGTTTCCGGTCGACAGTTCCACTCCGACGCTTCGAATGCGGCTTCCGAGCCGTCGTCAATGTTTCCTTGTACTGCTTGATAACACGCCATACGGTATTTCTGGGCATTTTAAGCTGTTTAGCTAGCTTAGATGCCGACAACAATGGATTTTCAAGAAAACTGTGCACAATTTTATCTCTTCGTTCGGCTTCCATGGCGGTTGTTTACAAAATGCTATCGTTTGGTGTTATGACATAAATACATGGTGAAAGGTAATGAATTTCCCGACACGTGGGTGAAAAAAGTTTCCGAATCCGTCCACTAGGAGCGCCACAATGAGCAAAAGAATTTGTTCCAATATTAAATGAAGCAGACTTTAAAAACAAAAATCGTGAAATTTATTTTACTTGACCTGATATTTTCGACACCAGTTTGGACGACTGTTCACATATTCTAGGAGAGATGAACAGATATTAGGTTGGGGAAAAAGTTATCCATTATTTTCTCGGTAGCTGGCTTTAGTTATCAATATCTCGCGTAATATCGATCATACAATTTACAATTTAGGCTCGTTGTAAAGGTGATATTTCACACTAAAAAATCTTTTGTTGTGTTTTTGTTTGTTCCATTCAGTTGTGAATTACAGGGTGTTAACAATGGAGGTCAACAAAGAGAAAATTCCATACATTTTACACTTTTCCTTTTATGCCGAAAATACGAGCTATGCCGCTGAAATTGTGAATGGTGTTTATGGTGCCGATACTCCTACAGTAAAATACGTGCAATTCAATGTATTTAAAAAAAATATATTTAATTATTTTTTCCCATTTAAAACAAAAATCTTTTTTTACACTAAATTCAGCTCTCTTTTGTCAACAAATGGACCACTTGAAGCTAGCGATTGACCAGAAACGTTCAGAATTTACCAAAAGAAGAGACAAATCACAAAGACACAATTCCGGGAGCTTCATTGGGATGTTTTAATGCATCCATCGGACCTGGCACCAAGCGATTACCAGATTTTTCTCGCATTACAAAATTTCGATTATTTCGTACAGAAATTACTTTGTTGTTTGGGGGCAAAGTGGTCAGTGGAGAATTAATACAGACAATGTCCTGTTTTCAAAAGATAATATACCTTATCACCTTCTGCTCATAAAAGGGTCCCTTTTGTGGTTTTGACCCTGGAAAAATATGCCACCTCAACCAAGCCTCATTATGAAAAACGTTATGTGTTTCTTACGTATGAGAAAATTTCAATTACGACTGTAGGTGAATAGGTCAAGCTCATTTCATACATATACCCACTTTTTCAATAATTATTTAAAAAATTTGGACAAGTAGACACGCATTAGTCTATCTCTTCTAGCATATGTGCGGGTAACCACTTTATCTCCTCACTAAAAAATGTTCGATTTTTCAGCTTTTTCTCTAATAATGAAAAATGTACTACTTTAAATTTTCATAATAAAAACCGCTTGCTATCTAAAACAACAATAAGTTGAGCTACAATATTCTTCGAAAAACGGAAATTGTAGTGATGTGTGGACACATGAAATGGGCATGTTCCTAAGGGTGACCACTTTCCCCCTATTTCCCCTACATTAATATGACAGCACCAGTGGATATGTGGATAGCGTAGTTGTGTGGAATCCCCTTATAACCAGCCGGCTTTGGTTCTAGCGCAGCTTGGCACCATTTAGAATATTTCTTTAGATGCAATTTCAAACTATCATTCATTCTGAGAATTTTAACACTCTTGAAAAATATGCTTTTATTTGTGCATTTGGTTATTTAACACAAGAAAAAGCATCTTTTCTGTCAACCCTATTATGGGTGTAGTAGTTATTTTTCAAAATAATACTTCGTGACACGACTTCGGTGATCACCTAGCTAGCCATCCTCGTGAGTGAATATCAGTTGACCCCAAATTGAAACTAAACTACAGGGTAACTTCGATATAACGTACATTTTACTTTCAAAATTGTACGTTGTATCGAAATGTACGTTATATCGAAGCATAATAAAGAACTCTGAAACGTAGCTTATTTTACTTTATTGTGTTGCTCTTTGAGTAAGGTTGATGAATAAAATCAATAGGAAGACGAAGCCAACTTTTCTCATGATGTTTCCCTTCGTTCTGTTGATTGAAGTTTGATTCATTTAGAATCCGGAATCACAAAACAGTAGTATTTCGGGATTGGTTAAAGTTACAACACAAGCTTTAGTATCAAAATACAGATAATCTATTGTTCTTTCAGAAAAAAAATATTAAAAAAATATTTTTTTTAGACTTTGATCATGTGTACGTTATATCGAGGTAAAATGTACGTTATATCGAGTGACGTTATATCGAGGGTACGTTATAACGAGGGTACGTTATATCGAAGTTTACCTGTACCAGTTTAAATGGTACCATCATGTTTAATGTCATGTTCAAAATTTTACTCTTAATTTTTGAATAGAATAATCGACGCAAATTTTCGTTTGCTTCGACTATAAGTTGCTTAGTAACCGCTCAATTAATCATCATGTTTTGAACCCATTATTTGATTAATCCAACAATTATAGGGCATCGCAAACAGAATCTAAATATTTATTCATTCTCTCTCGCAGACTTCGAGCCAACGTCCCCAATCGAGGAGGTAACCTCAGCTTTACACGGCAAAACCGTTAAGTTTATGTTAACACACGATGTCAACATTCAAATGCCGGAAATGATGTTCGATGGTGCTATATTCCGCATCGAACCACGTGCCATAGAGGGAAACGGAATGTTAGCCAAGCTAGAGTTCATCCCGAAAACAGCAGTCGAATCCAGAGGAATCCAAACCCCGCGAATTCTATTCAAAAAAATCAGTGAGTACCACCATGAAACTGATTTTGTTTATTTATTGTTCATGTCTTTTTTTTTTTGTTATTTCTTGCCCATAACAGAAAAGTTTTTCCAAAGCAAACTACTGCTCGCTTTCCTCGGCGTGCTTCTCGTCATCAAAATCATCAAAATCAAAGTCATGTGGTTACTGCCGCTGCTGGTTGGGGTCGGCACTGCCAAAAAACTTATCCTCAAGTTCCTGCTATTCCTCTTTCCAGCGTTCGCACATATCTTCAAGCTGTGCTCGTACTACCACCAGTCATACCACAAACCGAATTTCCACCACCATCAGCATCACATCAGCCATCTGCATACGGTGAGATTTATTCAATAGCGTCAATGTCAATAAATACGAATCCACGTCATGACACTCTCCATGACACTAACTGGTCCATGGCAAAAAAAAAGATCATGTAATCGATACGGTTTGCATATTATCCGACCCCTTCACCAACGTAGACCAACCGACTAGACCCTAGCATAACCAATTACTCGTAGTTCCTATAGTGTTTGTCTTTGATGTTCCACACAGAGAGCATTGACCTTGTCTTACGTAAGCACCAGAATTGCTCGATCCCCGATAATTGATTCCACTTAACAAATGTTATAGCCCTCCCTCTCTACGCAGGTCTACCCGCACGACCACAGTAATCATCTGCCGGAGCTGATCTTCACCAAGCCCCCGCGTGGACACCCATCGGAGTATATTCACGGAGCGCCGGTCCCACCGCATGCCCACTTCCAGCCGGAGTTCCACTACGAAAGCTCGGGGCCCGGCCTCGGATCGGAGTAAGTATGACGAGACCGACGAGATGACATTGACGCAGACTGGACCCTTTTGAGACTGAGCTAGCGTAGCTTAGGGTGCTTTGCATTATTTTCGTTATGGTTTTGTTTTTCTATTTCCTAAACGCGCCGAATGAATGTGTTGGTGAATGATGCTGCTTTTATAGTTGTTTTTGTTGTTACGGTTTTTGTACGTCAATGTATTTTCACGTTGTAATTTTCGGGTGTTGTTATCGATGTATACGCATGACTGAGGAGAGTAAGGTAGAAAATGCTTTTTCCTAACTGTGAGTTTGATACAGATTGGCTTTGTGTAACCGGTGCAAGCATACTCTTCAGAGATTCCAATGAGGCAAATAAGACACTGTGCAAAGAATCGTCATCTTCATCGGCCTATAATACTTTCTGATGAAGAGCCCCACTAATATCTGTCGCCCACCATTTCTTATCAAATCTTCATCATGATCATCACTGTATCTAATATTTTGTAAAGAAAACTTCTTTCTCAAGTAAACTTACATTTGTAGTATTTTTTCGAATTAAATTATTAAAAAACGAAGAATTATGTAACATTTCAATAAAAAAAAGGTATTCAGTCAGAAAACTACCGGCAACAAAACGAAAAATTATTTATCGTCCATTCAAAATCATTGTATCGCCTCAAACACCTTTTTTTCGAAATCGACCTCAGTTTTCGCTCCGCATTTTCTTTGTCGTCCTCCGTTCGACCGATTCAGACTTAGGGAAGTATATGTCAGTTTGACAGAGATGCCATTTTTTGCAGCACGACGAAACCGAGTTGAAGTTCTGCAAAGAAATCGTATTTTAGAACAGAACGAAGACCGTGTTGAAGTTATTGAACAACATGTCGAAAATTCTTGAAATTCGGTCCGTGCAATCCGTGTCGGACCGCACCGTTGAAATGAAAAAAATATGTGGTATTGAGGCGAGCGAAAATCACCCTTCCTTCCAAAACAATGCCATTTTGCCTAACTGTTCTGATAATCAATTGCGAGCCAAAACTGAGCCAATCGACCGATTTGTTTTCGTAATGCCTGCTAGCATGCAAGTGCTGTAGCCAATAAAAATATGAATATGCTTATTTTGGGCGATTCCCGACTGGCTATTCCATGTAAACTTAAACAAAAGAAATATCTTAATGTTTCTATTTGATCTGACCCAGTATGAAAAAAATTAACCGGTATTTATAAAATAAGGCTACTAGAAGGACCACGATTGTGGCGTTACGACAAGGGACGCATTCCCTAAATCAGAAAGGTCGATTCGGACGCTTTCTGATACAGTACTCCATTTCGTGGTTTGGAAATTATAACCATGTATTCTTATAGCTGTAAAAATTTGATGTCATCAAACGTGTGATACAGGTTTGCATTTTTGTTTTCACATGGATCGTTTAGCAAGCGAACAACGTGTGTATCCAGTGATTTTTTTTTTATTCAGCATTAGAAGAATTTCATGCCACCACAACTGGCCATCGGCAGCAACATCTCAGATTGCAGTAAAATGTTGTGTGTGAAAATATTGGTCATTTGAGCAACTTTGCTTTCTTGGATTCTTAGGAAAGGAATTAGACTATTTTTTGAAAAGGGAAAAAAAACAATTTCATTTTTATACTGAGGTGTATGTTCAAAGTTTCGAGAACAAGAGCGCGACACTTATTATACAAGGTTTCAAACGTTAATAACTCTTTGCCGGTTGAACGTAGTGGTATGATTATCACTTCATTAGGAAGTATTTTGTATTATTATCACGAGAAAATAAAATTATGTATCAAACTTCATCACTTGCTTTTGCAAAGCCACGCGAATCCAGCAATTATTTTATGGACCAAAAACAAGTTCGAAATAGTTTAATGTCATGTTAATAATAATTTCATAAACATATTCATCCACTCATACACTAATACTAAATAGAAATACTTTCAGAAATCTTTAAAAATATTAATTCATTCATTCATTGAGAATTGATACAGATGCAATTTCAAACAAATGATTACAGAACCAGTGGTAGTCCTACGTCCACCTTGCGGTTATATAACAGATATAAACCACAGACACAAACCCCTGCCATGCAAATGAAACACCAATTTCTGAATTACTCGAGAATTTATCAAGCAAACAATTTGGCATGTGGAGGTTGGATGCAATAAATATTTCTATGGTCGTTAGACACTCCTTCCGCTCTCTAAGGGGAGGGCTGCCATACAAACGAAACACAAACTTCTGATAACTCGAGAACTAATCAAGCACAATTTGAGATGTGAGGGTTTTTGGGTATGAGAAATATTTCTATAATGGTATGACACCCCTCCCTCCTCTTGAATGGAGAGGGGGTCCCATAAAAATATTACACATATTTCAACCAAAAATATTCCAACCAAACATGGCAATTGAAAATTTTCGGAAAACTCTGAAGGAAAAAGAGAAAATTCGGAAAATTAAATTACCATATGTTCTACAATTACATAGTGACAGGTGCTGTTAGTCCATTTGATGTTTGCGCTAGCGAAATTGATCTTTGTTCGAAACTGGAAATGGATTTTAATGTGATAAAACGCACTCCTATATCTTCTTTTGTCTATACCAATGAAAGAGTATCGCCGAATGTGTTGATAAGAGCAGAACTCGAGCAAGGAATTGTCCGATTAAGGACTGTCTTTATTCTATAATATTTTCTGTATAAAACATTTATACTCCGTTACATGTTATTTGCAAGTGGTTAAAAAATCTTGAACGAGAATTGTGTCTGAAAATAATCTGATTATAATGATGAGTTTTGTTAGAAATACTAGGAATTTTATAGTAAAATGTAAATTCAACGGGGTCGAATAGAAGATCAATCAATGAACAGTTCTGCGATTGAACCCATGAACTTGCTCATAGTAAGAAAACGTGAATGTTTGAAGGTATTGATAACAAAAAACAAATTTGATAACAAAAAACGAAGTTTGCCGGGTCAGCTAGTTATGAATAAAAACCAAGTAAACTCTTTCGTTTCAACGTAATTCAAAGTTCTAATCAGAACTGATAGATTATTTGTCAGCAGCGGTGATATAATTTATGGTTTCTTCTCCACGTTGCTCGACGCCCGCCGGCAATCAATGCTGACTTTATGACCACCAAACGGAAAGAGTTGCGCACGTGTGTGTGTGTATGTGGCGGCTGTCTTCAATGCTTCAATCCTTTTCGATGATGATGCTTTCTTGGTCGCTTTCTTAGTGGCACCATTTTTCTCTACGGTGGATTCCCTTTTGGTCTTAGGAGGAATCTTTAACGAACCCGACGCACCAATCCCCTTTGTGTGCACAATCAAACTCTTGGTGACACTGTTCATCAGCGCTTCCATGATGAATGAAATTAGCTTCGCCACAGCAGCGAAAATCTTGTCACTCCGACGTAACGCTCTCATTTTCGAAACTTTGTACTTACACCCCAGTACAGAAATAAAAGACCTAGTTCTACGTAAAAAAAATATTTTAAAAGTTGAAAATCATTTTTCTCAAAAACATATTTTGTTAAATTCTTTAAAAAAATAAAATATTAAATTACAGCTTATCCTAATTTTGTTTAAAGTCAAGATAGCGATATAGTGTTTTCGACAAAGTATTAGATCTTATTCAAGTATGAGCTTTCATCGAGAACATTAACTTTCTTTTTGTTATAGTTTCTGGATCACGTGGCATTCTTCTATGGAGACTTCAAAAATATAATGTTTTGCTCATAACATTTTTGTGTATAAATTCTGACAAAAATAGATATGAATAGCCCTTACAGTTTCCAACAAGTCACCCATACATCAGCAGTTGGGTACATTTACAGGGAAAGAGTTTTTCCAACGACAACTTTTTCATGTTTTCTCTGAAAAAAAAATACCATTAATGTACATGTTGATGTATAAATTATCGCGATTTACGTTTTCTGCAAACGTTTTTTTATTTAAAAACATGTCAAGAAAATGTCAAACGCGCGAATGTACACACAAAAATGTTATGAGTAAAACATTATTTTTGCAAGAGTCTCCATAGAAAAATGCCATGTATTCCACAAACTATCAAAGATAGAAAGTTAATGTCACCGACAAAAGTTCACATTTTAATAAGATCTAAAACTTTGTCGAATACGCTATATCGCTATCTTGACTTTAAGCAAAATTAAGATTAGTTGTATTTTTTTCCCACAACGTTTCACTGCTCTTGAGATCCTGAGACGAGTTGGCATGAAATCCGTCTCTATTGAACGAAAATTTTAGTCAATTGAAAACTGAGATAACGCGATTTGACGTTGCTGCAATTCTTTCTTTGGCAAAATATAATGTTAGATCGTGAAAAAAATCGTGTAACAGCTGGAAATCGAAATCATTCAAGCCGTGGGATAACAGTGGGAATGTGCTGAAATGTAATCTCAGAAGACTAAACCATAGTAAATTATAAAGTTGATTCAAACATAATGTATTATAAATTTATTAATAATTACAATAACCAATACGATGTGATTTTCATTGTGGTTTCGAGAATAGCGCAACTTCACATATTGCAGTGGAATTGTATTTGTTGAAACCCCTCCATTTAAATTTCTTTTAGATTAACACCAAAAAAAAATCATTTTTCGTATCCTTCGTATTCATTATCTATTAGATTTTAATGTTTCTTCTAGTTTCTTTTTAATAAATTATCAAATAAGTTCCTGTATCAAATACTCCTACAACCAGATCGGTACACTCATTGTCACATAATATACTAACCATTCATGTTACGTTCCATCACGATTGAGATGAAGTATATTTCGGAAAACTGTACATCTGGTAGAGCATATGCCTAAGTTTGACGTCCCCTCGATATTTGCCAAATTGACTTATACACGTTTCTTCGATTTTATTCTCTATTTGTAGTTCCATTTGGTACGATAACTTTTTTCAACTGGATTAAAAGCTCTCCCCAAAAATTATGATTCTCAAGTGTGCGCGGCGCACAGTGCATAGTCAAGCCAATTTGTATCAAAACAAAACAAAAATCAGTCGCCACGTTATTTGTGTCGGTGCTGTAGGTTGTTGTTGCTAGGTGAATGTTTAGTTGTTAAGACCGATATCGCCTCGCCACGTGCTTCAAGTGGTGCCAGCGAAGCCCACAAACCAACGAACAAACACCCAAAGAACCCACGATACGAAACAGTACACGAAACACGCAAACGAAACAACTGCCAGTGCGAAAACTAATGCGTAAACCACACTACAAATCACCTCCCTTAAAATGCAGGTTCATTAGCGATAGAAACTCTTACGTAGACACCTCATTCAAGCCAAAGTACGATGATTTGAATGAAATCAATGCATGGGGTTTGGGCACAGGTTCAACAACAGCACCAACATCAACATCATTCTCCTCACTGCCTGCCAGTGGTGGTCACAGTCACAGCAGCAATGTAAATCCACTCACGCATCCGCACCAGCAAAGGTAGGTTGTACCCCGGTAAAGCCACAGTGCTTAGAGTGTGAAATCACCGATGTCACCACCTCCCAATTCGACAGCAGCATACCAACACCCATATTCCCACCCGCAAGATACAAACATAAAGGTTTTCGAGACCAAACCTACCGCCGGCGGGGCGCAGGGAAGGCAAAAAAAGTCTCTCACGCGCACTAATTGTTCATCCGTGACTAACACACCTTCCATAGCCATTGATGGTTATCGGAAGAACATAAGCATGTTCAGGAAGTGGTGTACTAACAATTCCTCCGAACCCACCATGTCGGGGCTGGTGTGAACAGCGCAAAATAAAATCCACAGCCATAACCAAAATCACAACCCGCTATCACCCATCCACTCTCTGGTCCATCGGAGTGCGTGCCGAACAGTGCAAACTAACCCATCATCTGTGGAGTAGCAGATACCTGTATCCAAGCATTTGTTTTGACACCGATCGTTGCTTAGTACCCGCTCCAATTGCCCTTATCCTAGAAAGCAATTTTACGAAATTCTGGAGCATCTTTCTGGTTGTCGGATTATATCTACAAAATCATATAAAACTTTGATTCGAAGCTTAAACTTTTTTCTCTCTTTTCCCTCCGTTCAAAACTACCACCCTGATGCAATGTTCGCTCACACAGGATCATCGTGACTAAGCCTGTGTACGGACCACCGTCATCCCATGGACCTGGATTTTTGTCGACGATCAGCGCCAAGCGATCCCCAACCGGAGCGGCCAGTTCGATTGCGAACGCCTACGTGTCTGCCCCGACCGGTCCAACGACGGCAGCCGAGGAGCAAATGGTGAGTTCTCGAGAGAAAATTGCACATGGTGTAGGTCGTGTGAACCCTCAAGTTATAACAATTTAATTGAAGAATGTTATTTTTAACTCAATATACAGCCATGCCATGCCAAACCCGTATAGTGGCTTTCAGATTTATCCTTATCCTTGTCGTAAAATATTAGTCCTGTATTTTTAATTTTTTTTAATGACTTTAAAAAAATCATAATTGAACTACTCGGCCAATTCAGATGATCGACAAATCAAATTAAAACCATTCAGCACCATTTTAGAAAAAAAAGTTATACTTGCGAAAAAATAGATTTTGTATCCGTATTGATTGATTGTAATTATTTTTCATTGTTTACATGGTTTCGAACCAAAGGGTGTTTTTTTTATATATTTTTTTCTTGAAAGCTGAGGTATTTTTTACAAAAAAGTATCCAGAAATTTTGGATGTGATTTGTATCGTATTTGATTTTTCAAAACAACACATTTTACCCCAGATGCCAAAAAATGTATTTTCTTACTATGAGAACTGTGTTCTTCGGTTGGAAACTGGAAGTGAAAATTCGTCCCGATGCGGTTGCTATCGCCTCCGCCGCCACCACGCAACCCATTTGGTTTGGTTCGAAAAGTACTTTATAGTATAATTTAAAGGGTATTTCTTTGGGAATGATGTATTTGGGAGCGTTTAAGAAGTAAGGGATACTGAAAAAATAGTTGGATATTCAAAAAGTTATTAAAATTGACACCCCTTGGTGTAGTACCACGTCTCTCCTGTTATGTCCAGGACATTATCCAACCTTCTTTTTTTGACGTAGGACTACGTCTAACCGGAAGATATAGGGGGTGAAATGGAAATCTAGGCACTGAACAAGTAGGAAAAAATGCAAGATTTGGAACGCTTATAACTCGAGCATTTCTCAATAGATCGCAATGGTTTTGGCATCAATTGATAGGAAATATATCTACGCATCTATCATGATGAATAACATTTCATTTTTCTTGAGATAAATAATTGAATAATTGTGAAATATCAAGCATTGTCCAAATGCACTATGTGCCCATTTTTGATTGGTCCATTTTGTGCTCCTCAAATCGTACCGACCAAAACGGGCAACCAGAGCAGCAGCGAAATAGAATGAAGCACCATTGGAAAGGAAAAAGAAAAAAATGAACGAAACATTGGTCGCTGTCTCACACATGCGTAATTCTCGAGCCAGCCAGTCAGCTTAAAAATCCCCGCTCCGCTGCCGTAACGATCATTCTCATTCAAACCGTACACCACATCGGTTCGCATCCAAACAATTCAACAAACCAACCCAAGCAGCCATGTCTGGACATGGCAAAGGAGGAAAAGTGAAGGGAAAGGCAAAATCCCGCTCGAACCGTGTTGATCTGGAGTTCCCCGCAAGGGTAGCTAGGCCGAGCGCGTTAGTACCAGTGCACCAGTCTATAATTTCGGCCGTCGAAGTGATCGAGTTGGCTGGTAAAGCTGCTCGCGACGATAAGAAAACCCGCATTCAGAACAGAACACATTCGGTTCGGTGGACATCAAGACAACAACAGGCAGTTGCAGCGAGTGGCAAACGCAATCGCAAAACGGCAGCTGGTAGCAGAAGAAAAAAGTTTGTTCTTTATACAATCTGCTTTGGTGGCAAATCCAGAATAAGGCGGGATCGAGGGCGTTCGAAATGGTTTTTTTCAAAACCACGAGTACTAAGTTTTCTAAAATTCCATAAAACACGGCGCTTATCAGGGCCATTAAACCTTTCAAAAAAGAGTTTACGAAATACAGTTCAATGCTTTCTAAATTAATATCCAAAATAATAATAAAACACAAATTGATATTTTCATAATTTGTTTGCCAGTATATGATGAGTATGTGAATTTGGCAGTTGTTCTGAGCTTATTTATGGTTGGGGACTTTCCCGATTATTCAATATTCATTAATTTTTAAATTGCTTCTAGATTGAAAGTACAGTAATTTACATTTAGCTCGACATTCAGCTAATTGAACGGACCTGTAATGCGACATATTTAGTTGGACATTTTTGTAAACATAAAGTTCGAGGTCCAAATTATGACCCCACATCGAAAGTCGACACTGTACCACTGTCATCGCAAATGTTCAATTACAGGTTAAAATCGCCTCCAATGCGACACTGAGTGGTGTTTCGGCACGTCGCATTAAATGTAATTTACTGTACAAAATGTCACAAGCTGGATGGGAAGAAATTTTCCAACTGTGAAAGCTGTGGCGAGTGGCAAACGCAATCGCTAAACAGGAAGGTTTAGCCGAACAAGATGGGGATATCGAGTGATAACAAAACAATAAACTCTTTAGATTAAAGATAATTTTGTGATCCTGAAAAGGACCCTTTTTAGCCTGCCTGTGAATCCAACTAGCGAACAAATCGTAATGAATGTATTTTTTTGCCATCGCTGCCTTTTAACGCTCTTTCGTTCGTCTCGTTGGACTCGCCCCTTTGGCTTAGTCTGCTGATTTGTCTCTATCCTGTGAGTGTGTACCGCTAGAGTACAAAAGGCGCGGATCCGCTGAAAATATATCATTCTCTTTCAAATCGTAAATCAGTGTGGTTGTGTGGCATCGTTTCACATCACATCGCATCAACGGATTGGTGCCGGAGCACCAGTATACCTAATAGCGGTTATAGAATTTCGGCCCCCGGAGTGCTCGAGTTGGCTTGCAAAACTGCTCACAACAATAAAAAAAACCCGCAAAACCGAACAGAACAGAGCACATTCGGTTCGGTGGCAACAACTAGATTCAGCGAGTGGCAAACGCAATCGCAAAACGGAAGCAGGTAGAAGAAGGAAAAAGTTTGTTTATACAGACTGCTTTGGTGGCAAAACCAGCCACCGTAAAACACGGCGCTTTTCAGGGCCATTAAACCTTTCAAAGAAGAGTTATTGAAAGTTTTTCACAATACCAATGCATTCTAAAGAGACATAATATGACATATAATATAAACTGATTTATTTTGTTTATCTTGTTCTTGAACTTATTTGTGGTTGGGGTCTTTTAAATTGATCATTCAGTTTTCACAAACCCATGCATGGTTTCTGAATTAAAAATGGCTTCAAATTACAACACATTGTATGCAGGATGGCATTAACGAATTTTCTCGATAGCAAGAACTGCTTTCTTTGGTTGATAACTGATGTTGAAAAATGAATGACGTTACATCTGCATTGTATAGAAAAATAACTAAGGAGCAACATGATGAGCTATGTATTTCCTTATTCTTCTTTCTTTGTTTTTAGGAGGCTTTGAACTTTGCAGTTCATTCGCCTCTATGTATTTCCTGCTGCTCTGTTCCTATTTTAAAGGGCTTTAATCCGAAGGTCATTCGTCCATGTATTTACTGTTGGTTTTTCAGAACGCTTATAGCTCGTTTATTTCTCGACAGATCGTAGAGTTCGTCTCCAAAACCTCAGTTCTTTTTCATTTTTATTTACTTTGTTTGCGGAAACTACAAATCTTACAATTCATTCGTCTCCGAAACACGGAAACAGTTTAAGGTACGGTAATGTGCTCAATAGTGAAATATATGATAGTGAATGAGCTGATGACCACCTATGCATCCCCTATCACAGCCATCATTTTGATTGTACGATATGTGCATACGCCGAAAGATGCCCGGCGTTGGACATTTAATAAGTACAAAGCCTTCGGAAAAAAATCAAGAATTAACTATAAGACAGCGAGATAAAATTGAGAAAGTTTGTAAAAAAAAACGCAAAAACACAACACCAAAGGTTCTTTTCAGAACCCCCAACATGTTCATGAAGAGTAAACAGTAAACTAATCCATTTTTCAGGTAGATAGGTAGGTATTCACGTAGCAGAAGAAAATAAAACAATATATTTAAAATATATATTTAGCAAAAGCTGTCCCCTTTATATAGTCCTACGTCACTCCGGTTATGTCCCCGACATTACCCACCCGTCTTTTTTACGCCTAAATCGGGATTTTACACTGAACGGAAAGCCGCATTGACCCATTGATTTTTATTTACTAGTTACGTGAAAATACCCTAAATTGGACAAACCAAGATCATTTACCCTATACAGTTTCTGATTTCTTTTCAATGTATATAATCGAGTCAAAAAAAATGTTTTATTCGTTTTTTGCGTCTATTTTTCGTTTTTTGAATATAAAAGAAGAATTTGATTTTTGATTCATCCCCTTAAAATCAGAAAACATCTTTCTCACATGAAAAAAATATATTTATCCAGATTCTCTTAGGAGGTGATAGACGATCATATTTGATGAAAAAAAATCCTTCTACGCATATATTCGAATTTCAACAATGACAGAGTTATAGATTTGTTTTTGTTTCGGACTCCGTGCTTCAAACTGGCTCTACATTAAAAAGTACGCTGCAGAAGACGATTCTGTTGCTTTCATTTTAAGGATAAGAAAATTTAGTACAGGATATTGTAGTGGAACATCTAAATTAGCGGATTTTAATAACATTTTGGAAGCGAAAAACTTAAAAGTTAATAATTTTTAATGTGTTATAATAATTTTCATCCTAAAAATTTATATTAAACTAGATTGTTTCTATGAATTAAAACTATCTATCTATCTTTCTTAATTTGGCTGCAATATCGGTACAAACAATTCCTGGTCAAAATTCATGCAAAATCACGATTTTTACCCCACTGCACTTATAACAGCCACTTAAATTACACCTTAACGTTTTTTTTATCCCTTTTGTTTATTTTAGGCTCATTAGCATTTTTAGCTGTAACAGAGCCGAATTTCAATCGTGTACATGTCACATGTTTATCATATCTATAATTAGCACATTACACAGTTGCCATGTTTTCGGCGTTAGAGTATTCCCTTCTATACCATTGCATTCTTCTTCTTCTTCAATGGCACTAACGTTCCTAGAGGAACTTCGCCGTCTCAACGTAGTATTACTTGCGTCATTTTTATTAGTACTTAGTTGAGATTTCTATGCCAAATAACACGCCTTGAATGCATTCTGAGTGGCAAGCTCTAGAATACGCGTGATCACAGTGCAAGTCGGAGGAAATTTCTTTGACGAAAACTTCCCCCGACCAGAACGGGAATTGAACCCGAACCCCCGGCATGTTAGTTATGACGCTAACCACTCGGCCACGGGAGCACCTATACCATTGCATATGGTACACATTTACACAGTTGCCATATAGGCGTAAGAGTTTTCGTTCTGTTGTTCCATTATCCAGTTAGACCGGACAGCGGAGACAGTTGATTGATCATTGTTGAGTTATTTATAGAACAGCAGCCCGATGTGTCTTGCAGAGCAGAGCAGTTGTATGGATGAATCGATCTTATTTCGACCGTGGATCGATCTTCGCTGATAATTGTTGCGTGGACGTAGTTATTCTGTAACAACACAAAGATGGTCAATGAGGCCTTAACGTTAAAAGGTTACATTTCTTCATGAAGTAATTCATATTGGGTTGGGGAAAAAGAAATGTCGTATATTGTCAATATATGGCAACACTTAAACATATCTTGTGTTGTACTTATCGCATCGGGTCGTACTATACGGCTATTCAAAGACGACAATCTGTGCTACAAGTGTCGTTTTGACAGTGTTGTGATTGTCCTTTTCCGTCTCAAGTTATAGCGCGTCAATGATGGAGTCCACCAAGCAAGAAATTCGCCATATGTGGAGGCGATCTGGCGTAGTGGTAACATCCATACCTCTCACGCAGAGATCACGAGTTCAATTCTCACTCCCGACATTCTTCCAAAAATGGAAGTAAAAGTGACGAACCAGCCGAAATGTCACTATAATAAAGAAAAAAATAAAATTCGCCATATTTTACGTTTTTACTACCTGCGAGGTCAAACTGCAACGAAGGCGGCCGAAAAAATTCGTGTAGTTTATGGACCCGATATTGTAACGATTCGCACAGCACAGCGTTGGTTTGATCGATTTCGTTCTGGTGTAGTGGCTGTCGAAGATACACCCCGTACTGATAGGCCAATCGTCGTAAAAACCGATAAAATCGTTGAAATCATCCAAGTAGACCGGCATGTGAGCACTCGCTCGATTGGCCAGGAACTGGGTATAGACCATAAAATCGTTTGGAACCATTTGCAGAAGATTGGATTCCAAAAAAAGCTGGATTTATGGGTGCCACACGAGTTGACGCAAAAAAATCTTTTAGACCGAATCAACGCCTGCGATGCACTGCTGAAACGGAACGAACTCGACCCATTTTTGAAGAAGAAGAAAGTCACCGACTGGTGATGGAAAGTGGATCACGTGCGACAACCTAAAGCGAAGAAAGTCGTGGTCGAAGCGCGGTGAGCCGCACCAAAACATCGCCAAGCCTGGATTGACGGCCAGGAAGGTTTTGCTGTGTGTTTGGTGGGATTGGAAGGGAATCATCCACTATGAGCTGCTCAACTATGGCCAGACCCTCAAATCGGTTCTCTACTGTGAGCAGCTTGACCGTTTTAAGCAGGCGATTGACCAGAAGTGACCAGAAATGATCAATAGGAATGGTGTTGTTTCCCACCAGGAAAATGCTCGGTCTCACACATCTTTGATGACCCGCCAGAAGCTACGGGAGCTCGGATGGGATGTCCTATTGCACCCACCGTATAGTCCGGATCTGGTTCCAAGTGATTATCATCTCTTCCGGTCCATGCAAAACGCTCTTGGTGATACTAAGTTGGCCTCAAAAGAGGCGTGCGAAAACTGGCTTTCTGAGTTTTTTTTGCAAATAAAGAGAAGGAGTTTCTAAATGGGAACAAGTTTGTGAACAAAACGACGCATATTTGACTTAAATTGGATAATTTTAAGTATGTTAAATGAAGCGTCAAATTTCGATCAGAAATACGACATTTCTTTTTCCCCAACCCTATATATAAAAAAAATATTTTTTTCCAAACTGTATATAATCGAATCACATATAATCGAGTCTATAAATAATCGAGTCTGTATATAATCGAGTCCGACCTGTATAATGGGTTGGATTGTAGCATCGTGTCGCTTCGATGCTTCAGTTCTCGGTGCCATAAGACTTTACACTAAATACAAAGAGAGCGAGCACGATTAGAATCATATATGTTATTCAGGGCAATAAAAATACGATTATACAAGCTGTTCACCTTAATTTCTTTATCATTTAAATTGTGAAACCTAAGACAAAGTGAGAAAAATTCAAGGGTTTGATTTTACAAGATTTTCAAGCAATATAAACATATTTTCAACAAAAGTCGTAAATAATTTGAATTTTGCGTCAAAACTCAAATTCGCACGACGATGAATCATTTTCCTGAGCTATGCCATACAATTTTTTGACGCAGGATTACATCTTTCTGGAACATATTGAGGGTACAAATTGAAAAACGAAAATCGAGCGCATCGTGAAAAATTTCCAATTTCCCACGCTTATTGCTCAGTCATTTCATGATGGATTGATGAGATTTGTGTCAATCGAATTTGGTATTCTATAGCAATTTTTGATGTAGGACTACGCCTTACAGGGTGCCAAATCAGACAACAGGTCACATTTTATGGAATAAAGTTAACATCAATAACTACTTCCACTATGACCGAATTCTGATGATTTTCATATAACTAGAAACGTAAATACTAATATAGATTTGTTTGATATTATAGGGGAGGTGGCCCTAACCCGACATCCTAAATTGCAACGGTAATTCATCACATAAAATTTTTGTTTTTTGGTAACTTCTGTATTGAAATGTATTGTATAACTCTTTAACTATGTTTTCTACCTATCGACATGGTTCATGAGCGCTTAAAAAGGGGGAAGCAGAGACCAGAGGTACTTCGTGGAGCACAAATTTGCCGCGGAGCACCATTTGAAAACCCCTGCCACAAGCAATCATCCAGTCAAGCCCCCCGGCTATCTAAAAATGTTATTTTGGGACACCCTAACGAAACGTCATAATTGAAACCGGCTAACTAGACGGCCACCTTCGGTAGCGATACTCAGCTGCAGAGGGTTTTTTTTTGATAATCTTATGGTTTAAAAGAGCTGTGTTTCACTTCCAAGAAGATTCCAGATTAAATCCAAAATTTTGGCGACTGGGTCGATGTAAAGCGGTGTCACAGTTGCATTTCCTGATTCCAACATTTATGAACATAGAACAAGGCTTAAGCTTTTGTGATTTAGCAGAAAAAGGGGAAAATTTTAACTGGAGAATTTTAAACTTTTTACTTTTAAATTAGAGAACTTCAATTTTTTATATTTTTTACATCGATTTCATGGATTTATACCAAAATATTGAATAATTAAACATATACACTAGAGTGCCAATGAAAATCGAATTTCAAAAAGTTACCCCATAAAAAAATGTTCATCACCTCGAAAAAACACCATATGCAAAATATCACCTCAATTGGGCTTAAGGGAGAGTGGTGCAAAGCGGTCAAAGTTTGAGTTTTTTTATTGCTACGAAATGTTGATTTATACGATAATATAACCTATGCAAAATATCAACTCATTCGGACTTCATTTACTGGTGTCACAAACGTTAAAATTTGAGTTTTTTTGAAAAACGACAAATCACCGATTTTTGACAAAAAAAAATTTCGAGATAACACTATATCTAGACGTTTCATGCCATTTTAAGACATTTGGCATAAAACTTTTTTTTTTTCAAAAACCCCGAATTCATTTTTGGGTGATTTTGCGATTTTCAAAAAACTCAAACTTTTTTTCCATACATTTATTGGCGCCCCAATGTACACCATGTACACGATTAAAACTCGGCTCTGTTACAGTTAAAATTCTAATGGGCCTAAATATATAAACAAATGGGATAAAAAATAGTCTCGGGACCAAGGGCGACATGGAAGATAAGATTTTTGCCATATAACATATCCAAAAATCAGACAGGTGTAATTTGGTTTTTTTTTTTTATTTTTGAGTTATGACTATTCAAAATTAACTTGTATTTAGTCTTCGTTCAATATTCATTTGCGACTACACTAGATCTATGCGACTAGAATCCAGTTTGTTTAGCAAATATGATATTTCTCCAAAAAAGATTAGTTCATTGGCTTCAATTTGTTATGTCGATTAACTGAATCGGTCCAGTAGTTGAAAAGTTATGAATTTTTGGAAAAAGTCGTTTCTTGAAAAACATGGAAAAAATATTTTTCGGACCATCGGCTAACTTCGAAAAATGATAACTCAAAAACGAAAAAACACCTCTCCGATTTTTGGATATGGTCCCTTGGTCCCAAGACCATGTAAACTACAAAAATCAAATACAACCAATAATTAAGAAAACAAAGTGTGGCGTGGGAGAAACTTATGGGACAACCTAATATGTACGAGTAGGAAAAGTTGCTTAAATGGTCAATGTTTTTACACCCACAAAGTTCAGTGCACTTTTAGATGGTACTGCCAACTTCTAAGACGAGATGACATGAAATTCGTCTCCTTTATTAGTAAGAACGAATGTCCTGAGTTAGCACGAGTTTTTCTCAAAACATCCCTATATACCTGCCGACGTGTGCTGTATCTCTCGCAATCCGAACGATAATTTTCCGTTAGCGGAAATGTTTAATTTCCCTCCATAAACCCTCAAATTAATTATCTTATTTCCGCTTCTATTGGTCAAATCTAATTCATAACGATAATGAGTACAACTTTTCAATGAACCTGTTGTAAAAAATATCAGAAGCGATCGCTAGAAGAGCTACAGTAACATAACAGTGCGTTCATATTTTAAGTGAATCGAACACTAATACGTTTTTCCTTGTTATTCGTCAATTATGCATTGATCAGACTCCAGCGTCCACACCAAGCGAAAAAATAAATAGTGTCCCGAAGGGTAAAGAGTGCCCCTATTCACCTCCCAAATGATGTTGATACTGTGAGACGCTGGTAATTACAAGCTATCATTACAAATGGAGAGGGGATACTTTGGGATAGACTATATCAGCTTGTGACATGGGAGCAGGCAGAAGCGTGCGGTCGGTCGGTCATTAGATGCTAACCCGACGGCAGTTAATCTACGGACTGGATATAAATCATCGGCCCCGAATGAAACAAAAAATCACTCAGGTTTAACCACTCCCAACTATTGCATTAGAGAAAACATCCGAGGTTGTTCGGTACGCAGCAACTAGAGAAACCTTTTTACGTCAGTTTGTGCTGTAAAACATGACGTTGCGATCGATTGTTATACCATTCACGAGGTTAAAATTGACAATCGGTCGATGAACTTGTTTTTAACAAGCCAATATAATGCTAAGCATTTTCAAACTACAATTTTTCGTATATGATTTGTTGAGCAGCGTTTTATTTCATCCGTCGAAAGCTGCGGTCGTCTCGGATACCAATGGAGAAATGAACCGCCCGAACAAATTACTGTGAAGGCATACACAATAAGTAGTAATCAATAAATATCCGTCCAAGGGACGATTTTCGATTATTGAAGAAAACTTATTTCCCCTTGGAACATGGGAAAAGTGCAACATAAAATACTTAACCTTGACCCTGTCTCAGTCGCGTTGGATGGAAAAAAGTGAAATTTCTTCAAACAATCTCCGTCGGCCTCTGGTAATCGTTTCTCAACAAGCCATTGATGGCTTTACGAGACAAATACATCCATTCATCTTCGATAGGGTCAATCAAACGAAAACAAAACTAATCGTTCGATCAACGACATCCGCAAGCTCGAAATCTCTTTTCATTAGCTAACTTCCAGTTGATTGCGTGATCATGTTCGGTATCGTCGCCGCCGCCACCATTGCATTGGCGGCTTCCACCGAGGAAGAGCATTTCACATCCTACTTATTCATGGAAGCATGAAGGGATTAAAACACCAGCCCAATCTCAAGAAAAAAAAACGGATGGAATGTGAAATGTGCTGGAGTCTCTTTTCACGTACGAAGATTCGCTTTCTTCATAATTTGTAGCCAGCCGTCATTGGGATGGAAAGTGTGCCGCGTGGATATTGGATGTTGATCACGTGTGCGTGCTTTGTTTTGGTTATGAATATCATTTTATGTTTTGATGGCGACGGAGTTTGTTAACCTACGCGTTCAAAAACAAACCAGCATCGCGCCGGTGTCTCCCCTTGTTTCTATTGACAAAAGGTTAATTTTAATAATGAAATAGAAAGCGAGTGTCTTCGCGAGAATTTCAAACAGGTCAAGCATATTTGTGTTGGTTGTTGACATGTTCGTTCAAAACTTCACCTAGAGCGCGCGTTGCAACGATTTTAACGAAACGAATTATCTTTTCTCCCCACAGATGCGGGAGGCCCAGCGCCAGGAAGCTTACAGGATAGCCCAGGAGCAAAAATTGATCGCCAAACAGCAACAAATCATCAACCACCAAGCGTTCGTCCAGGAGGGCGTGACCCCGCGACCAGTCGACCCGTTCTACAGCCCGATATTGCAGCGGTTGGAAAAAGTGTTCAACTCGCTCGGGATCGTTGATGAAAACTGCCGCGAGAGGCTCGTTTGTGCCATGTACAAAGCTCCCGTCAAGTACAGTCCCCACAGTAATTACGTTTCGGCGGAACTGAGCAGGTGAGTTGAATGGTTGTGGCAATCGCTGCTGCGTAGAAATTCTATGCAAATAAGTAATTTATGCAATTACGATTACAAAGCGATTAAATATGTTCGCATGGGAGCGATATGAGATTTTTACGCAATATCTCCTGACAGATATATTTAAAGCTATTTGTAAAATTGGAATGCTTCAGTTAACTGCAGAAATAATTCAAATGCTGCTATATTGTCTAAGTACTTCTCAGCACGCTAGAAGGTTCCATCAAGCCAAGATA
This sequence comes from Toxorhynchites rutilus septentrionalis, assembly GCF_029784135.1. Classification (NCBI taxonomy): domain Eukaryota; kingdom Metazoa; phylum Arthropoda; class Insecta; order Diptera; family Culicidae; genus Toxorhynchites; species Toxorhynchites rutilus. The sequence continues at coordinate 67,147,731 of NC_073744.1, forward strand.
TTCGAAGTTGTATTAGGCTCTGAGGGTTTTGTAAATGTTCTGTAAATGCCACATTTGATTGCATTACTCTGTCCAATCCACTTCTCTACATCGTACACCAAATTAGTGCTATGGAAGGGAATTTTGAACTGCATTTAAAAAATGATCTTCAAGGAGAAATCCAAACTTCCTAAAAGTTGCTGAAGTTGCGCCAATTTCTAATCCTATGATTTCACAAACACTGTCTGTATTATTTTTTTTTTTGAAAATTTCGTGTAAATATGATATGACCCTCTGTACCAGCTCCAATACGGATTCAAGCTAAATGCTGAAAGTGTGTTAGAAGACCAATTCATTCTGTGGTGAGTTCTGAACGAATTCAGAAATGTTTCATTTATCATCTAAATTTATTTTATCGCCTTCAAAATAGGCTCCTGAAGCAACACACTTTTTCCAACGAACAATCCGGTCATTGAAACACTTTTTATAACCGTCTTCAGCCACTTGACTGCGATGAAAGGAAGAAGAAAATTGAACTCTTTTGGCACTAGTCGTTCTGCGACTAGTTCTCATGCCCAAAATATCAACCAAAATATGATGAACGGTTTCGTGGAAGATATCTTCTTGGCCGCCTTTAAATGTCTTCTACCATTAATACAGACGTGTTTTACGACATAACTGAGTCACCAAATGTATTCAAGAACATTTTCATCATTTCGGCACAAGAAACATTGTGTGCAACACAAAATTTCACACAATATCTTTGACCAATGGATCCATTCGGTGAGATTCTGCAAAGAACCAAATCTAGATTTAGGAGAAAATTGAAAACGTTATTTGAATGAGCACAAATTTAATTTTTATGCAGCAACGGCAAAGAGGACGAGTTTTAAATCTACGTATTTATAATTAAAATACACTCGACAAAAAATTAGAGGAACAGAGTGCGAAGTCGGAAATTTTAATTGATTTTTGACATGCTGTAACTTCGTGAAAAATCAACGCATGTCGATGGGATGCGCATAATTTTGAAGCTACAACTTTCAGGTATTAGAATATTTTACGTACATATTTTTATCTTGATGCGTGTAGCTGTAGTGGGCAACAATATCGCGAAGAAATGATAAATCAATTTTTCCTTGTCTTTTCAAGAATATTTTGAACTAATACAATGTTTTGTTAACCAACTCAATAGCAAATCCAATTAACTTTATCAACCAGCTTTCATTTGGTTCCAAGAACGTTCCTGTACACAGAGATAACTCAGTTTGAATGCAAAATTACCCTTCGTCTTTGATGATAAATAATTCAATAAACAACCGTGGCATCGCAAATCGAAAGGCAGTTTTGAAAACTCCAATAAATTCTGCACAAGGTTAATTTGTTACTTTGACGAAAAAAAAAAATTGTTTGCATCGATTTCAAAAAATTGCCAAAAACAGGATTTTTATAGTGCTTTAAGAAAGCCACTGTAATTCTGCAAATCCGTTGATGGCCATTGGACGGAAGGAATCTCGCTTGCTACATTGTTCATCACTGCCAAAGGTGTTTCCGAGCAAAGCCGTCTTCAATCCACCAGTCAATGGAAGAGCTGCCATCAGCACGGGTCGCCGTATCTCGTCTGTTCTCACGAACGGGCGTTGACTACTTTGGACCACTTTACCCCACGACGACCAGCAGTGAAGGCCTATGTACCAATCTTTGATATACGAGCATATTTCACTCATACGGATCTCTTCTCACTGTATCCCATTCATTCCATTGAATAACCACACCTCCATTCAAGTCGCTTTTCTTGCTGTTATTTGTGATTTACGTTTGTCCCTATCAATTGAACTAGTGACCGACACTCAATCGACATCCGACGATACAGTGGTATGTTTTAAGAAAAAAAAACAGAGGAACAACTGGCGAGAGTGAATTTTTTATTTCTTTCATTCTTACGTTCCTCGCATTACTGTGGGAGTGTGATGCTAACACATGGGCAAGGGGCATTATAGAATGCTCTCCCATCGCCTGCTCTGTGTATGCCCCGCTTATATGACGGAAATCATACTTCAATACTGAAAGCCGAGATTGTGAGAATGAATTATTTGTTTTCGTTCGGACAAATGCGTTCATCACAATCAAATGAGAAGGAATAGCGTTCGTTTGACAATGAACCCTTTCGGATCTCAGTTGACAAGGTTAGCCAAATTCAAGCGATCGAGCAATGCTTTCTTTGGTGACAAATGGTATTCTTTGTCATTTTCGTCGATTTCTTTCGATTGAGATTGAATCTTCACCGCACTGGTCCAGGAAGTGCATCTAAGTGGAAATTAGCATTTAGAGCTCGTCAGTTATTCTCTAGCAAAAATTGTCTTCGACAAAGTTGTTGCATATGATAGAGCGCTTATGTTGATGTTGTCAAAAAAGGGTGACCAAAATTTACGATGAAATAAAAAATCTTACTTTCTTTATAGATAGATAGAGGTAAACATAATTCCACAATGTTATAGTCCCAGTTATTTAAGAAAAAATTTTAGAACAATGTTTTTTTCTATAAAGTCTCCATGGAAGAACGGTTTTTTTTCTCTAACTTTTTTATTTCAAATCCAAAAAAAAATGGTCTTCGAACGACTTTTAGAGTTTATCATGACCAAAATTTTGCAGAACTTGTCAATATCTTAATCCTATTTAAAGTTATTGATGCTTTTCAATTTTAATTTAATCAAATACAAAAAAATAACATAGTTTTGGAAATCTCACATTATGTAGAGTGCAGTATTTTCTTTCAAATGCCGTCAACAAAATTTTTTTATGTTTGCCCCAAAAAGAATGACAAGCGAATGAAGAGAGCGTATTTTATGGAAAGAAATATCAATAACTTTGAGTAGAATTCAGATATTGACAAGTTCTACATCGCAAAATATTTGACTTAGTGAGCTCTAAAAGTGTTCTGAAGTCAGTTTGCACTGAAAATTAAAATATAAAAAATAGAGAAAAAAAACCTTTTTTTTCATGGTGACCCTAACGCAACTTAGAAAAGCGCTATATCGGCTATTTCAAGAGATAGAAAAAAAAACTTTGTTCTACAAATTTGCTCAGAATAACTGGGGCTAAAACATTGTCGAACTATATTTACCTCTATCTATAAAGATAAGAAAGTTATGTTTTTTATTTCATCGAAAATTTTGGTAACCCTATTTTTGACAACATCAAAATAAGCGCTTTGTCATATGTAACAACTTTGTCTGGGGCAGTTTTTGTCTAGAGAATAACTGTCGAGCTCTGATGCTAATTTTCACTTAAATGCGCGTCCTGGACCATTGTGCATTGTGACAGATGTCTGAGGATCTAAACGACTTGGAGCCATTGACGCCTGCCCATTTCCTAGTCGGCACTTCTCTGCAGGTAATCCCGGAGGTAAACTTAAAATCAGTTCCATGTAACCGACTAAACAAATGGCAACTGATACAGAAAAGTCTGCAGGACTTCTGGAAGAGATGGCGCAAGAATTATTTGACCCAACTGCAATGGAGAATAAAGCGATTGAATCCACCTGTGAATATCTTAGTTAACAAGCTGGTGAACATTCAGGATTTTCCCATCTCTTCCAGAAAAACCTACAGACGTTTCTATGTGTTGGAAAATGAGCAGGACAGTTGAGGTTCTCCCGGGGACGATGGAGTTGTGCGAGTGGTGACGGTAAAAACTTCATCTGGGATAACGTCCGGTGGAAAAACTGTGCATGTTACCAATTAATTAAACCCATAAATTCGAATTCCGTTATACCCTGCTACCTTCCCTGTCGAAGAGGTTTATGTCATTCCAGAAATTTCAGAAACTGAAAATACAACATTAATGTTCGAATGTCGAAAACCTCAAAAAGACAGGCGTTGTCATGACACAAAAGTATTGGACTGGCAACAAGCAAAATCAACTGTAAAATATTCTCTAACTGACGATTCTTGTAGGATTTTTTTTCAATTTAACTTTGACGTCGTTTACTATTTGGAAATCGTGTGATTTCCGAAAACGAGAAAAAAAACTATTTTTAGTGAGTCAAAACGTTGTTACGTCACGCTGGAATGAGTCAATACACGTTATTGATTTTGTGGCGTGACAACGCTTTATGGAGACTGTTTTTTTCGCACGGAGCGTGTTGTCACGATACAAAATGCATGCCAATTTTTGCAAAATTCTTGTGCGGTTTCGAGAAACATAATACCGTTCTAAATCATATTTCGAACGCTTAAGGCATATGATGCAGAAAACAGATCTAAAGTTTATGCACAGGTATTATTTGGTTGATATTTTTAATAAATTAGTTCAATTTGCTTTTAAGCTTTCTACTTTGGTACCTATTTGATTGAAAACAAGAAAAAATCATCGAATAAAAGGCTTTTCAAATGAAGCGAATATGAATCAAATTTCGGACAGATTGAAATCAAATTTCGGACACTTTATTTCGTATTTTTTTGGGTGAAAATTACATTACAATTGATTATATTTTATAGTCAACTGCGAAACACTTACCAACCAATCACAGTAAACTGTTAACGATGATGAGAACTGATGAAACAAGGGAAGGAAGGAAGGAAGGTATTGAATTAGAGAGACTTTAAACTCTGAGAGTTCATTCGTCTCTTGCCCTTGAGGGCGGGAAATTTAACTGAAGGAAAACTAAGAAAAACTATTGCAAAATTCGTTATTCTCGCTCGACTCAGTCCTAGTAACCGCTATGGACGTATGTCGTATCGCCGCACCCTACACGGCTCTGGGGCCAAAAACACAACCAAACAATTGGAGCAGGGAAAAAGCCCATTTTAGTGTGCTTGAAGAGCTTGCTTCTAAAATGGGCGTAAAAACCTGCTCATCTTTTGCTGAAAATAAAAGAACAGAAAAGGAAAATACTTTTAGTGTGTATTCATTTCGATATTATATTATTAAATTTTGTCGAATAAACCTGTATCCTTTAAGAATTTTATGGTCCGGTCCTCTTCGATGTCGTCTCTTGCTAATGCAGTTCTGATGCTGTCTCCAACCTGAAATTTTGTTCTAGAGATGTTAAAAACTGGGCAATTGATTAACAAATGCTCTACTGTGAGCCTTACATTGCACCATGTGCAGCGCGGTTGATTTGCGATCAAGTAATTATGTGTTAAGAGAGTATGCCCGATACGCAAGCGTGTCAGGCATACTTGAATGGGGCGCTTAGTACTGTCCATTCAAGGATGGGTGGTATTCTTTATCTTTCTTAGAAAGAAGTCATTAGAGGTGTTCCAATTTATATCCCAACACGATCGTAGGTTGTTATCAACCCATCTGATGATGTCTTCGGATGGGGGGATATCAGTCCATAGTTCAGAATTTCTTCCCTCTTTGGCAAGACGATCAGCTAATTCATTTCCTTGAATTCCGCAGTGTCCCGGGATCCAACAGAAAATGATGTCCTTTCCCTTGATTCCAGCTTCAATGCTTTGGGTCCAGGGGTGCTTATTTTCGAAACAAGGGAGAAAATTAAATATTTATGAACGGGTACATTCTACGTGCTCACGCTAAGCAAACGTCAATCACAAACGATAATGAGTGGTGTTTTTTTGCCGATTATGTTATAATTAATGTTATAATGTAGTTCTCATATGAAATGATAGCGAAACAAAGGGATCACTCTAAAGAAGCAATTGTGATATTAATTGTATAGTTATATCATCAGTACATTAAGCATTTCAAGATATTAGAACAAAGTGTCCGAAATATGATTCAGAACGGTATATAGGAATCCACGTTCATCTTTGGACTGACAACAAATGAATTTAACTATAAAATACTCTCCAACTGATGATTCTAATAGAAAATTTCTTCAATTTCGCTGTGATTTATACATGAAAACAGAAAAAAGACGGGTGGGTAATGTCGGGGACATAACCGGAGTGACGTAGGACTATACAAAGGGGACAGCTTTTGCTAAATATATATTTTAAATATATTGTTTTATTTTCTTCTGCTACGTGAATACCTACCTATCTACCTGAAAAGTGGATTAGTTTACTGTTTACTCTTCATGAACATGTTGGGGGTTCTGAAAAGAACCATTGGTGTTGTGTTTTTGCGTTTTTTTTTACAAACTTTCTCAATTTTTTCTCGCTGTCTTATAGTTAATTCTTGATTTTTTTCCGAAGGCTTTGTACTTATTAAATGTCCAACGCCGGGCATCTTTCGGCGTATGCACATATCGTACAATCAAAATGATGGCTGTGATAGGGGATGCATAGGTGGTCATCAGCTCATTCACTATCATATATTTCACTATTGAGCACATTACCGTACCTTAAACTGTTTCCGTGTTTCGGAGACGAATGAATTGTAAGATTTGTAGTTTCCGCAAACAAAGTAAATAAAAATGAAAAAGAACTGAGGTTTTGGAGACGAACTCTACGATCTGTCGAGAAATAAACGAGCTATAAGCGTTCTGAAAAACCAACAGTAAATACATGGACGAATGACCTTCGGATTAAAGCCCTTTAAAATAGGAACAGAGCAGCAGGAAATACATAGAGGCGAATGAACTGCAAAGTTCAAAGCCTCCTAAAAACAAAGAAAGAAGAATAAGGAAATACATAGCTCATCATGTTGCTCCTTAGTTATTTTTCTATACAATGCAGATGTAACGTCATTCATTTTTCAACATCAGTTATCAACCAAAGAAAGCAGTTCTTTTTTTTTTTTTTTTTATTAAATCGTTTATTTTTACAGGCTCAGTTACATAAGTTTAAAGGAGCCAAACTCCTATCTGTATTGTTACAAGTATATATATTCATTTTTCATTAATTCTAGTGTTAATGAAGTAGAGAACCGATTACTCGCGGTTTGCTCGAGTTTAGAAGGGTGACATTTTTTTCAGGAAAAGGAAGGGATATAAGGATATGTTGACAATGTTCACACTCACATTCGCACTCACATTCATCATACTCAATTCTTAAGCCTATCTTACATCTAACATGTATTTACATTTCACCTTATTCTATTGTTAGTAAGAAGGGATTTAATTTCTCGCGAAGGAAAAGGAAAAGGAAAATATAAGGATATAAGGACAATCACACACGAAGATCGATAGCTTTTAGGAAGACATATATTTGGGACATGTAATCAAGGTCTAACCGAGCCAACACATCTCTCACCGGCACATTGGGCTGTCTTCCTCTGGCCCGAAGAGAGTTTTCTAAATTCGATCTGGCAACAAGATACACCTCGCACGACCAAACAACGTGTTCGATGTCGTGGTAACCTTGGCCACAAGCACAGATATTGCCATCGGCAAGATTAAAACGAAAGAGTAGCGCGTCTAACGAACAGTGATTGGACATGAGTCGAGAGAAGGTGCGAATAAAGTCCCGACTCAAGTCCAGACTTTTGAACCATGGTTTGAGGCTAACCTTAGGGATAATCGAGTGAAGCCACCGGCCCAATTCATCTTCGTTCCACTTACGTTGCCATTTAACGATGGTATTTTTACGGACTAAAGAATAAAATTCATTGAAGGCGATTTGACGCTGATAAATATCGCCTTCAATTGCACCTACCTTTGCCAATGAGTCAGCCCTCTCATTACCCGGAATTGAGCAATGTGAGGGGACCCAGACAAAGGTAATGACATAACAGCGTCTGGTTAAAGCACTCAAATTTTCTCGTATTCTCTCAAGGAAGTACGGCGAGTGCTTTTCCGGCCTCACTGAACGGATAGCTTCGACAGAGCTAAGACTATCCGTTACAATGTAATAGTGTTCAACAGGTCGTGAGGCGACGCTGTCCAGCGCCCAATGTATCGCTGCCAATTCAGCAATATACACTGAGCAAGGATTCTGAAGACTGTGGGAGGTGCTAAAAGATTCGTTGAACACTCCAAATCCTGTGGACTCATTCATAGAGGACCCATCAGTAAAGTACATATTATCACAATTGATACGCCCATATTTTGCATTGAAGATCGTAGGAACGATCCCCGATCGATGATAATCTGGAATTCCATGGATTTTCTCCTTCATGAACAGATCAAAATGTACAGAGGAATTGATGTAGTCAGGAAAACAAACACGGTTGGGAATATACGAAGAAGGATCAACCTGCATGGAGATGAATTCATGATATGAAGTCATGAATCCAGAATGAAAATTTAGCCCGATCAGCTGCTCAAAATTTCCGATCACCAATGGGTTCATGACCTTACACCGGATGAAGAACCGAAGAGATAATAAATTGAAGCGATCTTTTAGTGGGAGTAGGCCTGCCAAAACCTCGAGACTCATGGTATGCGTTGAGGGCATACATCCCAACGCGATACGGAGGCAAAGATACTGAATTCGCTCGAGTTTAATGAGGTGTGTTTTGGCAGCTGATTGAAAACAGAAACTGCCATACTCCATCACTGAGAGAATAGTTGTTCGATACAACATTATAAGATCTTCTGGATGGGCTCCCCACCAGGTGCCGGTAATTGTACGGAGAAAGTTTATTCTTTGTTGGCATTTTTTACTCAGATACCTAATATGGGCCCCCCAAGTACATTTGGAGTCGAACCAGACCCCAAGATACTTGAATGACATAGCATGAGTGATTGGTTTACCCAAAAGTTGAAGCTTTGGTTTTGCTGGTCTATGCTTCCTAGAAAAAACCACCATCTCTGTTTTCTCCGTGGAGAATTCGATCCCTAGCCCAATGGCCCAGGTTGAAAAATTGTTCAATGTATCTTGTAAGGGTTCTTGCAGGTCGGATTCTTTTGATCCTACGACAGACACTACTCCATCATCTGCAAGTTGTCTTAAGCTGCAATTTTGTGTAAGGCAATTGTCAATGTCGCTTACATAGAAGTTGTACAAAAGGGGGCTTAAACATGAGCCCTGAGGGAGGCCCATGTAAGAGACCCGACTTACTGCCGAATCTCCATGAGAAAAATTCAAATGTTTCTCACAAAGCAAGTTATATAACATATTATTCAATAGAGGCGGTAGACCCCGAGAGTGTAATTTGTCTGACAAAACCTCTATTGAAACAGAATCAAATGCCCCCTTTATGTCCAAGAATACTGAAGCCATTTGTTTTTTTTCGGCGTAAGCCATTTGAATTTCTGAAGAAAGCAACGCAAGACAATCATTCGTCCCCTTGCCCCTGCGGAACCCATATTGTGTATCTGAGAGTAAGCCATTCGTTTCAACCCAACGATCAAGGCGAAACAAGATCATTTTCTCCAACAATTTCCGTATACAAGACAGCATTGCTATTGGGCGGTACGAATTGAAGTCGGACGCGGGTTTTCCGGGTTTTTGAATAGCTATAATTCGCACTTGTCTCCAATCATCTGGAACAACATTATGCTCCAGAAACTGATTGAATAAATTCAACAAGCGATGTTTCGCCACATCAGGGAGGTTTTTCAGCAAGTTGAACTTAATTCTATCTGTTCCTGGAGCCGAATTGTTACAAGAAAGGAGAGCAAGAGAGAATTCTACCATCGAAAACTCGGAATCAAGATCGCACCTATCTTGTGGTATATCTCGAACAATTTTTTGCACAGGAACGGAATCGGGACAAACTTTCCGTGCAAATTTAAAAATCCATCGATGTGAATATTCTTCGCTTTCATTCGATGAAGAGCGATTTCTCATGTTTCGAGCCACTTTCCATAATTTTTTCATTGACGTTTCTCGTGACAAACCTCCCACGAAAGTTCGCCAATAAGCACGCTTTTTCCCTTTGATCAAGTTTTTAAATTGATTTTCAAGGTCCAAATACGTTTGAAAATTCTCAATGGTTCCACGTTTTCGAAAAGCTTTAAATGCGTTCGATTTATCCTGATAAAGCTTGGAACATTGGCTATCCCACCATGGATTGGGAGGCCTTCGACGAATAGTGGAGCCTGGGATGGGTTTCGTTTGAGCGCGAACCGCGCTGTCATATATCAAACGAGAAATGAAGTTATACTCCTCCAATGGAGGCAAACCATCTCTGGAATTGATGGCTAGAGCAATCGCGTCCGCATATTTTTTCCAGTCAATGTGTCTTGTGAGGTCATATGCCATGTTTATAGATTCAGAAGAATTCGACCCAATGGTGATGGAAATTTTGATTGGCAAGTGATCACTACCGTTGGGGTCCTGGATTACATTCCACTTGCAATCTAACGATAGTGAATTCGAGCAAAGCGAGAGGTCAAGAGCACTTGGGTTAGCAGGAGGTTTAGGTACACGTGTTGTTTCCCCAGTGTTCAAAAGTGTCATATTGAAGCTGTTACAAAGATCATATATCAACAGTGAACGATTGTCGTCGTACTGTTCCCCCCAGGCAGTTCCGTGAGAGTTGAAGTCTCCCAAGATCAATCGTGGCTCAGGAAGGAGTGAGCACATGTCAACAAGTTGCTTGCGGCTAACCGCAGCTCTCGGAGGCCAATACAAACTGACAATACAGAGGTCTTTGCCTCTGATGTTTGCATGACAAGCAACAACTTCGATCCCTCCAATAGGTGGAAGTTCAATTCTAAAAAATGGGTGGCACTTATTAATCCCCAATAGTACCCCTCCGTATCTGTCATCGCGGTCCAAGCGTATTATATTAAAATCGTGGAAAGAGAGATCATTTTGAGAAGAGAGCCAGGTTTCGGACAGAGCAAAAACATCACAATTGAATTTATGAATTAGAAATTTGAAAGTATCCAATTTAGGGATAAGACTACGACAATTCCACTGTAAAACAGTGATATCTCCGACCTCTCTATTTAAATTAGACATCAAGAGAGATAATCATTGCAAGAAGGGGCCATGTTTGCATCAATTGCTGCAAAATTGTCTTTAACACTGGAAGCATTGAGATGACAATGGTTCTGATGGAGTCGGAAACGTTAAAACACGTGAAGATTTGATCCATAAGGTCAGTCAACTTTATAAATCCCGATTGGGAAGTTGAACTAGACGGAAAAACAGGGACAGTTGGGGTTTTTGATGTCCCCTCGAGTGCTGGGCCATTCGAAGGTGAATTATTCCCACGGAAACCAGGAGGAACCTGATTTTGCTTGTCCGCTGCACTCGATTTTTTAGACATGCTAACAGGGGGTATAACCGGTGGGGCTTGTCCTTGAACTTTGGGAGTGGTCACATTTTTGCGCCGGGGATTCCCTTGGAAAATGAACGGTGTGCCCCCGTTAGCTGTGTCCGCTTCCATTTCGTCAACGGGCAACGTGGCGAAGACATTTTGAGTGTTGATTGATTGTTGTTGGGCAAGTGGAGAAGCGCCCTTTAAAATATCCGCAAAAGTGCGTTTTGAGCGTTCCTTCAAAGAGCGCTTCTGTTTCTCCCAGCGACTCTTGTAAGTTTCACAAGCTGAGAGCACGTGTGGGGATCCCCCGCAATATGGACACTTATGCTCAGTCGCACTGCAGGATTCCCCCACATGTTGCTCTCCGCAAGTTGCACAGCGCTCCTTGTTGGCACAATAATCTGAAGTGTGACCAACTGACTTGCATTTGTTGCAAGTCATGGGCTTTGGCACGAAGAGTCGCACAGGCAGTCTCAATTTGTCCACCATGACGTAGTCAGGGAGGGCCGAACCAGCAAAAGTTACTCGAAACGAGTCTGACGGCGTGAATTTCGTTTTTCCCTCTTCTTGGGATACTTTACCTAGTTGGCGACTGTCCAAAATTTTAACGCCCACCAAAGGGAGTCTTTTGAATTTACCAACTCCTTCTTTTATCAATTGGCACGTCAGACCCGTTTCAGTTACCACCCCCGAGATTTCTACGTCATGGGAGGGCACGTAGACACGATACTCTAGGGTGAACCTCTCGTCGATCACAATTGCATTTGCGTGTTTCCGATCACTCACGACAACACGCAGTTTGTTCGGCCTAACCTTAGAGATTTCGACCACGGAGGAATAAAATCTTGCCAGATCTTTCGAAACCTGAATGACATTAATAGATTTTCCTTTAGGTTTGGGCCGGAAAAAAACAACCCATGGGCCAGCTCCAGGTGCATCGTCTGGATAGACCTTGACACGAGGAGAGGAAACAACTGAGGGGGAGGACGAGGTCGATTGTTGAGCGGGAGTGGGATCAGTAGGACTGGGAGGCAAGTTCGGGAGTTGAACGGAAGCGGGAGATGGAGGGGGCGAAGAGGAAAAGTTTGCCAATTTTCTTGAGGGGGGCTTGTTGAGGTTAATTAACTCTTTCTCTGAAGAGACATCTTCTGAGGGGGGAACGCGTTTGAGCGACTTCCCAGCCCCCGTTGTAGCTAGTGAGGAGGAAACAGTAGTTTCAATCTCCATTTCAACTTGACCTTCTGCCATTACGGCAGATATGAAATAAAATAATTTTGAATTCTTCTATCTTCCTAAACCTAATATATATATATATATTATACCTAAATCGCACACCAATGCGAATGAAATGAAACGGTGTCCCAATCGAACCGCGTGGCAATCGCTCGGTACAGCTGCAACGGTAAATCGCACCACCACACGATGATGGAATCGATGACGATGATAAAGCACACACAGCGATGATACGGCACACGCACCGCGCCCGCGGTGGAGAACTTCTTCCTCACGCTGGTTGTGATTGCTGCTCTTCTCACTCGCGCAATAAAGAGAACCCCGTTAGGGCGAAATAACTTCACCAGCCACTGATAACGGTATAATCTCCACTATATGATAGACGCGAACAAATTTGCGACCGATGTCTTCGGACTGCGCGAGCTGAATTAAAAAAAAAAAAAAAAAAAAGCAGTTCTTGCTACCGAGAAAATTCGTTAATGCCATCCTGCATACAATGTGTTGTAATTTGAAGCCATTTTTAATTCAGAAACCATGCATGGGTTTGTGAAAACTAAATGATCAATTTAAAAGACCCCAACCACAAATAAGTTCAAGAACAAGATAAACAAAATAAATCAGTTTATATTATATGTCATATTATGTCTCTTTAGAATGCATTGGTATTGTGAAAAACTTTCAATAACTCTTCTTTGAAAGGTTTAATGGCCCTGAAAAGCGCCGTGTTTTACGGTGGCTGGTTTTGCCACCAAAGCAGTCTGTATAAACAAACTTTTTCCTTCTTCTACCTGCTTCCGTTTTGCGATTGCGTTTGCCACTCGCTGAATCTAGTTGTTGCCACCGAACCGAATGTGCTCTGTTCTGTTCGGTTTTGCGGGTTTTTTTTATTGTTGTGAGCAGTTTTGCAAGCCAACTCGAGCACTCCGGGGGCCGAAATTCTATAACCGCTATTAGGTATACTGGTGCTCCGGCACCAATCCGTTGATGCGATGTGATGTGAAACGATGCCACACAACCACACTGATTTACGGTTTGAAAGAGAATGATATATTTTCAGCGGATCCGCGCCTTTTGTACTCTAGCGGTACACACTCACAGGATAGAGACAAATCAGCAGACTAAGCCAAAGGGGCGAGTCCAACGAGACGAACGAAAGAGCGTTAAAAGGCAGCGATGGCAAAAAAATACATTCATTACGATTTGTTCGCTCGTTGGATTCACATGCAGGCTAAAAAGGGTCCTTTTCAGGATCACAAAATTATCTTTAATCTAAAGAGTTTATTGTTTTGTTATCACTCGATATCCCCATCTAGTTCGGCTAAACCTTCCTGTTTAGCGATTTGTTGCCACTCGCCACAGCTTTCACAGTTGGAAAAACCACTCAGTGTCGCATTGGAATTTAACCGATTTTAACCTGTAATTGAACATTTGCGATGACAGTGGTACAGTGTCGACTTTCGATGTGGGGTCATAATTTGGACCTCGAACTTTATGTTTACAAAAATGTCCAACTAAATATGTCGCATTACAGGTCCGTTCAATTAGCTGAATGTCGAGCTAAATGTAAATTACTGTACTTTCAATCTAGAAGCAATTTAAAAATTAATGAATATTGAATAATCGGGAAAGTCCCCAACCATAAATAAGCTCAGAACAACTGCCAAATTCATATACTCATCATATACTGGCAAACAAATTATGAAAAAATCAATTTGTGTTTTATTATTATTTTGGATATTAATTTAGAAAGCATTGAACTGTATTTCGTAAACTCTTTTTTGAAAGGTTTAATGGCCCTGATAAGCGCCGTGTTTTATGGAATTTTAGAAAACTTAGTACTCGTGGTTTTGAAAAAAACCATTTCGAACGCCCTCGATCCCGCCTTATTCTGGATTTGCCACCAAAGCAGATTGTATAAAGAACAAACTTTTTTCTTCTGCTACCAGCTGCCGTTTTGCGATTGCGTTTGCCATTCGCCACTCGCTGCTACTGCCTGTTGTTGTCTTGATGTCCACCGAACCGAATGTGTTCTGTTCTGAATGCGGGTTTTCTTATCGTCGCGAGCAGCTTTACCAGCCAACTCGATTACTTCGACAGCCGAAACTATAGACTGGTGCACTGGTACTAACGCGCTCGGCCTAGCTACCCTTGCGGGGAACTCCAGATCAACACGGTTCGAGCGGGATTTTGCACACATCCGTTTGATTCGCTAATTGGAGAACGCTAACGCGAGTATGGTACAGATGAATGGTCCAAACCCTCATAAGTGCGGTCATTCGCATAATATTAACACATTTTGTTGTTTATGATATGGGCGGCTGAATGGCGATCCGATTGTAATCGAGGGCGGCGGCTTCGTTAAAACGTTAAAACTTCCAAAAGTATTTACAACCCACAGCTAATGAACTGGTGAATAGTGGAGGCATGCGTGAATGAGTTTTCCAGCCATCACTCACTGGAAAATCATCCACTGGAAATGCGTGATCAAGTATGTTGCGTTCACTTCGAAATGTTTTAGAAGTTCCAGTTCACCCGGGCAGGTGAGACAGAAGAGAATGTTTATCGGTGTACCATGCTAATGACCTCATCATCCATGCAGCTGCCTCAGCTGAACTGAAAGCGAAACTTACGTGCCATTCTTCATACACTCACCGCAAGATTCCTACACCTATAGCAGGCATGCACGAGCTTCGGATTAGATGGTGAGGATAATCATCATAAGCATCAGCGGCGGCTGCGGCGGCGGTATAACTGCTTGGAAGTAATTTAATCCACTTCGCCACCATCAGCCCCGTTTCAACAAGTTTTATTAAATCGGAGGAGAGAATGGCCCCGCCAACATAGATCACGCGTGCTTGCTTGGCGCTTGGGTACACCGGCCGCAACATGCAATCATACCCCGCAGAACATTGAACTTGGCCGCGGTACTTTCACACCAGATCGAAGCGTCGGGGGCAGAGAGATGCGGAGATTCGTTGTGAGCTATGGGTTTGAATGCGATCATTATTGCTATTTCCCTACGAATGCTTTCGCTTTCAGTTTTATTCCGCTTAGAAATAAATTACCAACCACTTTGCCGGTGGAGGGTCTCGGGTCGATTATAGACGCCCATTCAAGCATGAGCGTGAGGTTGTGACATAAACCCGATTGTTATGTGTGTAGAGTGTGTGATAATGCGATATGCAACGGCGAATAATACGGTGATGAGAACCTAGCGTCTTCGGTTGTGAGTTCCCAGGCCCTCCCCACGATTAAATAACAGTGATTGTGTGATCATAGTGACTATTTTTGTTATGAGGTATGAGGGACAGACAGGAAAGAAAGTTTGTTGGGGGAACCAATAGAATTCAAAGCGTTCAAAACAATGACGTAGACAATCTTGATGGTAAACACTGCTGCAATGAGATTTTGACATGAAACTGCAGTGGACACCAGAACCACGCTTGGCATACTTCATCTGAGGTATTTGTAGATGATTCAATAGAATTCTTCCTCAACAGTTTCAAGCAATTTTCTTCAAACATTCGATTGAATTTTTCCAGAACATCCCCAAAATTGAAAATTTTCTCGACATACTTCCGAAATAAACGGAGGCATGGAGGCGAACGAGATATCCTTGTAAACTATTGGCTGATCTAACTGCCTTAGATATTGGGACCAGATTTTTTTTAAAGCTGGTTAACACGTTAAGCCCCGATTTTTTATTGCTCCGCTTTTCATTCAGCGCGCATCAAGAGCATTTGCACAATATCAATGACGGTCCCAGTTCCCGAAGATACGTATTCTAATCATAGAATATAGTCAGAAATACGACTAGAAAGTAGTCAAATTTTGTAAAACATACGAAAACAAACCATATATATTTTTATTTTATCATTTTATAACTGTCAGTCCCAGTCAGTCAGCACTTTCCTGCCAAAAAGCTCAACGTCGGCCCCTAGGGACTTACGCTGGGCTCAACGTGTTAATAAGCTTTCATTTGGTTCCTAGAAAGTTCCTGTAGGACCTTCTCATACAGAGATATTTTTGTTTGAATGAATAATTACCCCTTCGTCTTTGATGAATAATTATTCAATAAACAACCATCGCACTGCAAATCGAAAAGCAGTTTTGAAAACTATTATGAATTCTGCACAAGGATAATTTGTTACTTTGACGAAAATTTTTTTTTATTTTTTGCATCGATTTAAAAAAATGGATTTTTATCCTGCAAATATCGCAGTATGTTCTAATGTTTGCAGGCAAATTTTTAGCCTAGTGTATTCCCTAAACATCTGTGAACGTTTTCATATTGATACGTTCAGCCAATTTTAGAAAAAATTGAGGAGCATTTAATCGCAAATCGTACTAGAAGTACAAAATTCTACGCGACTCTCAGAATGAATTATTTGTAAAATATTCTAATAACTGAAAGTTTTTTTCTTCCAAAAACGTTTATTAATCAGACTCAATTACTTATTATCTAACGTTTACATAGTCAAATTTCAACCTAAGATATAACTCTTTTCTATATATTTGAGACTAATAATTTAATAATAACTAAATCTAACACTAGATTAATTGGACAAGATTAGGGTTTAGAATTAAGGATTAGGATAGAGCGATTGAGGCAGTTCGGTTTGATGAGGAGGGAAGGAATCAAACTGAGATATACTGAGAGGAAGTAAATCTGAAAGTTGAAGCTTCAAAATTATGTAGGGTAAGACGGGGAAAGACGGCCACCCTAAGCATAGAGTACAATTAAACACAATGCAAACACAATGCATACAAAATTGAGGCATTTCATTATGTCAGCATCGATCTTCAGGATGTTTCCCGCAATCACGTTGACTTCCAGTTTTTCTTTTTATTTCATATTGTTATATGATAAATTAAAAAAGGTATGAAAAATGTGCTACTAAAATCATGACGGGTCAAGTTGGCCACCACTAAGGGTGAGATGGCTACATGAAGTGACTCCTGAATCTAGGCGTTTAGAGGGTTGTGCTACATATCAAGGTCGTTGTATTTTAGATCAAGCGTAACAAGAGTGAGGGTTGTTTTTTATAGGTTATAGGTAACAATAACGTGCTTAATGTGCAACCCTTGCGAAATTATCATAATTGAGATTTATTATATTTGGTATCTGAGAAAAAAAAATCTAATTTATCATGAATGCGCCTTGATTTATTGAACCAACATGATGTTCTCATTCAATTCGTCAATTAGGCGTTTCACCTATACACACGCAAAAATGGGTATACATGATTGAGTGTAATGCAATACACCAAAGTAATGTGTTATAATTGTCCAATAGTTGATTGTTTCAATAATCTAGAGAGTGGCCATCTTACCCCGCTTATCATTTAAAATTTCCGGCTTCACACTTCGTTCCTCTAAATCTTTTGTCGGGTGTATGTTTAATCATTATATAAAGCTTTAATCTACCAAAAATAAAATAAAAGAGATGATTTTTGGACATTAAAATTTGTAGCGGGGTGATTTGGTCCAGTGTGTGTTTCATCGAAAAAAACATACTTATGTTCATGTAAAGTATTTTGGGATAATGTTACAATCAGTAACAATGCTTTGGGATCGATACCAGGTGTATTGGCCAGATTCCAGACCAGAAAAGTTGGATTGAGACCATCTCGAATTCTGCATGAATCTTTTCACTGTTGGTCGAGCATTGCCAAACACTTTTGATGCTTGGTCAAAGAAAATCCGTTCTCGATGGCCTACGTTGCTCTTTCAAGCTCTTCCTTCTCCCAACGTTGTCTGTCCGTCCTCTTTTGACGTAGGACTACGTCTAACCGGAAGATATAGGGGGTGAAATGAAAATCTAGGCACTGAACAAGTAGGAAAAAATGCAAGATTTGGAACGCTTATAACTCGAGCATTTCTCAATAGATCGCAAAGGTTTTTGCATCAATTGATAGGAAATATATCTACGCATCTATCATAACGAATAACATTTCATTTTTCTTGAGATAAATAATTGAATAATTGTGAAATATCAAGCATTGGCCAAATGCACTATGTGCCCATTTTTGATTGGTCCATTTTGTGCTCCTCAAATCGTACCGACCAAAACGGGCAACCAGAGCAGCAGCGAAATGGAATGAAACACGATTGGAAAAGAAAAAGAAAAAAAAAATTAACTAAACATTGGTCGCAGTCTCACACATGCGTAATTCTCGAGCCAGCCAGTCAGCTTAAAAATCCCCGCTCCGCTGCCGTAACGATCATTCTTTGTGTGGACACCGACTGGACAACATCGTTGCTGGACGAGCTGGACGGCGAGGGATCGAGTGCCTTTCTCAAGGCAAGAGGGTGGAGGTGGTAGCGCTGGAGTAGAGTAGAGTAGAGTTTTCAAAGGGCCTTTCTCAAGGCTAGAGACGAATGTACTGAAAAAGTTTAATGTCTCTATAATACAATACCTTCCTTCCTTCCTTCCTTCCGTAACGATCATTCTCAACGAAACCGTATACCACATCGTTTCGCATCACATCACATCAACACACCAACACAAGCCTCCATGTCTGGACATGACAAAGGAGGAAAAGTGAAGGGAAAGCAAAATCCCGCTCGTACCGTGTTGGCCTGCGATTCCCCGTAGGTGAATTCGCCAATTGCTCCGCAAGGGTAGCTAGGCCGAGCGCGTTAGTACCAGTGCACCAGTCCACCTAGCCGGCGTTATAAAGTTTCGGCCGCCGAAGTGATCGAGTTGGCTGGCAAAGCTGCTCGCGACGATAAGAAAACCCGCATTCAGAACAGAACACATTCGGTTCGGTGGACATCAAGACAACAGGCAGTTGCAGCGAGTGGCGAGTGGCAAACGCAATCGCAAAACGGCAGCAGGTAGCAGAAGAAAAAAGGTGGTTCTTTATACAAATTGCTTTGGTGGCAAATCCAGAACAAGGTGGCATCGAGGTCGTTCGAAATGGTTTTTTTCAAAACCACGAGTACTAAGTTTTCTAAATTGGAACCATTCCATAAAACGAGGCGCTTTTCAGGCCCATTAACCCTTCCAAAAAAGAGTTTAGGAAATACAGTTCAATGTTTTCTAAAACAATATCCAAAATAATAATAAAACACAAATTGATTTTTTCATAATTTGTTTGCCAGGATATGATGAGTATGTGAATTTGGCAGTTGTTCTGAGCTTATTGATGGTTGGGGAGTTTCCTGATTATTCAATTTTCACCAATTCTTAAATTGTTTCCAGATTGAAAGTACAGTAATTTACAATTAGTTCGACACTTAGCTTAGGACGGACATGTAATGCGACTTATTTAGTTGGACATTTTTGTAAACATAGAGATCCAAATTATGACCCCACATTGAAAGTCGACACTGTACAACTGTCATCGCAAATGTTCAATTACAGGTTAAAATCGCCTCCAACGCGATTGAGTGGCGCTTCGGCACGTCGCATTGAATGTAATTTACTGTACAACATGTCACAAAGCTGGATGGGAAAAAATTTTCCAACTGTGAAAGCTGTGGCGAGTGACAAACGCAATCGCTAAACAGAAAGGTTTAGCCGAACAAGATGGGGATATCGAGTGATGCCATCGCTCCCTTTTAACGCTCATTCGTTCGTCTCGTTGGACTCGCCCCTCTGGCTGAGTCTGCCGATTTGTCTCTATCCTGTGAGTGTGTACCGCTAGAGTATAAAACACGCGGACCCCAAAAAAATATCTTATTTTCTTTCAAACCGTAAACCCGTGTGGTTGTACGGCATCCGCATCGTGGACGTAACAAAGGAGGACAAGTTAAGGGAAAGGCAAAGTCTCACTCGAACCATGCAGGTCTCCAGTTCCCTGTTGGTCGCATTCACTGATTGCTCCGCAAGGGTAACTAGGCCGAACGGATTGGTTCCGGAGCACCAGTATACCTAACAGCGATTATAGAGTTTCGGCCGTCGGTGTGCTCGAGTTGGCTTGCAAAGCTGCTCACGACAATCAGAAAACCCGCATCAAGAACAGAGCAGCTTCGGTTCGGCGCTCATCAAGGCAACAATTAGTTTCAGTGAGTGGCAAAGTGTTTCTCCGGCACGTCGCATTAAATGTAATTTACTGAAGAACATGTCACAAGCTGGATGGGAAGAAATTTTCCAACTGTGAAAGCTGTGGCGAGTGGCAAACGCAATAGCTAAACAGGAAGGTTTAACCGAACAAGATGGGAATATCGAGTGATAACAAAAACACAACACCAAAGGTTCTTTTCAGAACCATCAACATATTCATAAAGAGTAAACAGTAAACTAATCCATTTTTCAGGTAGATAGGTAGGTATTCACGTAGGAGAAGAAAATAAAACAATATATTTAAAATATATATTTAACAAAAGCTGTCCCCTTTGTATAGTCCTACGTCACTCCGGTTATGTCCCCGACATTACCCACCCATCTTTTTGTAATTCAGCGGCATCTTGAATCAATTAGACCAAAGAAAAGCCTCAAACCTGAAGGACCAATTCACCCCACAGAAACGTGTCCATGTTTCACACAACACGCAAAAATTGAAATGCAATTAATTTAATTTATTGTTATCAAACTTACAGTTTCGCTGCATCAAATTGTTCCTCTTCTGTAGGCGAACAGAACTGTTCTGCCCAATACACGAAAAAATTGTTTAATTAGCGGGGAAAACCTTAAAACCACTATCGGAAAACTCACATTTTTTGACAATCAAAGTGTTTGCTGTGTTTATGCTACCGCTTCCCTCTACTTGTGAAGTTTTACCAAGGTTTTTTTACGTTAGATACATACGGTTCAACAATAGAAGGAAATGACATTATAAAAAATTCAAGTTGAGCCGTAATTTTTTAGATAAAGGGGTGCTTGCATTGAGAGACGCAAGCGATTCGCACAGCAGCAAAGCAATGGAAAGCCAATTTGAAAATCGTCAATTTAAATCTCAGTATATATTTTTTTTTCACATATTACATATTTACATATTTTGACATAGGATTATGTCTTTGATTTCTATATAGGGGGGGTCACTCTACGAAAAATGTAACGATTCATTGAGATTTGTCAAACGCATATTACTCAAAATCGTTATTGCGACATATGTTATGTTGTATTCCATTGGACAGGAAATGTATTCAGTATTTGTATTTGTTTGAAACGCGAACAGAAAATATAGCAAAAAAGTTGAACAATTTGACGATCAAAATGGGTATGTTTTTGACGTAGAACTACGTCTTTCATTAAGGATGCCAAATCAGAAAACAGGTCACGTTTTTATGAAATAAAGTTAACGTTAATAACTATTTTTGCCGCGAACAAATTTAGGCGATTTATATACTAAACGAATCGGAAATTCCCTAAGATTTGTTTAATATGCTATACATTATAATCTCCTGGTTTGTAAATGGTTAAAATAAATTAAAACTTTAAGCGTTTCCATTTTACCATACATTTGTTCTGTCCATTTGTGTGCTATCCCGAACAGAGCTGTCAATAACGAGCAACTTATCGACGAGCAACGAAGGGGAAATCGTAGGATTCAAAGTCTCCGTGAACAAAGGAAAAGAAGTGGAATGAAGGGGAATATTTGCCTAGAGTATAAACAGTGGATCTCGCTGAGGCAAACTTGTGCAAAGTTTAAAGCCTCTTAAAAACAAAGAAACGTGAGGCAAACTTTCATTCGGCATCGGACTGTTGAGCAATCCAGTTCACTTTGCTTTCGCTGCGCTTCGATCCAGGATTGGACCCCACCAGTGGTAATTCAACTTGGATATCGTCGTGTGGTTTTTCCAATTCGTTTTTTGACGTAGGATTACGTCTTTCGGGAACATATTGGGGTACAAATTGAAAAACGAATATCGATCGCATCGTGAAAAATGTCCAATTTTAAACGCTTATTGCTCAGTCATTTCATGACGGATTGATGAGATTTTTACATCAAAACATTGCGGCACTCTATAACAATTTTTCACCTTGAATAAAATAATATATATCATGTAATTAACTATCGAACAATTGAAAAATCTCAACCCCTATCCAAACGATACTGATTGGTCGAAATTGACGTCATTTCTCTTTCGCCTGCTTCGCTTCTTTCGTTCCCCGATAAGTCAAATATTTGCATGGTGAGCGAGTGGGGGGCGCCTATTTCTTACATACCAACTGATATAAAAGGACGGTAGCATTTTTGGATTTCTCAGAGACGAATGAACTCTCAGAGTTTAAAGTCTCTCTAATTCAATACCTTCCTTCCTGGATTTCTCATTCTCGTTCAACGCTCAGATCGGCAAACATCTGGGCTTCTAGTGTGCAGTGCTCTACAAATCAACCAACACCATACGGTGCGGCAAAGGAGAGGAAGCCATCGGCAACCAACGATGTATGCGGTGTGGCAAAGGGAGCAAAGAAGAGGAAGCAGCGGAGAGCATCGAATTAAATCTAGTGTGCATTGCTGGTGCGCTCCTCTTCACATCAACAATTGGATGCGGCAAAGGAAGCAGAGGAGCGAAGTGCATTGCATCGCATCGTATCACACCCGCCTATCCGTCGTTTAGCTCGTCGTGGTGGTGCCAATCAAACCCTCGCAAATCGACGCATAGAAGCCGATGGCGCCAAAGTCAAGGAAAGAATCGGCGAATCCGTAAAAGCTACCGCTCCCAAAACTAAACTGCTATATCCGACTGAAACGCAGCAGATTCCGTACAACCCATTAAACCATTCCAGTCCTTCTCAGGACTATCAATTTGTTTTGAAACAAAAGAGTTTATTTTACTGTTTTCCACTTACCACAAAAACTATATAAAACCGATCAAAAATACTGTTTATTTTTACATTTTCTACTAACAACTAACATGGAACGTATCACGTCAAAAACACACGTTTCATCAACCACCTTTTACTGGATCTGGCAAAAGAAGCGAAGGACATATGCATGCATGTATATAACGGAACGCTCCAGTCATACACAGCCCGTTAGGGACGAATGACCTTTGGGTTAAAGTCCCTTCAAAAACAAGAACGAACGATACACAGCCCGTATCAGACAAATGCATGAAGGAATTCTATAAAATAATATTTTCGCGGTGCCTTTGCGCCAACTACACGGGCGAGTAGCACCATACTAGCAAAAAATGTCGAAGTTCGTGACATCTGGTAGCAGTATTTTTCTTCTTTTGAATTATAGAGACTTTAAACTTTACGTTCATTCGTCTCTAGCCCTGAGAAGGGCTCTTGCGAAGAAAACTAGTTCATACTCTTTTTCGACCTATCTTTAGAAAGACATTTTCATTGTCGCTCAGCACTCCTCAGCAAACGAGTCTGTTTTCGGCGGCACCAAGCGACGCCATGAGCAATATTTATTTAGGGAGGCAGATTAATATCCCATCGAACTAGCAGGCCCGAAGGCAGTTTTAAATTGACAAAATTTAAATGTATTTATTTTTTTATTTTGATTTTTGATTGTTCAAAACAATTACATAAATTTTTATATATATTGCCTGATGTTTCTACCAAAACACATCATTCAAACACATTTTTTTTCATGCGCAAATTTCATATAAGATTTTTTGACGTTGGATTACGTCTTTCGGGAACATATTGGGGTACAAATTGAAAATCGAAAATCGATTACATCTTGAAAATTGTACAATTTCAAACGCTTATTGCTCAGTCATTTCATGGTGGATTGATGACATTTTTGCGTCAATCGATTTCGGTACTCCATAAAAATTTTTTATATTGAAGAAAATAATCTCATCCCCTATCCTAACGGAAATACCCACTTCTGATTGGTCGAAATTGATGACACATGCGGCGAGTCCCTAACAGAGACATCAAAACCAAGCTGCCTGGGGAAAATCGGTATTGCAAATCCATAAAGTATGGTGAGCTTTTGTTTCTATCGAAATGTGTTCCCTAACAGAGACATCAAAACCAAGGTGCTCGGGGTTTATTGTAAAAAAATTTAGCACAAGTGTAAGTGTAAAATTGTATATGGTAGCAGTTGTGCTAAGAATGACTTGATATATGAAACGATTTATTTTAATTTCCTAAAATTAAAAACCAAGGTGTGTTCCCGCTCGAGAACGGGTCGTTTAGTTTAAGCTGTCTGTTTTTTGTGTTCATTTTCACCCGAGGGAAGTTTATACGGCGAGAAAAATTGGAAAAGTAAAGAAATATTCGAAAAAGTGATTTCCCATATCCTCTATATATAGTATTAGTTGTTGTTAATCCAATTAAAATTGAATTGGGTTGAATAAACACTCAGAAAGTTAAAATTATAAAAAAAGAATACCTTTTCCATTTCAAATATGTTTTCTCTATATTAAAGTAACATGTTTTTACTGATGAGGAAAAATTATAATTGTGTTCGGTATTGGTAATTGTCTTATGTTACGTTGGTGAGTTTTTTTCTTTATTTCATGCATACATATCACAGGAGGCATCTCGTCTAGGATCACAGAGGGCGGTTTTCATCATATATCGTTCCACTTCGGTATCTTATATCTGATACGCACCATTCAACGACTGTTTACCATCCTTCTGCCATCATCACTCGATAAACACTGGTGGAGTTAACATACAATACCCAACAACCAAACAAAACGGCCCTTTTCAGGGCCACCATATCATTATCAAAGAGTTTAACGATGTAATTCTTTAAACATATCTAAAATCAACAGATAGTCTAACGGAATCCTACATCAACTATGCGGTCGTGTCTCGGACACAACCCTCCTGTGACTTTTTTTTCGCGTTATTCGTATCGTTTCTTTCCGCGTTATAAATTGGACGCTTCGGGTGTTGTGTGATGAGCAAGAAGGAGAGGCAGGCTGGCTCGAGCCCTGCTAAAAACGAAGGGTCATCCAATGATGCACGCCATGTTGGTGCAGTGAAAAGCGCTCGAACCGAGCCTTCGCGAGTGACACCGCATCGAACGACAGCGAAATAGGCGACTTCGGCGCGTCGATCGAAAATGTAAATGCCATTACCCAGGCAGTAATCGAATTCAAGCGTCCCCCGCTGGTGGTGAAGGCGGTCGCTCTTGACGAACTCTTCAGCGAACTCGCATCGATGGGTGTTACAGCAGAGTACAAGCTATGCGGCATAATTTAGTCTTTTTACAAGCAGTTAACATTGTTTGTTTTTCGTCATCATAAGGGCTTCGGTGGAGCCTTTGACATTGCATGAATGCATTAAACTGACGTTATGGCGAAGCAGGCATTAAGGTTGTGCGCCAAAAAATCCATTGGGGAATACCAAGCATCTTGAATGTCGTACTGGAATGTTATGAGTTAATTGGGTTCGCGTGCCAGTCGCAAAACTGCCTTCAACTACGATTGCATTTGCGCTAATCTTAATCATAATGAAGCAATGCTACTGTTTTCGAGGTTGTTGATATCAACAAAAAGAGTTTATTTCGCTTGTAGAGTCACCGTCGTTCTGGAATTTTGTATGTGATTAGGTTTCGCTTGCCAGTAGCGAAACTTCCTCCACTAAGGGTGACAGCTGCGCTTATCTCGAGCATGAGAAAGTAACTTTTTCGAGGCCAGTAATATAAACAGAAGCGTTTCTTTTGAGAATAGCGCAAAATGATGAGAAGTGTTTATATTCCTAGTAGTTTTAAGCCATTAATGTATGGCTATGTATGCATGCTATGGCGAACGCTTGTTTGGCGCTTGGTTTACGTTGTACGAACGATGCAATTCCACAGAGGCAATACTAAATAACATGTAGCATGATATTTGATACTTGCAAGTGTTGTCATTGTTGTTGTTTCCTCGCAGTGCCAAAGATATATTGATGTAGTTATGAGATGTGGAATAATGGTGCTGGTGCAACATGTATTTAATCGACTGTAGCCGAGTCTATGTCAATTGCGAAAAAGGCCACCGGAATAGCATTCGAGGAAAATTTTCAATGCATTGACATGAAATAAATTGCGACATACGATCAGCTAGTGTATTGTTCTGCGAAGGCATGAATCATCAATCAATTGTCGTTAACTAATTCTAGAATGAAGAAAACATCTCGTAGAGTATTCAGTTGTTTCTAAAATTTCACAGCATTATAGAATAATATCCGAATGTATAAACAAGCGATAACAGCGAAGTTCTACGTCAACAATGCGGTCGTATCTTGGACATAACCTCCTATAATTTTTTTGACTGCACCACTTGCTTTCCTCCCTGACGCGACGAGCAATTTTTGCCTACATTCAAGCATTAGTTCATAATGTTAATCGATATTATGAATTATTCTCCGTTTGCCGGTAATGGGGATTTATCAGTTATCAAACCAATACGTGCTCAGTTCACGTTTTTAGGTCTGTAGGTCTTGCTACTAACATTTTATCTAATGTTTGTCAAGAATATCATGATATCGAGCATGTTGTTCGGTAATGTAAAAAATTCAATTAAATAATTTAACTGGCTGCTTGGAAAATCATATTATGAAAACGAAAATTATAGCATCTCTGATATCAAGATATGTTATGTAAAAAAATCCTCAGCTTTCATGAAAAACTATAAAAAAATAGCGTCCTCTAGTCCAAAGTCATGCAAACAACAAAAAAACACTAAATCAAGTATTACGAAAACAAAATCAAAAATTCATTATCATCTTTTCCTGATTCAACAATTGTGTTCTTCAATGGAAATAGTACTTCATCTAGAAGTTTTTAAAAATTACTTTTCTCCTTTTCAAAATATGTGTTAACTATTGGATCTGTGGAGGTGAGAAGATGATTGACTATATCATGATCAGTATTTTCTCGACTATTTTTATGAGTGAAACTAGCTGACCCGGCAATCTTCGTCCCGCCCAAAATTCATGTTTCGTTATCGACATCCACGTTTTCTTACTAAGCGGTAATTTCAGTACTTCTACCAAAACTCGACATTATAATATCAGATTATTTTCAGACACAATTCTCGTGCAAGATTTTTTATCCACTTGCAAATAACATGTTTCTCCGTTGCATGGAATAAATGTTTGATACAGATAATATGATAGAATAAAGACAACCCTAAATCGGACAATTCCTTTCTCTAGTTTTGCTCTTATCAACACATTCGGTGATCCATTCTTATTTATATAGATGGAAGACGATATAGGAGTGCATTTTATCACATTAAAATCCATTTCCACTTTCGAACGAAGATCAATTTCGCTACCGCAAACATCAAATGGATTAACAACGCTTTTTTTTTTTTTTTTATCTTCGCTTATTTTTCGTCGGCCTATTTCCGCCACTTTAGTGCCAATCACCGACATCAGGGAGGCGACTCCACCTGTTCCTACCTATCAGACTCAACAACTCATGAGCCGGGCCAACTTCTTTTACTTCCGCTCCGAAGGAAGACGTAACCAGAGATTTTTCGCCTCAGAAAATCCCAACGACGCCAGCTGGGATTGAACCCAGGCCGATCGGATTGTGAGGCTGTTACGCTAACCATACAACCACTGGCGCCGTCGTTAACAACGCTTGTCAATATGTAATTGTAGAACACATGAGAATTGATTTTTTGAATTTTCCCATTTTCCTCCAGAGTTTCATGATAAGCCCCCCTTTAGAGAGGGGATAGGAGTGTCTATCCAGCATAGAAACTTTTATTACACCCTAAAACCTCCACATACCAAATTTGGGTTCGTTTGCTTAATAAATTCTCGAGTTATACTGAAATTTGTATTTCATTTGTATGGTATGTAAGTAATTTGTAATTTGTAAGTAAGTAGGTCATTAAAAAATCAGATTTAATGATCAAAGGTGGGATTTAAGCACTTGAATATTATAAAAAGAAAGGAATAATATTACGAAATAGCTGACGCCTATTTCGTTTCTTGCCTAATGGCCAGCGATTTCTCACTGTGCAGTGGCAGTGCCACCAATTTTTTTTACCTTTCCCCAATAGTACCGGCCTGCAAACGCCTATCGGTAGGCAATCCAGCATAGTATGAAACTAACGCTTTACTTTCTTTCTCTCTTCTGTTTCTCACCCAGGGACGCAACGGAGCTACAGAAGCCAACCTCGACGAACGCAGCCGTGGTCCGTTTCTACCGGTACGTGCAGGCAGCTCGTGATGGTCAGGAACAGCGGGACTGCCGGCAGATTTACTCGCTCTGTACAATCAACATTGACAAGAAGAAGAAGTAATTCTCAATAGCCCATTTAAAAACAAGAAAAAAAAATAAAAACATGAAAACAATTGCTCAAAAACTACATTCCACTTCAGCAACAACAGTAAAGCTCCTGGGTCCAAGTGGTAAACAATTCGGCTTACGGTAGAATTTGTAAGTTGTGACCAGCCCAACAAGTCAATAATGTTTCAAGAAATGTTTTTTCGTCGTGTAAATAGCAATTCGAGTGGCAGTAGCGTGTAATAGTTTAAGTTTTCGTTTCAATAGCACTTAGTCATTACTACTAAACCATTGTTGTTTGACCCTAAAATTAACACTTAGTCAAATAGAAAACAAATAATCTAGCAGCAACAACAACAGCAACAAAGGGTAATCAGGTGTCGGCATCCTAAGAGGAATGTGTTATTGATATTATATAGAGTTAAAATAGGCTTTATATGCACGAAAGCGCAATCAAATCTAGGGGTCAACTTTTGCTTTGGCCATCCAAAATATTGTCGGAACGTTGAGAGCACATTTGTGTTACTTGTTATGTGAACTGTTGCAAAGAGAAAACGTTTGATTAGTGATTAATAATTTATTGAATTATTTATTTATTTATTCTTCTAATAGTTTAACTAGCTTAATTTATGTATTTATTCTTCTGTAAAAATAGGAATTGATAAAAACAAAATTGCATCTTAAAAACAAATGCATGTTATTCAAAAAGCAACAATGAAATCCGACCCTGACGCGAATTAGTTAACGAAGCTACGTTTGCAACAATGTCAATCTCATAAAGTCTTCATCGTCCAATTTCTTTCTTACCCGGGCAAACATGAATCAACAAACAACCATCTTTGAGTGCTTCTCCAAACCTCGCAAACTGTTAGACTTCTCAGGGTCACCAAAACTAAATGTCTTGCTTTAAAAGATAAGCTAAATGTCTTGATTTAAAAGATGAGTTGAAGGACGCGTTGAAGCAAACGGAACAAGGAACTTAGAGCCAAGGAAACATTCCTCGTGTCCAACGATATATACTCGTACAGTGTCGGACAAAACATTAAGACCACTGCTCAAGCAAAAAAAAAGTAAGGGTTTGTATCTAGGACACGACCGCATTTTCGACGTAGAACCACGGAATTATATTATTCAATTCGCTTGTTTTTCACTTCGGATGTTATTTTAAAATGCATCGAAATTTTTGAAATTTTTAGTTACTTAGTTGTTTTTACCACTTCAGCTTTTCGTTTATTTGTTTCGGTCCTCGCTTTACGATTGAACTGCCAACTCGCACCAGATTCACTCCTTCCCTCTCGGATATCGATCTTAAACTATAAACGCCATTGCTCATATATTCCGCTTGAGGTGGGATCGAGCCCCAGAACATGCAACAGTATGATTTTCGAGCTGCGATTTGAAAGCATACTTCCATGAAAGATACGTTATGTTTAAATAAATGCAGTGTATGTCCGTATTCCATCTGCACTATCACAAAAATTTCCCGTATGCTGCTGACACATTCTTTGTCGAAGCACACTTTGATACAGAGGGCTTCCTCTCCTTCGAGAAAGTGTAGTGAATGTGAATGAAATTGCACCGCCGTTTCGCAACATATTTCATTCTTGTATCGAGCTGCGTATGTATATGTGTGTGAAACAACATTAGGTATAAGTGATGTCCGCTCGTTGTGTTGTACTTGCTTCTGCTCGTATCGTGGTTTCATTTCATTCCATCAGTGGATAGAAACTCAACTCCATACTCCACCTTCGCTTGTCTTTCCCGACAGGGAAAGAATCTTTTCCCGCTCGATGCTCGCCACCAACGATGTTGCTCCGAGGAATACCAAACGAGAAGCGGTGTGGGTTCAAATCGTGGATGGCTTATTTACACCGAATAAGTTGAAAACGAACAGAATTGTATAAGTTGCTCGTTTCTGACGGTACGGTATGGGAAGCACACAAATCGACAGAACAAATGTATGGGAAAAAGGAGGTTCTTCCAGTTTTCATGAATTTAAACCATTTAGAGATTAGCGAATTGTAATGTATAGCATATCAAACAAATCTTAGAGAATTTCGGATTCGATTGGTATGCAAATCATCCGTTCGCTGTGAAAATATATATTAACGTTAACTTTATTTCATAAAAACGTAACCTGTTTTCTGATTTGGCACCCTTCCTGAAAGACGTAGTTTAAAGTCGAAAAAAGGGGCAAAACTTTGAGAAAAACAGGAAGTGGGTTATATCTATGGTATAACCGCAAGGGTGACGTAGGACTATCGTTGATTTAGAGATCATTTGTATGAAGTTGAATCTGAATTCATTCTGAATGAATGAATATTTGGAGAACTTCGAAAACGAGAGCGTTACGTTGGAGGCACAAGGTTTTATGCAGCCAATATTGGATACGGAAAAATCCTACTGATGGGGAAGAATAATCTTCAGAAGCTTTCCTGTTGATTGCGTTTGATTGAAAAATCACAAAACCTAATGTATTTGGTCACAGTGTTACATGGATAGAAAACATTAAAATAAACTCTTTCACATGAATGTATTTTTAAATTCCTAGAGGAACTGGCAGATTTTTTTCCGGATCTTTCTCGATCCAAACGGAAAGAATTCCGTGCGTGTATGTGTGTGTGTGTAGCGGCTGCTTCGAGATCTTCCCGGGGAACCGTTTGTAGCATCACTATCCTCCTGATGGATTCCCTTCTGGCCTAAGGTGCACAAACAGGCTCTTGGTGACACCGTTCATCCGCGCTTTCATGATAAATGAAGAGCTTCACCACAACAGCGACAACATGCTCCAATCGCTGTTCAATTAGTGGATTTCCGAGCGGCGCTCGCTTATATACCGATTGGTGATTTCAATAGCCTGTTTTGAAAGCAAATTTAAGACTATAACGGCGTAACGCTTTCGTTTTCGAAACTTTGATTTTACACCCCGGTATAGAAATGAAAGACGTAGTCCTACTTCAAAAATAATCCAATCCAGTGCTTCAATCCATGTATATTAATTTATTCGCATTGTTCGAAGAAATTTATAAAATTTGTAGTTAAAACCATAGTAATTCATTAAAAATGCGTTTTAACCCTTTCCCGTACAACATCGAGTCTCACTCGTGGTATACTTACATAACATAGGGCGCTAGCTCAGCAGAGTAGTGAAATTACTTGATGTGTGACGTTTTAAATAATACGGGAAGGGGTTAAACATATTTATCAATTAAAATGACGCGACAAAATTTAGGACCAGTTCCTCGTTTCGGCTGTTTCGAGTGTTGTTTCGACAGAAAAATCAAAAAAAAAAATCAGAAAACTTTAAAGTAAGGTCGGAAAATTCGGAAAATTGAATTCCCATATGTTCTACAGTTACATCATGATAAGCATTATTTGTCCATTCGATGTTTGCGTCAACGAAATTAATCTTTTTTCGAAAGTGGAAATGGATTTTCAGGCGAAATAACGCACTCCTATATCTTCTATCTTCTTTCTACAGTACGTTATATCTAATTTAACTTGCCGAGGCACCACTCAGTGTCGCATTGGAGGCGCGATATCAGTAGTACAGTGTCGACTTGTGGTGGCGACTTCCAATGTGGGGCCATAATTTGGACCTCGAACTCGATGTTTACAAAAATGTCCAATTATACGTGTCGCATTGCAGGTCTGTCCAATTAGCTAGATGTCGGATTAGATGTAACTTACTGTATATAAATGAGGGGCTTAGAATGAAAGGGGTGTAAGTGATTTGATCGATTTCTCTACATCGACTCTCTCTTTTGGTCATAACTTAGCTGCAAATACATTCCCAGCTGTATTTGACAATGTGGAAGAGCCTCATCTATCGGATTCTATAGCAATTTTAAATTGGGACGTTTTTGCAGCCATACAAATGAAACACAAATTTCTGCATTACTCGAGAATTAATCAAGCAAATGAAACCAAATTTGTTATGTGGAGGTTTTAGGGTGCAATAAATGTTTTTACGGTAGTTAGATACTCCTCCCCCTCTCTTAAGGTGGACTACCATCTAAATGAAACACAAATTTCTGCATTATTCGAGAATTAATCAAGCAAATGAAACCAAATTTGGCATATTGAGGTTTTAGGGTACAATAAATGTTTCTATGGTAGTTAGACTCTTCACCCCCCATTCTAAGGGGGGCTGCCATACAAATGAAACTCATATTTCCGCATTACTCGAGAATTAATCAAGCAAATGGAACCAAATTTTGCATGTGGAGTTTTTAGGGTGCAATAAATGATTCTATGGTGGTTATATACTCCCCCTCTCTTAGTTGGGGCTGCCATAAAAATAAAACACAAATTTCTGCATAACTCGAGAATTAGTCAAGCAAATGAAACCAAATTTGGCATGTGGATGTTTTAGGACGCAATAAATGTTATATACGGTGGTTAGACACTCCATCCCCCCCTCTCTAAGGGGGAGCTGCCATTTCTGCATAATTCGAAAACTAATCGAGCAAATGGAGCCAAATTTGTGATGCGAATGTTTTAGGGGACACGAAATGTTTCCATGGTTAATAGACACTCCTCCGCTCTCTCTGAGGGGGGGGGGGACTTCTGTCATACAAATGAAGCATACATTTCTGCATAATTCAAGAACTAATCAAGCAAACTGAACCAAATTTGGCATGTATAAGTTTTAGGAGGCAAGAAACATTTCTAAAGTGGTCCCACCTTTCAAAGTTTTTCCACGAGAACTAGAATAAATCATGTGCCTTCAGTTGCTTCTACAAAGCCACCCATCGATCATTTAAGCTAAGCTAAGTAAGTTCGATTCATGAATACTATTTAACCCTTTCTTTACGGCAGTGTGCTCTGTCGGATGGCTTCCGCTGTACGAAGCATTGCGCCGAAAAGTATGCACATCGCGTTTGAGTGATCGATGTGCGGTATCACTTTCATGTCGTCTAAAGACGACGCTCATACACAGGTCGTCGCGCGGATGTCGCCTATAGACGACGCTCGTAGAGAAAGGGTTAATACGTTTGCAATAATGATCGCATGCAACGACACTTTATTTTACCTTACAATTTCTGATTAATTGAAGAATTAAATGAATGATTATCTTCGTTCTTTGGACGATATTCAGTCTACGGTTCACCTTTCATTAGTAGACTCTCGGATCAATCAATACAACGTTTTATTCTTTTAAAAAGTATTACTTTATTTGTCCGGTTCAACGTTCGCAATCATAAATAAATAAATTAAAACTTTGGATTCATTCAGGTAGCTGTTCTCTCCTGCTTACTGGTGACCCGCGTAAGCCTGCTCCTGGGCATCACCCAGCGAGCGCTTTTTCCATCCAGTTGGTGGTTCCCAGTGCACGTGTGGATGGGCGAGATGGTGATGGTCGACATGATGGTCGACATGATGGTCCACATGGTGGGCATGTGCTGGTGGATAGTGCACCACTTCGTAGTTCACGATCTTTGGCTTGGCGAACTTGAATATAGCCAGCGCTCCGGAAAGTACCATCGAGAGCAAGCCCAGAGTCATCGCCTTCCAGGTTTTGAGAGCGATCAGAGCGAGAGCCAGCGGAACCAGCACGGTCGATTTGAACTTAATTCCGAGCAGGAAGGGAATCATGACTTTCTTCACAAAGCCACGACCTATGACAAGAGGGAAATATGATTTAGAATCACCATTTGGTATTATAGAATGTCACCTTTGTACCTTCAACCGCATTTCCTTCCACTAGTGGAATAACCAATTTTTCGGCGAGTCCTCCCTTCAACAGAGAGTTTGGGATGTAAGCTCGAGCCTCTTCCGATTGAAGCACTTCCGGAGCCTCCATCCTCAGTGCGTGTGTAGATAGGAAGCTATCGATTTTATTCAACAGATAGACAGCCTTATTGCTTCGTTGTTGTTCCTTCACTTCTGGGGCCTCCTCATCATCCACATCGGTGCGAATAATGGTCAAAGTGTCGGTAATCCTGATCGCGTCCTGTTCGGCAACTTTACTCAGCCAGGAGAGTGCTTTCGACTTAACGCACTTCATGTTTACATCACTCAAACAACTCTTGTAAATGTCCACGGCAACATCCGCTGCCGAGCGGGGCTGCTGCTGAGCGGCCGCCATCCCCACGATGACGGCTGCCGACAGGATCAACACAGCGGAGGAGCGCATTTCTCCAATAAAACTACTATAACCTGAGCCAAGATAAAACCGCGGAAATGCAACCTCCTCTGCTCAGTGGATGTGTACCGAACGATAAGTAAAATCAATATGAATTGTTTGGTATTCCCTACATTGGATTTTATATCACAATGGGGACAAACAGCGAACCGCGACCGAAGCGCTGGATTACAGCGCAGTGATAACATTTCGTCATGATCGTGTCCCACCAGTGGAATTTACTGGCAAGCGATAGCTTTCGTGTTTTAGTTCCAATCCCCAAACAATTATGTTCCGTGCCAAAAAAAAAACTATCGCACTTCACACCGATTATGGCGGTAGGCATCGGTTAATTTTTGTTGAGTCGCTCCACCAATCCCCCCAACAAACGCGTCTGATAAGCGGGGAAATCTACTAGCGGAAGCTACGTGGATCGAATGATGGATCGAGTGGTGTGACCATTGGAAGCGAATTTCACCGGGGAGGGGCATTGCATGGCGATGGTCGATGCGTCCGATTAAGATTCTGGACGGGACTCTGCCGTTGAAGTACATTGAAAGTGAGAGTTTTGTTGTGCCGTATTTGCGATCAAGTTAAATCGCCCGAGATGGAAAATTTATTTTTTCTTGATTTCATAATCACTATTGACTGGAGAGATGTTTTTTTCCAAACTTTGTTTTTCACTAGCTGCCTACAAATTGCGGTCAATATCTGGTTGTAGATTGTATTTCAACTTTCAACGTATGAATTAACGAAAAACATGACATTCTGAATCCATGATTGTGCCAAAACATCATAATAATACAGGTAATGTACTAAAAGATAAAAAATAATTAGGCAAGTAGCAGCTATCAGTTATCACACCCCTTCCTTCATTAATCTGGAGCATTAATGAGACTAAAATAAATCCGTGGGGCAAATGATGAAACCACTAACTATACTGGAAATCTGAAAAAATATATTTGGCACCATTTTCTGGTTATTTTGGATTTGCATTATTCATAAATAACTGTGTTCTACTCACCAAGCCCTTTCTTTTGATACTCATATTGTTCGAATTGCAATGGCCGAGGAAAAAACTCCTCTGCAGCTTATTTTCTCGAATGCGCTCAAAACTAAAAATCAACTACCGTTCTGAATCATATTTCGGACACTATGTTCTAAAAACATGAAATGCTTAATACACTGATGATATAACTAACAAATTAATATCACAATTGCTTCTTTAGAGTAATCCCTTAGTGTCACTATCACTTCCCGTGTTTCATCATTTCTCATCGTCGTTAACAGTTTACTGTGGTTGCTTGGTAAGTGTTTCGCAGTTGACTATGAAATGAGGGGCTTAGAATGAAAGGGGTTTAAGTGATTTGATCGATTTCTCTACATCGACACTCTCTTTTGGTCATAGCTTAGCCTCAAATACATTCCCAGCTGTATTTGACAATGTGGAAGATAGGTCAGAACCTCACCTATCAGATTCTATAGCAAACTTAAATTGGAACGTTTTTGCAATTGAGTTATTAACTAAAGAAAAAGGTGATGAAGAGAAATCGATCAAGTCACTTACACCCCTTGCATTCTAAGCCCCTCAAATATAATCAAGTGTAATGTAATTTTCGTCCAAAAAATTACAAAATAAAGTGTCCGAAATTTGATTTTTTTATAAATGGTGTCCGAAGTTTGATTTTTATTCGCTTCATTTGAAAAGCATTTTATTCGATGATTTTTTTATGTTTTCAATCAAATAGGCAACAAAGTAGAAAGCTTAAAAGCATATTGAACTAATTTATTTAAAATATCAACCGCATAATACCTGTGCATAAAGTTTAGATCTGTTTTCTGCATCATATGCCTTAAGCGTCCGAAATATGATTCAGAACGGTAACTTACATTTTAAGTTTTATCTCTAAGACCGATGCTATCTTCTGCGGTACGGGTTTATTGCCTTTGAGTCTATACGACTGTCGCCTGTGACGATTACCTAAACTGATAATAATTTCCTTACTTAGTAAAATTTTACCTTTAGTTCAAGAATTGAAATCTTCGCAAAAAGTTCTGGAAGCTACACGTGTATTCAAGAGTGAAAAAAACAATGGAATGACGTTCTTTATTTCACCTACCTAGACTGCTAATTAATGAGCAACGGAATTTTCTACAGTCTACTATATTTCAGCGCGGTTCAAACACTACCCAGCCCGTAATCCCTGGTCGCATAACTCTTATGTAAGATCAGAAGGTTTATCTCCTAGCTCCAGAACTGCTAGTTTAGCCGCAGGTCTTCGAAAGCATCCATTATTCGTCCTAATCAAGGTTTGACGAACACGAGCATCCTGTCCGATGAATACTTACCCCTGATACTTGTATCTCCTTTACCATCATCCATTAATAATACTAAGTCTTTCAGTATCCGGCTATCCTCGTACAACCCACTACGTTGATTCGGTGTTGGAGTTGCTTCGGTCAATGTGATCATCAAGATTTCGTCGTTCATCACTTAACGAGACCGGGGCGTCCTTGACTGATCTTACCATCCGCTCCTACACTCTACCTATGTCGGGAGCAGAAGTCGGGTTAAAGGTCCACTTTGATCTGGCATCAGTGAAGATGTCGACACACTCCCTATCTATCTCTTTCAACTGTTCATTAAGTTCACGACTGGCTCCCTGGAAATTCGTGCCATTGTCCGTGAAAATGTCGATTGGCGATCCACGGTGTCGGATGGCGAGTATGCACTGAAAGCTATCTCGCAGTGGATGTGTTAACTCTTTAACGGGCCGTGGAAACTAGGCAACGCATCGACTCCAACTTCAGAGAACATAATCCGTACATGAGGAATAACACATTTTAACCTTTGGAAAAGTTTTAACTATTGAAACAGTTGAAAA
Source organism: Toxorhynchites rutilus septentrionalis (assembly GCF_029784135.1). Classification (NCBI taxonomy): domain Eukaryota; kingdom Metazoa; phylum Arthropoda; class Insecta; order Diptera; family Culicidae; genus Toxorhynchites; species Toxorhynchites rutilus. The sequence continues at coordinate 67,185,119 of NC_073744.1, forward strand.
AAATGGTGGCAATATAGTTGCCACGGTCCGTTAACACCAAAAACACTTCACTTTATTGCGCCTTTAGTTATGCAAAAATCAAAACAATATTTCTGGTGTGGCGATACTGAGTATTTCAGCGATTTACAATATTTCTAATGCAGCGAAAAAACCTGTTTTTTGACGTGGGACTACGTCTAACCGGAGTATATGGGGGTAAAACACAGAACATCCAGGAAAAAATGAAAGATTCCGAATGCTTATACCTCGAACATTTGATGTTTGAATCAATTGATAGGGAATATTTCTACGCTTCTATCGCACTCAATAAAATATTATTTTTCATTAGATAAACAATTGAATAACTGTAAAATGTTAAGCGTTATCTAAACGCTCTAACTGCCTCATTTTGATTGGCCCGATCTACGGTTCCCTAACACAGCCATCAAAACCAAGCAGCTTTGGGGAAATCGGCATTGCAAATACATGAAAGTATGGGGACTTTTGTTCTCACCATTTGATTGAAAAAGTCACAGGAGGGTTGTGTCCGAGACACGACCGCATAATTGACGTAGGATTCCGTTAGGTTATCTGTTGATTTTGGATAATTACATCGTTAAACTCTTTGATAATGATTAGGTGGCCCTGAAAAGGGCCGTTTTGTTTGGTTGTTGGGTATTGTTTGTTCATTCCACCAGTGTTTAACGGGTGATGATGACAGAAGGATGATAAACAGTCGTTGGATGGTGCGTATCAGATAAAGGATACCGAAGTGGAACGAGATATGAAAAAATTGAGTATGGCCAGATACCTTTAGGAGGTTTTGGCTGAGTAAAACATTGTAAAAATATGCCAAATGCAGCAAAAAGTACATTTTGACGTTTGTTTGTTTATTTGTTTATTTGTTTAGATATAACATTCATCTGACAAAATCGTCTTAATGAACAAAAATTAGTAAAATAGTCGAACAAAAACATAACATTAAACACATCGGGATTCTCAATTCGGTTTCTGAAGCGTAGTGATGATTCTCCAAAGTCATAAAACTGCTCTACGGATGAAAAGGTTCTGATCATTTCCGTGACCGGCTCATGTTGACCATACGATGAACGATGTGCAAGCGGTTGCAGCAAAAACGAGGATCGTAGAATTCTACTGGGAGCGCGAAAGTTCATCTTCTCGAGCAAGTTAGGCGCATCGATTTCACCACAAAGAAGTTTGGCAACGAATGTGGCTTGTTGAATACGCCTACGACGCTCAAGAGTATTCAAGTTCAGTAAGCGACATCTAGCTGTATATGACGGCAGGTTCCGCGGGTCACGCCAAGGCAGATTCCTAAGCGCTCTACGGATGAACCATTTTTGAATCCGTTCAATCCTGACGATCCACATGTGTTGGAACGGGCTCCATACTACAGATGCGGTTTCAAGAATCGGCCGAACAAGCGAGCAGAAGAGAGATTTCAGGCAGTAGGGATCAGTAAAGTCCCTAGAGATTCTCGAAATAAACCCAAGCTGACGATTGGCCTTGGATATCAATGCAGATCGGTGTGCGTCGAAAGTGAGCTTAGGGTCGAGAGTTACGCCCAAGTTATGACCTGACTGACTCTCTCCAAGATAATATCATCGATCGTGTAGTCGAATATAGTTGGTTGTCTTTTTCGATGGAAACTCATGATGACACATTTATTTATACTGATAGTTAGTTTGTTCAGGCGACACCAACTCACAAACTGGTCAAGCAGGCTCTGTAACCGTCGGCAATCCTCGAGGGTTTCGATGGCTAGATAGATTTTCAAGCCGTCTGCATATATCGACACACAGTCACATGCTAGAATAAGCGACACATCGTTATAGAAGATCGCGAACAGCAGTGGTCCAAGATTGCTGCCTTGCGGAACACCCGAAGAAACAGCAAACGGAGATGAAGTGTGAGACAGGAGCTTGACATGGAGCGTTCTTCCAGACAGGTATGATCTCAGCCAGTTGATGAATTCGTCGGAAGCACCAAGACGGGATAGTTTTCTCAGTAGGATGCGATGGTCAATTCGATCGAAAGCGGCTTTTATGTCGGTGTAGATAGCATCAACTTGAGCGCATTCCTCTAGACGGTTGATACAAAACGACGAAAACTCGAGGAGATTGGTGCTAACCGAGCGTCCTGGCATAAAGCCATGTTGTACTGGTGAGATATAACGCTTAACTTTGAAAAAGACAGCATCGTTCACGATCAACTCAAAAAGCTTGGAGGCGGCAGATAAACTGGTTATGCCACGATAGTTAGCCACGTTACACTTATCACCTTTCTTAAACACGGGAAACATAAAGGAATGCTTCCACACATCTGGAAAAACCCCTTGACTCAGCGAAGCTGTGTAAATACGGGAGAGCGGTAAAGCCAAAGATGTAGCACAGCGGCAAAAAACTATAGCTGGAACGCCATCTGGGCCAGGAACTGTTGAACGTTTCAATTTTTTTACGCCCTTCTCAACCATCTGTGGGGTAATGACGAATGGTCCCAAGTCTATTAAACTCTCTGGAACGTTAGCTGCAGCTCTCTCGGCTTCTGACGGGGTGGCTGCATCAGCGACAAACACCGATGCAAAGTGTTTTGAAAATAAATCGCACATTTCAGAAACGGAGGACGATTCCTGAGCGCCCGAGAACACCTTAGACGGAATATCTGCTGTTTTTCGCTTGGAATTGACAAACTTCCAGAAGCTCTTTGGATTTCTACGCAGGTTTGTCTGGACACGAAGCAGTTGAACTACGTCTTTCATTAAGGGTGCCAAATCAGAAAACAGGTCACGTTTTTATGAAATAAAGTTAACGTTAATAACTATTTTTCCCGCAAACGGATTTTGGCGATTTATATACCAAACGAATCGGAATTTCCCTAAGATTTGTTTGATATGCTATACATTACAATTCCATAATCTGTATATGGTTTAAATTGATGAAAATTGGAAGAATTCCCTTTTCCTCATACATTTGTTCTGTCCATTTGTGTGCTAATATATATAGTAGGAGTAATATGATGGATAAAGAAGAGTTTTCCAAGGGCCTTTCTGAAGGTTAATGACGAATGAACTGAAGAAGTTGAAAGTCTCAAGCAAGGAAGAAAGGCAAACCTTACAGTATCGTTCTGTGTTCAAAGCAATGAATATCGCTTGTTCTTCCTTGTTTTGTGTCATCACATGTCTTCGTTTCGGATTGAGCTGTGGACGCGACCATATTTCTCGCTCGCTGAGGTCTCTGACATTGAATTCCATCAGAACTACATAATTGAGTGGGGAATCATTAAAATAGGCTGTCATCGGCTCACCCTCAAGGCTATCATTGTCATTGGGCCCTCAAGCTGGGTATCGAATTCTCTACGGAGAAAACTGAAATGGTCGTTTTTTCTAGGAAGTACGAACCCGCCCAATTCCAGCTTCACCTATCCGGCAAAACGATCCAACACTCTATGTTTTTCAAATACCTGGGTGTATATTTTGATTCTAAGTGTACCTGGGGGAGACACATTGCGTATTTGAAACAGAAATGCCAGCAAAGAATCAATGTTCTCCAAACAATTACCGGAACATGGTGGGGTGCCCATCCAGGAGACCTCATTCAGTTGTACAAAACAACGATATTATCAGTGTTAGAATATGGCAGTTTTTGCTTCCGATCAGCTGCCAGGATTCATATTCTCAAGCTGGAGAGAATACAATATCGTTGCTTGCGTATAGCCATGGGGTGTTTGCATTCGACACATACGATGAGTCTCGAAGTTTTGGCAGGAGTACCCCCGCTTACTCTTCGGTTCACAGAATTATCCTACAGATTTCTCATCCGTTGCAAGATCATGAATCCATTGGTAATTGATAACTTCGAAAATCTACTCCAACTGACTCCTCAGTCAAGTGTTATGTCTTTATACCATGAGTACCTTACCCACGACGTGCACCCTTCACCAGGCATCTCCAACCAAGTTTGCTTCCCATACTTCTGCAATTCCTCTGTCATTTTTGATCTGTCCATGCGACAAAAAATCCATGGAATCCCAGATCACCTACGCTCCGATTCTATTCCGCCGATATTTTCGGCAGAATATGGGAGAGTTAGATCTGATAAAATGTTCTTTACTGACGGTTCATTCATAAACGGGTCCACTGGCTTCGGCATCTTCAATGAAAATTCCAGTGCCTCTTTCAAACTCAAAGATCCTTGTTCCGTGTATGTCGCTGAACTGGGTGCGATATATTACGCATTAGGGATCATTGAAACATTGCCCATCGACCACTATTTTATTTTTTCAGACAGCCTCAGCTCAATAGAGGCAATCCGCTCAATGAAAGTTGATAAACGCTCATCTTATTAATAAGACAACTATTGAGTGTTTTAGTCGAAAAATTATTCAAGATTACCTTAGCATGGGTTCCCTCTCATTGCTCGATTCCGGGGAATGAGAAGGCGGACTCGCTAGCTAAGGTGGGCGCTTTAGAAGGCACACTTTTTGAAAGGCAAATTGCTTATAATGAATTTTTCCACATTCCTCGTCAGTATACGCTCGTAAGTTGGCAGCGCATGTGGAGTGGTGATGAGATTGGTCGTTGGTTACACACGATTATCCCTAAGGTCTCGACGAGTGCATGGTTCAAGGGATTGAATGTGGGTCGTGATTTCATTCGCGTGATATCTCGGCTTATGTCCAATCACTACAACCTAAACGCGCATCTGTATCGCATTGGGCTCGCAGCAAACAATCTTTGTGATTGTGGCGATGGCTACCACGACATCGAGCATGTTGTCTGGTCGTGTATCCGGTTCCATGCTGCTCGCTCTCAGCTCTCTAGAGCACTGAGAGCACAAGGCAGACAATCGGATATCCCCGTCCGGGATATCTTAGGTAGCCGGGATCCTGATCTTCTGCTTCATCTATACCTGTTCCTCAGAAACGCCGATGTCAACGTTTAATGATGTTTCCTTCGTTGTGTCCTTGTTTCATATCCCTCCTATCCGATCTATAAACTTTTACATAGTCGCGGCAATACATACACACACTCTTTACAGATGCACGGGCCGAAGGTTGTGCAGTCCACTGATTATTCAACAAGAGCCAAAGGTTGTACCGCTTATGACAACTCTACACGAGCTGATGATTGCGCCGGCTAGTGACCATTCTATCCTGGATTCCTCGAGTCGAGAAAGACGCACCACGCTAGATATGGGGTACAGACTAGGGGGGCGTTGCTGATTAATGGTCAGCTGCATCCCAATAGGAAGTATCCCGTGTCGGGCACACGTACAGAGCATCGAAGACTGCGACATACCAATTATGAGAACACTTGTAATACTAACCTCGAGTCAACCGCGAGTAATCGGTTACATATTACTAACATAGTCTAAGCAAACATTGTCAAAATATTGAACTCCCGGCCCCGTTAGGCTGACGCCATATGAGCCTTAATAAAATATATATTTTGGATAAAAAAAAATCGGCTCACCAAGAAAATGATTTTTCTGGAATTTTGTGTGTGATTTGGTTCCACATGATAGTAGCAAAACTATCTCCACCAAGCATGAAGGCTAAGCTAATCGAGACCGGAAATATTAATAGAAAGGGCTTCTTGTTGAGAACAGCGCAAAGCGGAGATAAGTGTGTGAATTTTTAGTTGCTTCAAGTCATCGATATATGGATATTTGTGTGCGTATGTGCGTGCTTCATAACCCGTACGTGAAAATAAGTACAACAAATAAATTGTCCAATCAATTTGTGCTCAATTCATGTTTTTATCGTGTAGGTCTCACTACTAAAAAATTGTGTAATTGTGGTCCAGGATGTCATAATATCGAGTATGTTGTTTGGTTATGTGAAAATGAAATAAATAAATTTAAATGACTGCTGATTTAGAAGGTCGAAAGGGTATACCCACGTAAATCAGATTATGATAGCTTGAGTAGTCGCGATCTTACAGAGTATTACAGTATTAAAGTATTACAAACAATGTTCCGGACAACGTGGTAGCGAAGCAGATAATGCTATTTTTATCTATAATATATTTTTATCTATAATATTATTTTTGACTCTTTGTCTTCTTCTGCATGATTGAATAAACAGAATAAAAGGGTAGTTATGGCTTCAATGGTATTTTTGTGTACATTTTTGAACAGAATGCGGTACCCAATTCTACCACGTGATGTCATCTAACCCGTTTAAAGGATACAAGTATATACAGGAAACGGTTTCTCCAGGGCATTTATTTGATGTATCAAAAATGAAAAAAATTAAGATTTTGAACAATGAAAAACTCAATTTAAATGCAATTACTACACACAATCACAGTCCTATGTCAAGATCCCGTCCGTGCCCCTAGGTTCAGACCCATCAACTTTTTTTTCTTCATCGTCATCCGTATCAGTCCATTATTGGTTTAACACGAGTTCTCTCGATTATCTTCTCAGATTTGCTATAGACAACCCTCCGCCGTCGCAATTAGGGTCCGACACAGAGTACGCGCGATGATTCAATCGGATATCTTTTCAGATTTTCCACAATTGACTGTCCACCGTCATGATTGGATTTCGATAAAAATTAAATGCGATGGATAATACATTCTGTCAAATATATACCGAAAATTTGTATTTTTAAGAAAATGCTGCAACTGCTCAATTAACTGAGTGTAATAGTGGTAATGTCATAAGATCAACTCCATACGTTATCCACATAACCAAAGAAGTATTCATCGGACGCACAAAAAAGTAGACCAGAAAAACCGATTGTGTCCAAGTCTCACGTACTTCATAAAAGATAATTAACAACAAATCACGGCGTTTAAAGGCTCTTATGCAATCAAAGTGTCCACCCAATCAGTATAATGCATCGCACTACGAACACTTTGTCCGATTTTTGACCACTTTCGTGTGCACCTTCAAAAATGTTATCTAAGCCCGCCGAGGCTCGCTACTGCTGTTGAATTCTTGATGCGATTCACCTGCAACAGCAGGTGCCCCGTAGTCGACATAATTCGTTACATGACCTGATGGGGTTGCCGAACTTATTGCACATAAACACGAATCCCACCCCCCAAATGGGGCGCTCCTCGACGACGCAATCCACGCTGAGCCGGATATTCGATTTAATTCCAATGCATAAATTGCACTGTGCTACGCTTTACGGACAAACATTTTGTGTACCCTGGTATCTTTCAGTTCCTTATTCCGCCCCCACAGAACTGACTGTTTTCCAAATGCGACACCAGTAGTCAAACTTAATCCGCCTCATCTGCCTACCGATAGGAAGGACGTGTTGTGTGCAGTGTGTGTAATTGCGTCCACAACCGAACGAGGTTTGGCTTACGCACGAGGGATTCATTCACGAATTGTGTGATTGCGCGGCCCTCTCTCAGAGTCTGGCTTATGCTGCCTACGCGACTCGGTTCCAATCGAAACACGAAAACAATCATCGCGCGATCGTGAGACACATAAAATTTCGTCAGGACGTAAATTAGTTTCAGTAATTGTGATTCATACGTGCGAAGGTACGCTCATATCGGCCGCTGAAACCTAACATTGCATCAAGTGTTCACTTCAGTGGTAAAGTGAAAGCTGTCAGTGACTTCCCACAACGAGTTTTGTGTCAGGTTGACAATAGTTGGATGGAAATCCTAATTACATAAAAACTGCTTTATTGCATTTATAATTGAAATGCAGAGTAACCTCCAACTACAAAAAGTATTTTTCTGAAACTAGGTTTGGCGTCCGGGAACATGTATTTGCATTAAATTTACATGATCATCTTCAAATAATATCTGTTCGTACAATAAAAATATTTTTCACTATTCAACGCTTTTATACAAATCGTAACTGGAATGGGTAGAGTGGACCACTCTATCTATCTACAAGAGCTGTTCTAGAAGTCCATTAAGCATTTCCATAGCCATAGCCGATTTTGCTTCAGCACTACGAAGGGATTTCTCTAGAGATAGGCAATAGGCAAAAATCGAAGATGAACCAAAACACGTATAAGAAAAGCAGTTGGCAAAGATTAACTGGACATTCAAAATAGCCGTACTTGTCAGCATAAGTGAGAGACATGAGTACCAACATAATGCCACAAAAAAATCTAGAATCCAATATACGTAACCCGCGTAAATTCGAAAGTCGCGATACTTTTTGTACATCAAGTATCATGTCAAAAAAGACACTTATTTGGCTGCCTATACGTTCATGGTCCACTCTTACTGAACCAAATGAAGCATTTTCTAATATTTGGTTCAGGGAGGCGATCTGGCGTAACATCCATACCCCTCACGCAGAGATCACGAGTTCAATTCTCACTCCCGACATTCTTCCAAAAAGGGAAGTAAAAGTGACGAACCAGCCGAAATGTGTTGAAAGTCACTATAATTGAGAAAAAAAAAATGTTCATGCCAGTGTGGATATGTTAGACTATCCATAATTTTGGAATATGAGTATACACTGCATTTATTGCGGTACAACCTTACTATGGTATGGTCTGGGGTTCACTCCCACCTCAAGCATATTATAGGAGCAAAAGTGTTTATAGTGTGTGTTCGGAGTTGGCTGATACCCGAATCAAATGCAGCGATCATTGACCGGAAGAGATAGGAATTATTGCGATTTGAGCTGCAATTTTGCCACAGAGATATTTGCTTCAACCGACAGGAAATATTACCACATTTCTATCACAACACATCATCAAACACATTTTTCATATAATATTAGGTTGGGGAAAAAGTACTCCATTATTTTCTCGGTAGCTGGCTGTAGCTATTGATATCTCGCGTAATATCGATCATACAATGTTTAGCTTAGGCTCGTTGTAATGGTGACATTTCACACTAAAAAAAATCATTTGCTGTTTTTAGTTTGTTCCATTCTTGCGATGCTTACTTATTATTCTCGTGCTCGTCATATTGTTCTCGCGAGGAAAAGAATGTATCATAACTCACCCATCTTCAGCTGATTCTATAAAACTACGACTCTTTCCTCACCACTACAATATTCTACTAAAATGTCATTTAAAAAATGTCGATGCACTTTAAAACAATGTTCGGAGTGATATACAAGCGGATTTAATAATATAATTCCCTAGTTCTACGTCGAAAATGAGGTCGTGTCCTAGGCACAACCCCTTACAATTTTTTTTCTTTCTTTGATATGTATTTCGTCGCTCTACATAAGGACTGTGCCAGCTAATTCCCACTCTCATGTTTTGTTTTGTTCGTTTTAAAATGTCAGTAGGAGCTTATTCAAAGGAGCAAAGAGTTGATTTTATGATCTGCGCAAGTGAGTAGGCCGCTTATAAAAGTGAAAAAAGGAAATCTAATGTTGATCACGAATGGAATCATTAGAATTTTTGAGATTTACTTAAGGAAACTTTTTTATGCGATCCCTATCCACCGCATAAAACAAGTTTTTTGACGTAGAACTACGTCTTTCATTAAGGGTGCCAAATCAGAAAACAGGTCACGTTTTTATGAAATAAAGTTACCGCTAATAACTATTTTTGCCGCGAACGGATTTTGGCGATTTATATACCAAACGAATCGAAAATTTCCTAGGATTTGTTTGATATGTTGTACATTATAATCCCATAGTCTGTATATGGTTTAAATTGATGAAAATTGGAAGCATTCCCATTTCCTCTTACATTTGTTCTTTCCATTTGTGTGCTTTCCCGAACAGAGCTGTCAATAACGAGCAACTTATCAACGAGTAACGAAGGGGAAATCGTAAGATATAAAGTCTCCGTGAACAAAGGAAAAGAAGAAGAACGAAGGGGAATTTTTGCCTAGAGTATAAACAGTGGATCTCGCTGAGACAAACTTTCATCAGTGTTTTAACCGTCGTCGCGTAAACAAGTGCTTCTAAAAGTGTTGTTATAGCTGCCTTTCTCAAGGCAAATCGGCGTCTTTCTTCGATACAATAAACCGCGTGATTTCGGAATGAAATCGTCTTCGGATGCGGCTCATGACTCATGTGATCACACATTAAAAACGTTGAAAAGGAAAAAGCTGGCTCACCCAGCTGACAACATGGAAAAACAGATGCTCTAGGAGAATCCATATGCATCGCTATCGGACTGTTCCAATATGGAGTCGGATATTCCAACTATTGCACAACCGGAAAACTCATCTAGGAAAAAGAAGCTTCCGCCGCTGGTAGTTAAAGATGTACAGATATCATCTCTAATGGAGTCAATTCCGAAAAGTGGAGTAACTCCTAAGTTCAAGATGACGCGTTTTGGAATAAAACTTCTTTGCGATTCTGCTGAAGACTTCAACATAATAGAAAACTATTTGCAGAAATGTAATTTCGAATACTATACTCACGATAAACCTGGGGAGAGGCCCTATCGTGTAGTTATTCGCGGTCTCCCACTTGTTGACTCAAAGAGGCTGCAAGGTATTTTGAAAACCGAGTGCAATCTCGAGACTCTATCTGTACATCAGATAAATCGCAAAGCTGAAGTGAATCAAGACGATGCGCTATACCTGATCCAATTTGCGAAAGGATATGCAACCCTTAAGAAGTTGCAAGAGGTAAAATACGTTGCGAATCTTGTTGTCCGTTGGCAAGCGTATCGAAATAAGCGTGCTGACGTAACACAGTGCTTGAACTGTCTTCATCACGGCCATGGCACACGAAATTGCCACCTAAAAAGCAGATGTAATAATTGTGGGGCCGCCCATACAACTGAAAAATGTCCCACGAGTACCGATACAAATAAATGGTGTGCAAATTGTGGTGGAGCTCACCCAGCCACAGATCGCAACTGCTCTAAACGTACCGATTATATCCGCATTAGGCAGCTAGCAACGGATATGAATAGAACAAACGTGAGGCCAACGAAAAGGCCAGTAGTTCCTGAATTAAACAACAACGAGTTCCCCCCGATAGCAAATGTTTCAGAACAAGCTACACCAACCTATTCAGCTGGTTTCCAATTTCCAAGCAATACCGTAAGCTACGCACGAGTTCTCGATCCCCGTATCCGAGCTAGGATGCAAGAGCAAGCAGCCAGTACCGCCTCGATGCAAAATGAACAATCGCTCTTTAGTTCATCCGAGCTGTGGACCATCTTTAATGAGCTCTGTGGAAGATTAAATCAGTGCAAATCTCGTTCGGAACAATTCAAGGTCCTAGGATACATGGCGTGCAAATATGGGGTCAATTGAGCCCCGCATCAAAATTTTAAATTGGAACGCCCGTTCTGTTCGGGCGAAAAGGATTGAGCTAAATTGCTTTTTATCTCGTCACCACGTCGATGTAGGCGTGATCACCGAAACCCGGCTTAACCCGTCGACGAGCTTCTCTCTTCCAGCACATATAGTTATCCGTTTGGACCGCCCCAACTCAAGCGGTGGAGGTGTGGCGATCATCATCAGACAGGGCATTCGCTATGAAATTGTCTCGCATCTGAGAACCACCGTTGTTGAAGCGATCGGAGTAAACATACACACTTCCAGTGGAAACTTTACCCTCTTTGCCGTCTACCTACCAAGGCAGTGTGTGGACAGTAACGGCACTTCTCAATTCTTCGTGGATGACCTACGCAAGCTCACAGATATGCAAACCAACTTCGTGGTGGCCGGTGATCTGAACGCGCGCCACATATTATGGCGTAATCACAGAAACAATAAAAATGGGGAAATTCTTCCGGACCATCTCAGCTCAGGAACTAGCGTTGTACACTTCCCGGATGAACCAACATTCTTATCGCCAGCTGGAATAACCTCTACGTTGGATATATATCTGTCCGATCTGGAACTATCCAAACCGGTCACGCATAATGATCTGAGTTCGGACCACTATCCGGTTACGTGCGAAATTGATTTCTGTCCTGCTCTAGGTCCGCCAGCGATTACACGAGATTTTCATCATGTCAACTGGATAGCCTTCAGTCGTCTAGTGGATAGAAGCTTATCCGACGAACCGGACCTTTCATCCGTTGAAGCCATAGACCACCAGTTGGGTATCTTCGAGGATGCCATACACGCTGCAGAAGAAACATGTATTCGCCGGGTCCAAATGAGAAAACATTTCACCAGAATTGACATTGACACAAGACGACTCATTCAGCAACGTAACACCGTCAGGAGGCAATTCCAGCGCACTAGCTGCCTTCAGAAAAAACAGGTTGTCATATATCTCAACAGCGTGATAAGAGATCGAATGTTGATGATCAGAAATCAACACTTTACCAGCAGTGTACAACAACTAAGCGACTACTCGAAGCCGTTCTGGAAAGTGGCCAAAATTTTAAAGCAGCGGCCTTCTGTCATCCCGCCACTGAAGGATGACACCGGACACATTCTCGTATCGCCTGCTGAGAAGGCGAATGAAGTTGCAGATAGGCTGGTCGAGGCACATAACATCGGCGCTGGCATGGTTAGATGTCATGAACCTGCTGTGCTGCACACCATTCTGCAACTTGATGAGCAGATTGACGACGCTGCGTTTGAGGGTCGAGTAACAGAGAATGAAGTACGTGATGCCGTAAAACGCGGTAAAAATATGAAGGCACCCGGAGTAGTCGGTATATTCAACCTGGTGTTAAAAAAACTCTTCAACAAAGCTTATTGCTTTCTCGCAACAACATTCACGCGTTGTTTCCAGCTGAAACATTACCCGACTAGGTGGAAGACGGGGAAAGTAATCCGTATCCTGAAACCTGGTAAGGATCCATGCAATACCAGAAGCTACAGGCCCATCACACTGCTAGTACACTGCTAAATTTTCCGGACTATCTCGTCAGAATGGTAAGATAATATCTCACTAATAGAGCTTTTAGAGTCAATCTTCCAGGAGCCTCTTCAGAGCTAAAATTGGTCACGGCTGGAGTACCACAAGGCAGCCTCCTTGGTCCAATCTTGTATACAATATACACCTCGGACGTCCCACCACTTCCAGATGGCTGCCACCTGGCACTGTATGCGGACGACAGTGTCATCATGGCAAATTGTCGCCTTCCCATGGTTTACAGATCCAGACTCCAGAGAAGCATAACTGCGTAAGCCCGAAACTATTTACTTTGCATTCGAGTATTTCAAAATTATTCGGGACACTTTTTGATATCCTTTTTCAAGGCAGACATATGAAAAATTTGTAAATGTATGTCAAATTCCAGACAACGTCGTACCTCAATTGAATACCGTTTCGATAAGTTTCTACATCGCACTCTGCAAGTTCTCAAACAAGTTCTAAAACTATTTTATTTCAATGGACCATTGATCACCAACATGACTATAATTGATCCAACCAAAGTCATAGAAAGGAAGCGTATGTCAATTGTTCTTATTCTACAAAGTCTTCCGAATGTTTGTGGTCGAACTTATATTCAATATGTTCCCGAAAGACGTAATCCTACGTCAAAAGATTGTATCTCGGTGACATTTTGTGTTTTTCGGATCCTGGTATGTATTTATCATGTAAGCAAGAACTATGTAGGGCTTTAACTCTCGAATTTTAGGTACAGTCAACAAAAAATTGGATCGCGCTCATAATTGCACGGAAACACAGGGGATAGTTATCCGCAACATGCCTAAGGCAGGCAGCAGCCAAGAAATCGCAGAGTGTTTGGAGCGATCCAAAACCTTCGTATTTAATGCCCTCCACGACCGCAAAAAATCCAAAACGACTGAACGCCCAAGGAAAACGACCGCGAAGGATGACTCTGCCATGAAGCAACCCTCCAAGAAAGATCCCAAGGTATCGAAAAAGATTCGGGACGAACTGAACTTATCCGTGAGTACTTGGACAGTTCAGCGGCAGCTGGTGGAGCAGGGGCTAGACGGTAAAACGCTCCGGAAGGTCCCGATGCTGGCGCGTCATTTTAGTTGTTAAGTATGCTCAAAACGCATTTTTTAATGAATGACTATTGTTTTAGCTACAGATGTTATAAATTTCTTCGAACAATGCAAATAAATTATTATGAATGGATTGAAGCACTAGATTGGAATATTTTATCTCAAAGTTATGTCACTTTCTTTTTTTGTTTGAGCAGTGGTCTTAATGTTATGTCCGACACTGTATATATTCTGTTATTCATCATCACAGGTATTTTCCATCGAAATAATTCTCCGCTTTATCTTTGGAAAACATGGAAAGGTAACCGAGGGAAATCTATACATCCGCACTTACTTTTTATCGAAATTATATCGCGAATGCGTCGAATTATTTTTGGGAGACTTGAGAAGATAATCCAGAGAACTCCTCTAAAATCAATCTTTCTTTTGGGGTAAAATTTTGTCACTAAAAAGGAATGACAATAATTTTGCTTTTCCCAAATTGAGAAAAAAAAATTCCAACATTTCTGATTCTGTCGCTTTGCTCGCCAACAATCGTTGAACGATTGTTTCCGAAATACAATTTGAACCAAAAAAAGTGGTTTATATCTATGATATAACCGCAAAGTTGGCGTAGGACTACTGTTGGTTTAGTAATCATTTGTTTGTATTGATTAAATTATTGATTGAATGAAACAATTTTCGAATTCAATTAAAATTCAACATATTTGCTGTGTAAATAAAGAATTTGAAAAAACACCATGTAATGTAAGGTACCTTGATTTTGAAGGCTGTGTTAGGGAACACATTTAGGTGGGAACAAAAGTTCCTCCACCTTGCATGTATATTCAATGCCAATTTCCCCAGGCATCTTGGTTTTGATGGCTGTGTTGAGGAAACCGTAAATCGGGTCAATCAATCAATGATGCGGCGGCTTGATGATGAGGATGAGGATAAGATGATGATTTTGCCTCCATTACCTCAGATTGGCCTCAGAATAAATTTCATTACGAAAAACTAATTCATAATGAAAATTACGCTCCGATGGCGTTGATACGTAAGTACCAATGCTACATACTGACACTGTGACTGTATATCCTAATTTTTTTGCGTATATAAAAAAAAATTTAAAAGAAATCTATTCTTCCAGCTTTCATCCAGTTTTTTTTTAAATTATCCAGTTTTTTCTGCTGCCATGCAAACGAAACACAAATTTCAGCATAACTCGAGAATTAATCAAGCAAACGAAACCAAGTTTGGCATATGGAGGTTTTAGGGTGCAATAAATGTTTATGTGTTGGCTAGACACACCTCCCCCTCTCTAAGGGAGGGCTACCATACAAATGAAATACAAATTTCAGCATAACTCGCGAATTTATCAAGCAAACGAACCCAAATTTTGCATGTGGAGGTTTCAGGTTGCAATAAATGTCTCTATGTTGGATAAATACTACCCCCCCCCTCTCCCCTTAGAGACCATACAAATACCATACCATACAAATGAAACACAAATTTCAGCATAACTCCAGAATTCATCGAACAAACGAACTAAAATTTGGCATTTGGAATCTTTAGAGGGCACGAAACATTTCTATGGTGTATAAACACTCCTCCTCCCTCTCTAAAGGGTGCAGAAACTGCCATACAAATGAAGCATAAATTTCTGCATAACTCAAGTACTAATCTAGCAAACGGAACCCAATTTGGCATGTGGAGGATTTAGAGGGCAGTAATTGTTTCTATGGTAGTTTGACAATCCTCTCCCCTCTCTAAGGGGAAGGGGGCTGCCCTACAAATGAAACACAAACTTCTGAATAACTCGAGAACTAATCAAGCAAATGGAGCCAAATTTGAGATGTGAGGGTTTTCGGGCACGAGAAATGTTTCTATGATTGTATGACACCCCTTCCTCCTATGGAATGGAGAGAGGGTCCAATAAAAATATTACAAATATTTCAACCAAACATGACAATTGAAAATTTTTGGAAAACTCTGAAGGGAAATGGGAAAATTCAATTCGAATATGTTCTACAATTACATAGTGACAAGCGTTGTTAATCCATTTGATGTTCGCGCCGACGAAACTGATTTTTGTTCGAAAGTGGAAATGGATTTTAATGTGATAAAACGCACTCCTATATCTTCTTCTATCTATATAAATAAAAATGGATCGCCGAATGTATTGATAAGAGCAAAATTCGAAGAAGGAATTATCCGATTTAGGGCTATCTTCATTCTATCATATTTTCTGTATCAAACATTTATTGCATGTAACGGAGAAACATGTTAATTGCAAGTGGTTGAAAAATCTTGAACGAGAGAATTGTGTCTGAAAATAATCTCATATTATAATAATGAGTTTTGGTAAAAGTACTAAGAATTTTTTAGTAAAAGGTAAATTCAACGGGGTCGATTAAAGGATCAATCAATGAACAGCTCTGCGATTGGACTCATGAAATTGCGCTTTGTAAGAAAACGTGAACGTTTGGAGGTATTGATAACAAAAAATGTGATGGGTCTGGGCCTAGGGGCACGGACGGGATCTTGACATAGGACTGTGATTGTGTGTAGTAATTAAGGGGCTTAGAAGGAAAGGTAAGTGACTTGATCGTCATTCATCTTTTTTTTTATTAATAACTCAACTGCAAAAAGATTCCAATTTGTGTTTGCCGATGGATGAGGTTCAGACCTAACTTATACATTGTCAAATACAGCTCGGAGTGTGTTTATAGCGATGATATGACCAAAAGAGACAGTCAATGATGATCACACCTCTTTCATTTTGAGTCCCTAAATTGCATTTGAATTGAGGTTATTCATTGTTCATTGTTCTGTATTTTTTTCTCTTTTGGTACATTAGATGGAAGCCCTGGAAAAAAACCCGTTTTCTGTATGAACTCGTATCCTTCAAATGGGTTGGATGAGATAACGTGGTAGAATCCACATTTTGTTCATGAATGAACACAAAATTGCCATTAAAGCCATTACTACCCTTTTCTTCTGTTTATTTAATTATGCAGAAGAAGACAAAGAGTCACCATGTATCATTTTTAAACACAAGTCTAAATTAACTAGCTGCTGTAGAGTAGTGATCTCGTTGGGTGCTAAGTTCTGCTTAACGGGTGTTAAATAAAAAATGAGAATTTTTTCAATACCTTTCAGTAACTCAAATAAAGAGCGTAAAATTTTCTTTCTCCAAGAAAATTGCTCTTTGGGCTCCCTAGAAACAGTAGGCGTGTTTGGTTTTGCTAGTTTGAATTTAGTCAAAGCAAAGATGGCGTCGAAACAGCACGTGCTCCGCGAACGCATTGTACGGTTCTACGAAACGCATTTCCAGCAAGGAAAAAAGTTCACGGTGGCACATTTTAAGGAAGAAAATGTACCTGTCAGTACGGTATATCGTATCCTGGGTTCCCTGAACGTACAGCGGAAGGTCGGAAGTGGTCGTCCGGTGACGATAATGACGAAGCAGAGGAAGACATCGTTAAAGAAGCTGTTTGACAACAAGGACGCAACCAGCCTGCGTGACGCCAGTCGGAAATATGGCTGCTCCAACGTATTGATCCATCGGACCCTCAAGATGGAAGGAATCGTCTGCAGGAAGAAGACGAGGTCGCCTCGATAAAATCCTGTTGTCGTTCCTGAACGAGCATCACGCGGATGGGAAGTACGTCTTCTGGCCGGACAAGGCATCTTCCCATTACGCCAAGAAGACGCTGGCGTATCTTGAGGAGAAAAAGATACCGTTCGTGCCGAAAGATCGTTACCCAACAAACTTGCCCCAGTGCCGCCCAATAGAGGATTTCTTTGGCTCACTCAGTGCCCTAGTGTATAAAAACAATTGGAGGGCCAAGGACACGAAGCAACTGACTACAAGAATCCGGAATTGTATCCGGAAAACGGACGTAAGTGCCGTACAACGTTCTTGTGAGAGCATCGCGACAAAGTTGCGTCGAACAGCAGACTACGGCCTTTACTCAAACATTCACTGACATTTTTTTGAAGAAAATACATTATGTTATTAATAAAAAATACTGAAATCGATGAAAAAACAAAAGTTTTTTTTTATATGTGATTGAAAAAATTCTCATTTTTTATTTAACACCCGTTATGTATAGGAAAGGGAAAGGAGAATGGGCATGGTCATTTGATGAAGTGAAGCGAGTTTCTTCGGAAGACATATACGGAGAGCATAATATTAATATCGCGACTACTCGACCTATCATAATCTGATATGCGTGAGTAAACCTTTTCGATCTTCGAAATCAGCAGCCAGTTAAATTTATTTATTGCATTTTTCACATAACGAAACAACGTGCTCGATACTATGATATCCTGGACCACAATTATATAAATTGTTAGTAGCAAGACCTACACAATAAATACGTGAATTAAGCACGAATTTATTGGGCAACATACAATACAATAACTGATAAATGCCAATTATCGGTGAATGGAGAATAATTCATTATACGCATTAACTCACATTGTGAGCTAACGCTCGAATCTAGGCAAAAAGATTGCTCGTTACGTAGTAGAGGAAGCGAGTGGTTAGTGCAATCGAAAGAAAACATACCCATTTTCAATCGTCAAATTGTTAACTTTTTCACTATATTCACTGTTCATGTTTTAAGCAAAAAAATGCTGGTTAAATTTCCTGTCTAATGGTATATAACACAACATATGTCGCAATAATAATGCGTTTGAAAACTCTTAATAAATCGTTACATTTTTCGTAGAGTGACCCCCCTATATAGAAATCATAGTCCTAGTACTATCTCAAAATAAATTTTGGACGGGACGAAGTTTGCCGGATCAGCTAGTAAAATAATATAATTTGCTATTTGAGATCTGGTATCAAGATATTCCTACAAAAATAAAAATATTTCACACTTCTGCAGATTTTTCATTCCTCCCCATTCCATTTAGCTACGCAGAGATAATCAGTTTTTTGTGTTATTTCAGTAAGTTCTTCCATCAGTCTGGCCGGATGGGATCTTGGAAGTCCTATTTTCAAAAGAACTCGCATTTCCCATTGGAATGGTTTTGGCCATATTCAATAAAATACATGATTTGGTGTATACGATATCTTGCGGAGAAATGTCACATTTAGCGGATTAACTACCTAGGTATCACATATAGTCCCATAAAATACAGCATATTATAACACTATCAAGTTCGAAAACAAAACAACCGCCCAGCCAATCGGTTGGCTTCAGTGCCCGTCTTTAAGCATAACGCACTAAAACATTCCAAACATTTCGCCTGTCTCTACTTACGACAATTACACTCGCGCGTATCACCGGGGTAGTAAAAGTGGAAGAAAATAAAACCTCCGCCTACGTGAGCGAAATCTTCAAGCTGATTTTCCTTCGGTCGCTTGTGTTGCTGCGTTTACTCATTTTTGGGGCCCGTTTTCGTTCGTTGGTCAATTTCCTCCCTCCCCCAGGGTATCAATATGGCGCCAGGCGATCAACCTGTCGAAGCGCAAATGCGTGTACATCCGAATTTACGCGAACTGTTCCGAATCCGTGTGCGAGTTCGCAAACGTCAACTAATCAAATCCCGAAACCGCTGCGTAGTACCGGAAGGTCGTATATAAACTGAAGTGATTAAATTTTCCACCATCAAAGCATCAATTTCATTCCTCGTGAACACATCGAACAGACAAGCATAAAATTCAGCGCAGGCGGACAATCATAGCTGTGAACCAATCGCGAAAGATGGCATTCAAGTATGTTGTACTGACAATCGCCTTAGTGGGCCTGGCTGGTGCCAATCCTGCACAGAAGCCTGCCTTCTGGAAGGGTACACCCATGGACGGAATGGTCGAGGAAATGCGTTCGATGTGCAGCGCGAATGACGATTCGGGTGCTTGTTTGAAGTATAAAATCATGAACTTCTTGGATACGGTGTTCAAAAAGGATAATTTCCAGGTACGTTAGGGATGTTCAGTATATTGGAGTATTTCTCCATAATAGTGATTTACTATTACAGATCACCGACGGTGTTGAAGTTCACGGAAATGGATACACTGGCAGTGGAGCTCGCAGCACAGGTGGAATTTTGGATAACGTCGAAGAGTACGTGAGGAGCCATGATGTTACCTTCAAGCTGCCAGTCGCTGACGCTAAGTTGACCGTTTCCCCTCGTAACATCGACAACGATGAGCTGAGTTTGACCATCAACTTCCCCAAATCAGCCTCCGGACGCAGTGCTGTCGAAGCCCGCAAATCGAAGCTAAAGAAGATCGTCATCCCCATCATGGTGTTCATCCTCCTGAAGGCCATGACTTTAATCCCCATGGCTATCGGAATCCTCGGGCTGAAGGCTTGGAACTCTCTGCAGCTGTCCTTCTTCTCGTTCATCGTCTCTGTCGGTTTGGCCATCTTCCAGCTGTGCAAGAAGGTTAGTTCCATGGCTTAGAATGACTGTGACTCAATTAACAATTTGTCGCTTTTCCTAGCTCGCCGCCGACAGTCACCACCCACACATTGCAGCCCATGGTCCATGGGATGCTGGCCGATCGTTTGCTGATGCCGCTGCTTCCAGTGACGCTGAACCAACATACGTCGGTCAGGATCTGGCGTACAATGCTTATGCTTGAGCTAAGCAGAGCCTATAGACTCAAATATCGTTTCCGAGATGGCGCAATCCTCTCGGGCGATTCACAACACCAAAAGTGAAGTTCACAAAGCCCTAGCAAGGAACTGAATTTTAGCGCGCCAAGGCTAGAGAAATCGGTTCCGTTGAAGCTAAAATAGTACAGAACTTATTTATTTATTTATTTAGTGATGAAATGCTTTGTCGATGCGATACGTCCAGTGCAATAAAACGAACGAATGTTAAAATTATTGTTCATCATTTTGGAGTCACAACGAAACTTCGGGTATTTAAAGATTCTTGATTTTCTGTTTTATTTTTATTTTGTATCGTGTGTGCTTTTTATTTGACCCATTTTGTATCCCATACTAACATATTTGTCCCCAAAGCAACTACTGCTGCCATGAGAAATTGAAAGTTAGTTGACTATTCAGGGGATATACCGGAACAAACGGAGATTGGCAAAATTATGCGATTGTTCAAACGGTCATAACCAGAGATGCCAACCTTCCTTATTTCTCAGAGTTTTCCAGGATTTTTTTCACGTTCCTTGATATCCTGACAAACACTCAAGTTAGCCAGATTTTTCTGAAACAATCCAGATTTTTTTTTCTGATTTTTGTACTTTTTACTTTATTAGAGATCATTCGTAATAAATATACTGGGATCCCTACCAAAGTTTTCCTGGTTAGAAATGAGAACTGTCATTATACAGGGTCTTTCAGATTAAACGCTCACACAAAAAAAATCGAATAGCTTCTTATAATTTTTTTTTTCGCTCCATCGATGGTAGCACTGCATTCTCCACTTCAGGACGATAATATTTGGCTACTCGTTCAGTCTGATCGGATGGTTTTTAGTGTCAATAAGTACAATTAAGAAGAACGTGTATTTTTAGTGAAATCGTATTACTCGAACAACCGAAGCCTTAATGAAACTTTGTCCTCTTATGGTAAGAATTTCAACATTTCTCGTCGTCGATTACTTTCTCTGAAGGTTCGTGAATGGTCGTTGCTATGTTAATAAGCCACAAAATTTGGAGGAACTTAAAGAAGAAATAACTCGGATTTTCAACAGCATCGATGATGTTTTTTAAATGCTAAAAAAAGTTCTGACTCTTACTAAACCGTTTGTCTATATATTTCCTGATATTCCCAACTTATAATTATAACATAAAATCGTTTTCATATACAGTTTCTGTTAATTACTTTTCAAAATTGGCGAAAAAAACATACTCTTCTATCACCTAGAATACAAATTCAATACGGAAAAGTAAATTGTCATTCATATTTTTTTATTTTAAAGGTACTTTTATGCGAACTATAAATCCATTATGATTTTGGCTTCACAACCATTTGTTCGTCATATTCAAAATAGAATCAACTTTGATGAATAACTAACTTACACTATGGTAAATATAATATATTATAGATATATTATATTTACGACCCAAATAACATCAAAAATAGAAAGCATTCAACAGTTCTTCCACTGCTGATATGTTTTTCTCATTTCAATTTGGTGTCGTGTAATTCCATTCCAAAGAATTCAGGATCAGGTAGGTTTTTGGGAAAAAATATTGACTGACCTTTCCGCCTTTACGAGAGTTTGTACCACGTTCATTAAGTATTCCACATTCCCCAGCATCAGTCAAATTTCCTCTCAATCTTGGTAAAACAAAGATTAAAAATAGATTAGGAACGGAAACAATAAAGATAATATTAACCATCAAAAACTATGTAGAGCTAAATAAATAGCAGAATTGCAGACATTAACTTATGTAGGGAAACTATTAAACGTAATTTGAAGAGAATTTTAACCAATCTGGATATCATTTGGGCATAGGTCATAGCCAGTTGATTAGAGTATTAGGTGTACCGGTAAGTTTCTTCGGTTCCACAACAGATGGCGTAACTTGATTATTATTCCAAATTTTCAGACATATCGTTGGAAATTGCGCATCTTTTTCAGTATATGTCAAAAAGTTGAAGCGTAAACAACATAGTTTTTTGCCACTTCGAATATGTCAAATTTCGTACCAACGACAGTTGTTTTTGTATAAGTTTTTAAGAAACAATCTCAAGGGTACAAGCTTCGACTCTACCGATAGCATAAAATTTACATTGAACAGTTTTTTTTTCTGGAAGAAATAAAATTTTTAGGTGCGTGAAATATGGTTTTAGGTGCGTGAAATATGGTGGAAAAACATACAATTGAATAAATGTATGTCTGCATATGAAAATGATGCCAAAAATCGGCAAAAATGCACTTTCCGATCAATCTAACATGAACCATCCTGATTTCCTTCTGATTTTTATTTTCATTCTTGCTGATTTTTTTGAAATTATAGTTGGCAACTCTGATCATAACACTTCGGATACAACTGGTTGCACTTGACGGGGAAAGTTATCTCCTTCTATCAGCCCATTCATATTCATTTATTGACTCAGGAACACCGGAGATAGAAGATGAAAATAGTTAAAAGCTGTACTTTTTTCAACATATTTTATTTATTATTCACCATCTTCGACAACGTCGTACAGACTGTTTACTTATATAATAAATTATGTATTTTTTTGATAAAAAAAAATTTTCCTGTAGAATTGCCCATCTTTTGATATATGGAAATTGAAAGAACTATTCATATTCTTTTTCAAATTAGTTTTTGAGAAACATTAATTTTTATTTTTAAAATATTTTTTTTGCGAAATTTAAAATAAAAATTTTTACATTTTTTTATGAAAATTTAAACAATTTCCTATCCTTTGTCCTTCGACTAAAATGAAATTATAGGTTTTAAGTTGAAATTTGTTGTAAAAAATCAAGAAAAAAAAATTTGGCCCTTTTCAAAAAGTAGTCTGATTCTTTTTTGAATATTTCAAGTATGTAAAGTTGCTTAAAAGACCCATGTGTTTACACCCACAACTGCTATCTGAGACGGTCCTGTCAACGGCCAAAAGGAAAGCATAAACGTAAATCTATATCCTTTTCGGACGTGAAACTTAAGCTGGCTGGAATGCAAGGCTAAGGGGGGGCTGCCATACAAATGAAAAACAAATTTCTGAATTACTCGAGAATTAATCAAGCAAACGAAACCAAATTTGGCATGTGGAGGTATTAGGATGTAATAACTATTTCTATGGTGGTTGGACACTCCTTCCGCTTTCTAAGGGTGGCCTGTCATACAAATGAAACACAAATTTCTGCATAACTCGAAAACTAATCAAGCTTTATTCTATCATATTTTCTGTATAAAACATTTATTCCATGTAACGGAGAAACATGTTATTTGCAAGTGGTTGAAAAATCTTGAGCAAGAATTATGTCTGAAAATAATCTGATATTATAATGATGAGTTTTGTTAGAAATACTAGGAATTTTATAGTAAAAGGTAAATTCAAAGGGGTCGATTAGAAGATCAATCAATGAACAGTTCTGCGATTGGACCCATGAACTTGCTCATAGTAAGAAAACGTGAATGTTTGAAGGTATTGATAACAAAAAACAAATTTTGGGCGGTACGAAGTTTGCCGGATCAGCTAGTGTTATATAACTTGCTTTGTGAAAAACATTTGAATTTTTCTCACGGAGATTCGGCAGTGAGTCGGGTCTCTCACATGGGCCTCCCTCAGGGCTCCTGTTTAAGCCCCCTTTTGTACAACTTCTATGTAAGCGACATCGACAATTGCCTTACACAAAATTGCAGCTTACGACAACTTGCAGATGATGGAGTGGTGTCTGTCGTAGGATCAATAGAATCCGACCTGCAAGAACCGTTACAAGATATTTTGAACAATTTTTCAACCTGGGCCATTGGGCTAGGGATCGAATTCTCCACGGAGAAAACAGAGATGGTGGTTTTTTCTAGGATCATAGACCAGCAAAACCAAAGCTTCAACTTTTGGGTAAACCGATCATTCATGCTATGTCATTCAAGTATCTTCGGGTATGGTTCGACTCCAAACGTACTTGGGGAGGCCCATATTAGGTATCTGAGTAAAAAGTGCCAACAATAATTAACTTTTCTCCGTACAATTACCGGCACCTGGTGGGGAGCCCTTCCCGAAGATCTTATAATGTTGTATCGAACAACTATTCTCTCAGTGATGGAGTATGGCAGTTTCTGTTTTCAATCAGCTGCCAAAACACACCTCATTAAACTCGAGCGAATTCAGTATCTTTGTCTCCGTATCGCGTTGGGATGTATGTCCTCAACGCATACCATGAGTCTCGAGGTTTTGGCAGGCGTACTCCCACTAAAAGATCGCTTCAATTTATTATCTGTTCGGTTCCTCATCCGGTGTAAGGTTATGAACCCATTGGTGATCGGAAATTTTGAGCAGCTTATCGAGCTAAATTCTCATTCTGGATTCATGAGCTCATATCATGAATTGATCTCCATGCAGGTTGATCCTTCTTCGTATATTCCCAACCACGTTTGTTTTCCTGACTACATCAATTCCTCTGTACATTTTGATCTGTTCATGAAGGAGAAAATCCATGGAATTCCAGATTATTATCGATCGGGGATCGTTCCTACGATCTTCAATGCAAAGTATGGGCGTATCAATTGTGATAATATGTACTTTACTGATGGGTCCTCTATGAATGAGTCCACAGGATTTGGAGTGTTCATCGAATTTTTTAGCACCTTCCACAGTCTTCAGAATCCTTGCTCAGTGTATATTGCTGAATTGGCAGCAATACACTGGGCGCTGGACAGCGTCGCCTCACGACCTGTTGAACACTATTACATTGTAACGGATAGTCTTAGCTCTGTCGAAGCTATCCGTTCAGTGAGGCCGGAAAAGCACTCGCCGTACTTCCTTGAGAGAATACGAGAAATTTTGAGTGCTTTAACCAGACGCTGTTATGTCATTACCTTTGTCTGGGTCCCTTCACATTGCTCAATTCCGGGTAATGAGAGGGCTGACTCATTGGCAAAAGTAGGTGCAATTGAAGGCGATATTTATCAGCGTCAAATCGCCTTCCATGAATTTTATTCTTTAGTCCGTAAAAATACCATCGCTAACTGGCAACGTAAGTGGAACGAAGATGTCCCTGAGGTTAGCCTCAAACAATGCTTCAAAAGTCTGGACTTGAGTCGGGACTTTTTCGCACCTTCTCCCGACTCATGTCCAATCACTGTTCGTTAGACGCGCTACTCTTTCGTTTTAATCTTTCCGACAGCAATATCTGTGCTTGTGGCCAAGGTTACCACGACATCGAACACGTTGTATGGTCGTGCGAGGAATATCTTGTTGCCAGATCGAATTTAGAAAACTCTCTTCGGGCCAGAGGAAGGCAGCCTAATGTACCGATTAGAGATGTGTTGGATCGGTTAGACCTTGATTACATGTCCCAAATATATGTCTTCCTAAAAGCTATCGATCTTCGTGTATGATTGTCCTTCTATCCTCATATTCTCCTTTTCCTTTTCCTTCGCGAGAAGTCAGATCCCTTCTTACTAACAATAGAATAAGGTGAAATGTAAATACATATTAGATATAAGATAGGCTTAAGAATTGAGTATGATGAATGTGAGTGCGAATGTGAGTGTGAACATTGTCAACATATCCTTATATCCCTTCCTTTTCCTGAAACAAAATGTCACCCTAAACTCGAGCAAACCGCGAGTAATCGGTTCTCTACTTCATTAACACTAGAATTAATGAAAAATGTATATATAAATTAACGCAAGCAACATCATTTTCCCCACAGCAACAGAACCGATCACTGTGGAACAGTTTATCGGTAGCATCAATTCGCGAACGCAAGCGAAACAACAATTTAGGACACCAACGTAAAACATCGATTCGGACTCTGTACCTGACGCGACAACGGACTGGATAGAATGTGCAGCGTAAGGGCTTTAGGTAAATGGCTAGGCTTCATGATGTAAAATTGATAATAATAAAATCAGTCTAACTTGTACTCCCGGCGAAACCGGTCTTTCCTTTTTAAAAACTCTTCGATATCCTCATGTAACTTAATTTATATACTTGTAACAATACAGATAGGAGTTTGGCTCCTTTAAACTTGAGTAACTGAGCCTGTAAAAATAAACGATTTAATAAATAAAAACAATAGCTTTTAATATCATCTGCTAGGGGGTCTCCGTAGCCACATTGGTTGCGCGTTCGCTTAGTAAGCGATCGATCGTGAGTTCAAAACTCAGGGCCCTCATTGACCATCTTTGTGTTGTTACAGAATAGCTACGTCCACGCAACAATCATCAGCGATGGAGATCGATCCACGGTCGAAATAAGATCGATTCATCCATACAACTGCTCTGCTCTGCCAGACACATCGGGCTACTGTTCTATAAATAATTCAACAATGATCAAACAACTGTCTCCGCTGTCCGGTGGTCCAACTGGATAATGGAAGAACAGAAAGAATACCCTTACGCCTAAATGGCTACTGTGTGAATGTACCATATGTAATGGTATAGAAGGAATACTGGCGAATGGCAACTGTGTAATGTGCTAATTATAGATATGATAACCATGTGACATGTACACGATTAAAATTCGGCTCTGTTACAGCTAAAATGCTAATGAGCCTTAAGTAAATAAATGGGATAAAAAAAAAAAAATCATCTGCTGAATCATGAAATGGTTGAACGACGAGAGTTTGAATAATAAATAGAAATTAAAGTAAAAACATACCCGATTAATTTGCTTAGAATGCAAAATCCTTCAAAGTTGAACTTATAAATTCAATACAGATTTCAATACATATTTTTTGAGAAAAAACTAAGATAAAAAGATTTTTCCAGACCAAAACCACAGATTTGAATATGGCAACCCTGGACCCAACGTATTATAGCTTACTTGATAATGTTTTTCAACCAACTAGAGGATTAATTTGGTTGTTGAAACTGTTCTGAGATTCAATCTTTAACATCGCTCTGCTATCTTTTTTACTTTGCCATTTAATTTTAGCATCTTCAAAAACCACAAATCCCATTCCTGAATACTCAGGAAATCCAGAATCAGTTTAAGGAATCATTTTTACAATTCCGCAATAGCTACATATTCGGAGTTCCAAAATCGAGTCGACAACCATGTCGAAGGGCTAGTTCCGCTTCGAAAATGTGTTAATAACTGTCCAATTCAACAACTTATGCTGGTTGACTTTCGTTTTCACACACATTAGTTGCTTTCATTTCCGCTGATACGTGTGCTCATTATTCCGCCTTAAACGTGTTGATGTAACGTCCATAAATTCTAGCCCGATGATGGAATGTGCCGATGGTGTGGTTTACCGTGTCCGATGGGGACAGCCGAATTCCTTTGATCGAGGCCAGGGGTTGGTCGAAAAATTAAACTAAAAACTGAGTCTTCAATGGCCTCACCTGCTTTCCACCCATTGACAACCGGGCAAGCCCGGCCAAACAGATCGACAATGCAATAAAAATGGCCTGACCAGAAAGCACATAAAATACTTGGTCTGGTCGAATAGCGAAGACAGAAGACGATTACGTACGGCACGCGATCGTCTTCCTTTTTGGGGGGGTGGGTAAGTGTTACTAAATGTGATATAATTTGTTTTCTTTGGTAAACAAAAGTTTACGAAACTTAACTTTGTTCCGTTTTTGATTGCATTTCAAAAATGAATCTGAATCAATGTGCATCCAAACGAAATTAATTAATTGAATGATGGTTTAAGTTAGTAAATGTGTCTCAAATTCCGTTTGTGACAACTTTATTCACTTAATTTGTTTCATTTTCTTCAGTCTCATACAAAATTTGTATGGGCTTGTTCAATCTTCAACTATTTTCTTCGATGGTCAATTCCATAGAACGACAGCTTGAATTACTATCGGTCGGTTTGATATACTGCACATGTTTGCATAGCAGACGTACTCATCAACACCATTAGTGTTGGGAAAACGCAATTATGTTTTTTTTGCCTACAAGCATAACCATGCAAATTTCCAATGAAATAATCTGTCCAGTTGAAGGATATTATCGGCAAATCGGCCTAGGCGATTTTGCGGATTAAAACATATGTTTTCCATTTAGATAACGGTTGCATCTACTTATGCGGACAATCAATCGTTTCAATGAACATTTGTTCGCAAAGCTATATGTAATCACCAGGTTGCTCTGTCGGTAGTGTCGGTATTTCCGATAATAGTCAAAACGTCTCCGTCGGTAGTTTCAGTTGTTATCGGATAAAATATAAAATCAAAAAGGTTTGGGAGAAATTTAGTGAAATGTCTGAAAAAGGTGTTCTGGATTTGTGGCGAATCAATAATAGTACTTTTTTTTCCTGAATACTCTGGGATATTTCCGTTTTCCGGTTATTTTTTGAGTTTTTCGGCCTAATTTAATTTGATTACCGATCTGACGTTGTTTATTAGATCTCCGTTGTTGAATATATGTGTTGATTCGTCGTACCTAGTGATCCCCGATTTTTGAAATTAATCGTTCATCAGCTAATCGAATAATTTTCAGCAGTTCGTTATTCGATACGATTAATCGCCCCAAATAATCGATTAATCGATTAATCGTCACACTGAGAGAAATAATTAGTTAGACTAATATTTCTCATTTGCTAGAGAGCCATGAAAAATAAAAAAAAGTGTCATTCCGCCTGGAACGCGTAAACGAAGTTCAATTCGCGTTGACGGCGTTGAGCTGCTTTTACGGGTTTAGGGGAGCGTCAAAGATAATGATTGAATTGCAGGATAAAACTGTAGCGGCCGTACGTTTTTTTGTTCTCTGGGTTTGAATCGATTAATCGACGTTAATTATTCGTTCGCTTCGATTATTGGTTGCGCAGTATTCGTTCGATTAATAATCGATTTCTGTAGGAAGTATTCGATTAATCGATTAATCGAACGATTATCGGGGATCACTAGTCGTACCGTTGTGTCATATTGTAGCATTTCGCGAGTGTTGTGTTTTCGTTTGTGGAACAAATCAACAAAGGTGTACTACTCTCCACGCCAATTTTTTAATTGAAGCTACATCTACTGGGAAAAATTGTAACTAATCACTCGCAAGCATTGCTGTTCAAAAAAAGCTTATAAGATTACGAATCGATCTAAGTTTGATTCTTAGATCTAAGATCTAAGGTGGATCTGGCATCGATATGGTTGTTTGCCGTGGTTACTGTGGAGCGTTCTTTCATATTATCACCTGCTCGGGGGTATCACGTGCGCTGCAGTCATATTTTACATCCAACGGTAAAAACTTGTTTTGGATGTGTGACGACTGTGCGGAATTGTTCCAAAATTCCCAATTTCGGGTTATCTCAAACTGATAAATTCAAAGTCTACTGCACTTCTCTCGCCACCAACAAGTTCTGCTTGCCCAGTCATAAATCAGCCAAGAGGTGCAAAACATCCCCGCATGTTGGAATCCACAGCACGACCCGAAACATGTCAAATTGGAAGCAAACCTACCCAGGATAATGTGCTTTCAGTTCCAATTTTTGAAAGCGACGAAGATAAAAAATTCTGGCTATTTTTGTCTAGAATCAGACCAGACGTCACAGAGGAAGCTGTACGCGTCATGACGAAAGCTAACCTCGAAATTGAGTGTGATCCATCGGTATTCAAGCTAGTTCCGAAAGGAAAAGACACTAACACGCTTTCATTCGTCTCTTTCAAAATTGGATTGGTTGAAAATCAGAACACCTGTCATAGTTATGATTAAGACCAAACCATTTTGATTCTTTGTGATATAAATAATTAAAAACACGAAAACGAAATTTATGTATTCATAATTTTGGCGGTTTCAGAGCCATCAAACATCAAGTGCAATGGTACCGAAATACAAGCAACAGCTGTTAAAAGCATAAACTCCTTCTACAACTCAAAATTTTTGAGCAGCTGGATTTCTGCACCGCATAGTTCAGCATGGATATGGAAGTGGATGCCAATCAAATATTCTGGCAATGTTTCGGTGTTTGGATATGCTTTTCCTAATCAGATCTACCTGTAATGATTCATAGTTGATTTCAAACTTCTGTTTCAACAAAATGGCTAAATCTAAATGCCGCTATGAGCCACCGACATTTATGGAACACATATGCAGCGTTAGCCTCATAATCCTTAAGTTATTTTGTGAAAAAGTGGTACTTCTGGCGTAATTCGTCGGTAAAATGACATTTTCGTTTAGACGTATGAAAAAAAAAATAACTCGGAATATTCAGACAAAACACAAAAACATCACCGCAGTCAGTGAAACAAAATCTCTAAATGAAAATAGTTGAAAGATCTCGTGGAAGATCCAACTACTACTCTTTATATGATTACAAAACTTCAATTTTCAATAAAAAAGGTTTTACTCAAAAACATCATAGTACAATGAAAATAATTCTGATTCTGCAACAAAATTGAATTTCTTTTGAAAATCAGGACAAAGACTAAATTGTGAAAAATAAATCAGGACACCCCGAATAGATCTCAAAATCAGGACATGTCCTGCTGAATCAGGACAGACGGTCACCCTATACTGGAAGCTCCTTATCCCCCCTCCACAGTCGAGACTCTCCTGACAGCGATCTTCAGTCGTCCCGGTCCTGTGTTTGGGTGTGGAGATGGGGTCTTCTACTGTGCTTCCGCAGGCAAGTAATCATTCCATTCGTTGACAGTACTTCCGATAATACCAGTCGCTTTCAGTGCTTCTACGTCAGAGGAATTTCTAAATTAACAACAAAATTTTATGATATTTTCTGATCTAGATAATAAAGATGGTGGAGTCGCTTACACCAACGGTATGAGTAAATCCTGACTCGTCTTAGGAGTTGGCAACACTATCTCAGATTGCAGTAGAACGTTATGGGTGTATATGCATTGTGGTCATTGAGGCAATTTTGCATACTTAAATTCTAAAAAATAGACTTTTTGAAAAGAGCCAAATTTGTTTTTCGAAAATTTCTACTGAAAATTCTAGCTCAAAAACTATATAACCTACAAAATTTGGGTCAAAGAAGGAAATGAAGGAACTTGGAATTTCGAGTAAAAAATTATAAAAATAGATATTAAAAATCACACTAAAAAATATATTTGAAAAATTAAAATTTCTTTTTTCTCAAAAATGTTTTTTTTAATCTCAAAAAAAAATTATGACTCCAACAAGTCCTCCATGCAGGGTTGCCACATAAAGAGAATATTCTGAATTTTACAGATTTCACGCCAAATTTCAGATACAGAATCTGTATAAACAGATTTACACATTTTCAGCAAAAGTACAGAATTAACAGATTTGTTTTTAAATTCAATTTTAAATATTAAATCTATATACTATATACATAGTTACCTTGATTTAAAAAAATGTTGAACGCAACGCAACAAAATGACTTTTGTTGGAGACCGTTGTTAAGCGAAATCTTGAGCGATTTGAAGAGCTTAAACTATTCTTTTCGTTCCAAGTTGAGTATGATCATAACCAATTCGCCAATCGTACATAGACTCATTTGAACGACTAAACCTATAACTAAACCGATTATGCTGTTCCTAAACTTTGTTCAACCGCTCATCAATAACGTAAATCGCATTTTTCAATCAGAAGGTTCTCAATTTTGCGAACTTCATAATGAGACAAGAATTTTATTGTTGATTATGTTGGGTAACTTATGTTTGGAGAACTACGTGCAAAGATTCGCGGATGAAGACCTTTTTTTTATCCCAACAGTTTGTTTTATTAAGATCATTCAGCAATTCAGCTGTAACAGAGCAGAATTCATTCGTGTACATTTTTTATCTTAAGATAACTTTTTGTTGTATATTACACTGTTACCGCCTCAAACGTAAGAGTATCAGTACATTTGTTTTATCTATAACACAGTAGCCGTTTAGGCGCAAGAGAATTCCTATTCTATCGATTCACAACACATGTCGCCTTTTTTCGGCGTAAGAACATTGCTATTGTTCGAATGTTCACAGTTGGGATGTTCACAGCGGGACTGGGATTACCGACACATGATGATTGTTGTGTGGACATAGTAGCTAGAATAACACACTAAGATGGTCAGTTGAGGATGAAGACCTTGATATGAAAAATTTTGAAAACTTTCTGAAGAAGTCTGAGGATGTTTGCGTTAGTATCGATGCAGAAGAAGCTGGAAAAGGATTTGAAGTTGACCTTCGAATCGATTTGTCGTGTCTTCTATATTGAAATCGTGAAACATAACTGCGGCCTTGATAAACTCGTCAAAATTTCGTCAAGCTACCAAATGATTTTCAGAAGGTGTGATGGGAAATTTTAGTATCCATTGCTAAGGTCGTTTGTAAGACATTTTTTAATGATATTCATCAGCGTGTGTTGAGCAAATATTTCCGCTTTACAACCGCGCAGAATTTGTGTTTTTAACTTAAATGCTTTATTTATCATCTAAATTCATATTATCACCTTCAAAACAGGCCCTTTCTGAAGCAATATACTTTTTTCAACGAACAACGCAGTCAACGAAACAACTTTTATAGTATGTATTCAGGAATTGCCTTCATTTCACGCAGCGAATTCGTTTTTATGTCTCCAACGCTGTCAAAACGAGTTCCACGAAGCGATAATTTGAGTTCCGGAAGTAGAAAAAGGCACACGAGGCCATATCTGAAGAGTACGCATTCGTGCCATTTTCGGTCAAAAATTCGTTCGTAATGATTGATCGATGACGGGTTGGCCCTCCGGAAGGAATTCCGAAATGACAACACCACGAATATCGAATAAAACAGTCAGCATTACCTTCCTGTTTTTTAGGTCTCGACACGTTTGCTTTTCATGCTCGTAAACCCCGTAATTATGCGTTGGATAAACGTAGGATCAGATTTTATTCGTTCAACCATGCCTTCAGCCACTTGATCGCGATGGAAAAGTTTTGAGGAAAATTGAGCTCTTTCGGTACTAGTCGTGCTACGACTTTTCTCATGCCCAAAACATCGACCAAAAGCTGAAGAACTGTCCCGTGAGAGATATTTAATTCATGGGCTATCAAACTTGAATGACGATTTTCGGGAACCATCCAATTGTTTTTGTTTTATTTCATTTTCATCAGTTGATGGATCGACATCCTTGACGTGGAAGATCGTTCATCACATCTCGGCCGTCTTTGAATGCCTTGTATCTTTCATTAACCTTTGTTTTTGACACAGTTGAGTCAACAAATGTAGTTTGAAACGTTCTCGACGTTTCGACACAAACAAATTTGTTTGAAATCAATATATTTGATCAATAGAATTATCCATATCAAAAATCACCGAACAAAAAAAAATACATTGTTTTTTTTATGACACTGTAAATAAACTGATAGACAGATCGCGCTCAAAATTGACATGAGAACACTGACAGCAGTACCAACTTAAAAAAATTTACACGTGTTAAGCGAGAAGATTTCAAATTATAATTTTTTGGTATATATTTAATAGAATGCTCAAACCAACCACAAAAAAAAAACAAAACAAATTTTATGTAGGTTTAACCCTCGCGCATACGATCTCACAGAACGAAAAATCAATAATTCTGTTTTGAGGAGGTTGTCACTTAACTATTAAAATTGAATGAGGTTTAAGAGATAATATTTCTTTGAGTTTTTTTTCCCTTAAATTATTCCATTCTCTTCGAATAAACACCAATAACTCCTAAAAAGTACACAATAGCAGAGATGACAATCATTATAAAACGATATAATCTATAAATATATATATATATATATATATATATATATATATATATATATATATATATATATATATATATATATATATATATATAAATGGATTTCTGTCTGTCTGTCTGTCTGATTCTTATGGACTCGGATACTACTGAACCGATCGACATGGAAATTGGTATGTAGGGGTTTTTGGGGCCGAGGAAGGTTTTCGTGATAGTTTGAGACCCCTCCCCCTCTCTAAGGGGTGGCTGCCATACAAATGAAACACAAATTTCTACATTACTAGAGAATTAATCGAGCAAATGCAATCAAATTAGGCATCAGGAAGTTTTAGGGTGCAATAAATGATTATACGGTGGTTAGATACTTCTCCCCCATCTATTAGGGGGGGAGGGGTTCTGTCATACAAATGAAACACAAATTTTTGCATTACTCGAGAATTATTCAAGCAAACGAAACCAACGAAACCGAAAGGAGGTTTTAGGATGCAATAAATGTTTCTATGGTGGTTCGACACTCCTCCCCCCTCTCTTAGGGTGAGCTGTCATACAAATGAAAAACAAATTTCTGCATAACTCTTAAACTAATCAAGCAGATGGAGCCAAATTTGGCATGTGAAGATTTTAGGAGGCACGAAACGTTTGTATGGTGAATAGACACTCCTCTCCCTCTCTAGGGGGCGAAGAGGGGAGGGGTATGTCTTCATTCTATCATATTTTCTGTATCAAACATTTATTCCATGTAACGGAGAAACATGTTATTTGCAAGTGGTTAAAAAATATTGAACGAGAAATGTGTCAGAAAATAATCCGATATTATAATGATGAGTTTTGGTAGAAGTACTAGGAATTTTATAGTAAAAGGTAAATTCAACGAGGTCGAATAGAAGATCAATCAATGAACAGTTCTGCGATTGGACCCATGAACTTGCGCATAGTAAGAAAACGTGAATGTTTGAAGGTATTGATAACAAAAAACAAATTTTGAGCGGGACGATGTTAGCCTGGTCAGCTAGTTATAAAATAATATTTGTATGATTCACCAACCATTGTTCAAATTTTGATTTTTTTGTCCAATATGTTTTAATTACATTATTGTGCACCGCTGGAAAAAAAAATCAAAAAATATATTGTAACCCTGCTGTCGATTTAGGCGCCTGGCTGCCTTAATTGTCCGAATCGGTATAAGTATTTGGTAAGTTATCCCCGTATTTCGAAATTGACTCCAATATTCCAATTCTTTTTGTTACCGAGCAAAGAAGGATGCTTTTGAGTGGAACAATTCCATCCAAATTAGGGGTTAGGGGACTACTTAGCGATAACAAACGGTAATCACAACACCACTTCATCACCCAGACGAACAAGTCTATGATGCTGGAAGTTTTAAAAATAAACGGTAAACAAGGTCGGAACCCACCGAACAAGTGCTTGTACGTCTTACGTAACCATCACTCATACGCTGACGAGAAAAGCATCCCTGGGATGCGTTTGTAGTGACAGGACCATTCCATTGTACCTCAACTTTCCTCGGAGAAAGTGATTCTTACGAATGCGGTCTCGAAATTCTTTCGATCGTACGCGCATAGCTGAACCACATCGGCCACCGATCCGTGGCCAGAATACTGATGAGGCCGATAAAATGGAACATTCGGGCGTGCGCGCTCACGTTTCCTCATTCATTCGTGCATTCGTGCTTCTTGGTAGGGAAAAAATCGAAAACTCTCCTCCCACACAAACAATCGAAGTCGTAAGTACTTGGTAAATACGGTGGTAACCATGTGACTACCGTAAACTTGTGGACAAATACTGGTGCGAAAAATGGGTACACTCTCCCGTCCTGAACAAGAGGCTGGCCAAAAGTGGCCTCGCGCGCTTATTTGGTGTTTCGCTTTTCCGTTGTCTGGTAGTGTCACATGTTGAGGGAGCTGTTTTTGGACGGATTCACGCACTTGGCCGTAGCCTGAAGGACCCGAACGCTTTGGTTCGTTTCATCGGGCGGAGCATAACCGTGGAGAAGGCGGTGGTATAAAAAACTCGCACAGTGGCAAATACACTATCATAAGCTTGTTGTCATTTGTTTAATCAACACGCATAGATTATAATAATCGAACGGGTCGCCTCGGTTTAGTTTAGTGGCTTACGTCCTGCGGCACTTCCCTGGGTGCATTAGCGAAAGCAAGTCGCGTTAACTTGACGATAAATTATAAATAAATAATGAAATCGGTGACGTGTTTGTTAGTGTTTGGCGCCGCCCTGTTCGGGGCCGTGTCCTGTGCATCGATCGCCTCGAATCTGATCGAAGGCACCCCACGGATCGCCACCAGTGAGCAGCTGCTGTCGTCCATCGTGAACGAGTGCTTCGAGGATGGCTCGGTGATGAACTGCCTGAAGGGCAAGGTGTTGATCTATCTGGACGGAGTGTTGGGACTGCGCGAGGAACAGGCTCGTGCCTTCGAGGAACAGAACGTCGACAAGGTCATCTTCGACCGGGTGGCACGAGTGCTGGCCACGCACGAGTTTAAGCTGCAACTGCCAGAGGATACTGTCGTGAGCTACCGGGCCGATAAGGGGATGGACTTCAATGTGCCAGCAGGACTTGCCACCGGTACGTATTCGGAAGAGGGATTAGTTTTGGTTCATTTTTTTCTGGAAGTCTCAAGAATAGAGCAGGGAAGATACTAAGTACACTAATTAATGCATGATGGATGGTTTGAAGTGCATGAGTGAACATAAATCATCCAACTGAAATTAATTCCAAGCTTCACATTTGGAACAGTTAAACACCCCCTAATTGGCTTGGCATG
The DNA here is from genome assembly GCF_029784135.1 of Toxorhynchites rutilus septentrionalis. Lineage (NCBI taxonomy): Eukaryota > Metazoa > Arthropoda > Insecta > Diptera > Culicidae > Toxorhynchites > Toxorhynchites rutilus. Next base: position 67,221,931 of record NC_073744.1, read on the forward strand.
AGGAGATACTTTGGATATCAGACGCTGACAGGATTTGATGAAAAACTATTATTTCATCGTTAAGAGGAACTTAGTGTGATGAAACGGCAATAAAACCAGCTTGCGTTTCTGGTGGAGCTTCGCTTGCGTGATATTATATCATATAGGGTTGGGGAAAAAGAAATGTCGTATTTCTGATCGAAATTTGACGCTTTATTTAACATACTTAAAATAAAAAATTAAATCCAATTTATGTCAAATATGCGCCGTTTTGTTCGCAAACTTGTTGCCATTTAGAAGGCAACTTCATTATCCCCCCCTTTATAAAACCCCCCTCCTTATTTGCAAAAAACTCAGACAGCCAGTTTTCGCAAGCCTCTTTTGAGGCCAGCTTAGTATCACCAAGAGCGTTTTGCATGGACCGGAAAAGATGATAATCACTTGGAGCCAGATCCGGACTATACGGTGGGTGCAATAGGACATCCCATCCGAGCTCCCGTAGCTTCTGGCGGATCATCAAAGATGTGTGAGGTCGTTACCCTGGTGGAAAACAACACCATTTCTATTGATCATGTCTGGCCGCCTCTGGTCAATCGCCTGCTTCAAACGGTCAAGCTGCTCACAGTAGAGAACCGAGTTGAGGGTCTGGCCATAGTTGGGCAGCTTTTAGTGGATGATTCCCTTCCAAACCCACCAAACACACAGCAAAACCTTCCTGGCCGTTTGGACCCTATTTGACGAAGTTATCGTCCAGTTGGTTTTTTTCCGATAGTTTATATGCATTTCAGTGCGAAAAAAGCATATTTGAATCTCTAAGTTTTTCTAAGTTTTTGCATGACATGATATTTAACAGCATCACGTTTGGGCATACAACTAAAAACACAAAACAGCCACGCGCAACCGAAGAGGCAAACTGTCCCATCGCAAAGCGGGGAAACAATAGGAAATGGAACGGTGAACGGCGTCGATTTGAGTTATCTTCTTGGGGGAAACTTTTTTTATGCCGGTCCCTTTCTACCGCACAAAAAAGGTTTTTTTTTTCAAAATGTGTACCGAACACGGTTTTTTAAAGCTACTGGTGAAGTTTTGACAGATAATTTTTATGCCATTTTTTTTTTTGCGGTCCCTATCCCCCGCACAAAAAAAGGTTTACCTGTATACGTAACCCGCGTAAATTCGAAAGTCGCTATACTTTTTGAACAGATCTCGTATATCATCATCATCATTTACTTGAGAAGATTGATATTTGGATGCTACTTTCTGATGATTTTTTTTTCACATTTTCACAAATCACATCTCCATCTTGATAAATCCGACATGTAACCATTCTAGTCAAATTGTGTTGATTTGAAACTGTATTCTAGAAAATCTATAAAAAACACATCTTGAGATGTAAAAGTTTTGAATATTAAATTAAATTTTCGAACAAGATTTTTTAACGGTACCTATATTAAAAATGTTTTTGTTTTCATGAATAGGTTATTGATATCCTAACAGTTTAGTTGTAGATCACATTTAAATCAGACATTCGGATTTCGAGCTACGATTTTTTTTAACAAAAAAATGATTTGAAAATGAAAAAAATGATATCAATTAGTCATCTGAGAATAAAAGTTGTTAATTTGGGTGGCTGCCACCTTATGTATAGTGTTTAAAAAATTGGAGGAAGCCCCATCAAAATCAGCTATTATTCGGTTGGTTTGGCGTGAAATTTCTTGTTATACAAATACTAGTAATGCTTATTAAATGCAGTAACTGTATCATTATATTGGCTTGTTTTTCGCCTTTTTAGCATTATATCCGTCCTTTATGAGCATATAAGCCATAGAAAGCATTCATTCGATGTTTTTATGAGAATACTAGCTATACATGGTTGCATGGTTGAGTTGAACTTTTCATTTTTTATGTTGTAACAACAGCCCTAGATTTATTTGGTTGTTTTGTATATTGTATCATAGTTTGAGTTCACTTTTCGAGTTTTTGACGCGTACACAAACGAACAGAATATTTTATATTAGGCTGTCAAAAAAGTCCTGCGGTATTTCCGCGAGGTGTCGTTGTAAGCGCGTAGTTCTAGTTGTATTCATTGTATCGAGTCATACTATAGCTTGTTGGAAAGGTATTTTTGCGCGCTATAATACAGTGTTTTGTTTGGTTAAGTCGTTCGTGAGTTATAGTGTCGCAAATATGGAGCAAAATAAAGAGAAAATCCGACATATTTTACAGTACTACTATGACAAAGGCAAAAATGCATCTCAAGCTGCCAATAAAATTTGTGCAGTTTATGGACCCGATACAGTTTCCATTTCCACCGCACAACGATGGTTTCAACGTTTTCGTTCTGGTGTAGAGGTCGTCGAAGATGCGCCACGCTCCGGAAGGCCTGTCATCGAAAATTGCGACAAAATCGCTGAATGAGCCGAGAAAGACCGGCATAGTAGCAGCCGTAGCATCGGCCAAGAGCTGGGGATAAGTCATCAAACCGTTATTAACCATTTGAAGAAGCTTGGATTCACAAAGAAGCTCGATGTAAGGGTGCCACACACGTTGACGCAAAAAAGCAACTTTGACCGTATCGACGCATGTGAATCGCTGCTGAATCGCAACAAAATCGACCCGTTTCTGAAGCGGATGGTGACTGGCGATGAAAAGTGGGTCACTTACGACAACGTGAAGCGCAAACGGTCGTGGTCGAAGCCCGCTGAAGCGGCTCAGACGGTGGCCAAGCCCTCATTAACGGCCAGGGAGGTTCTGCTGTGTGTTTGGTGGGATTGTCAAGGAATAATCTATTATGAGCTGCTTCCCTATGGCCAAACGCTCAATTCGGACCTGTACTGCCAACAACTGGACCGCTTGAAGGTAGCACTCATGAAGAAGAGGCCATCTTAGATAAACAGAGGCCGCATTGTCTTCCATCAGGACAACGCCAGGCCACACACTTCTTTGGTGACGCGCCAGAAGCTCCGGGAGCTCGGATGGGAGGTTCTTTTGCATCCGCCATATAGTCCGGACCTTGCACCAAGTGACTACCACCTGTTTTTGTCCATGGCAAACGAGCTAGGATGTTAGCCACAAAAGAGGCCTGTGAAAATTGGCTATCCGAGTTTTTTGCCAATAAGGAAGCGAGCTACTATAACAGGGGTATTATGAAGTTGGCATCTCGTTGGGAACAAGTCATCGAACAAAACGGCGCATATTTGACTTAAAACAGATGATTTTAACTAATTTTATGAACAAATGAAAATTCAAAAAAAATACCGCAGGACTTTTTGACAGCCTAATATATATAGAGATAGATGAAGGAAATCGATAGATTTTAAATCATTTCGAAACACAATTCAATTCACGATTTTGTCGAACACTTGGAAAAAAGATGTTTCCATCGCATAGAACACATATTTAATACGGAATGGTCAATTTTCGTTAGAGGCTTAATTTAAGAAACGCACTACGCCGCCGTAACAACTCTCCTTGAAGCGGATTGTATATTGTGTCCAACTTTTAGCTCAATCGGTTCGGTACTTTTCGAGTTTTTGACGCGTACACAAACGAACAGAACATTTTTATATAGCCATTCCATGCCAAACCGATATAGTGGTTCTAGGATTTTCGTCAGAAGTGGTAATTTTGTTGTTTATCGCAAAACATCAGATCCGTATTTTTTTTTATTAGGACCCCTATTTCTATTTTAGGGTGGTCCGTAAAATATTTTTTTCCACTTTTTCCCAAAAATGACTTTTTTCAAAAATTCATATTGAAAAAATTGCGATAAAGAACAAATTTACCACTTTTCACATATACATCGAAACCGATATATTGGTTCTCAGATTTTCGTCAAAAGTGGTAATTTTGTTCTTTATAGCAAAACATTAGACCCATAATTTTTCATTTTTCTATTAGGGTCCCATTTTTAATTTTAGGGTGGTCCGAAAGATCATTTTTTTCCACTTTTCCCAAAAAAGCCTTTTTTTTTAAATCATAACTTTTGAACCACTGAACCGATTTTGATGATCGACATATCAAATTGAAGCCAATAAGCTAAGGGAACTTTGAAAAAAATACAACCCAAAAACGAAAAAAAAAACATTTTTGATGTAGAGATATTTTATGTAAAAAATCCTCAGCTTTCAAGAAAAAATATTAAAAAATATTACGCTCTCTAGTCCAAAGCCATAAAAACAACAACAAAAAACTACAATCGATAATTAAAAAAATAAAAATCAAATTTTTTTCTATGTCCAATATTTTTGAATAAAGCTTAATAAAGCCAGCTTATTTGGCTTCAATTTGATATATCGATCATCCAAATCGGTTCAGAAGTTCAAGAGCTATGAATTTTAAAAAAGGCATTTTTAGAAAAAATAAATTAAAAAATGAATACAAATGATCTTTCGGACCACCCTAAAATGGAAATGAGGACCCTAATAGAAAAATAAAAAATACGGGTCTAATGTTTTGCAATAAAGAACAAAAGTACCACTTTTGACGAAAATCTGAGAACCGCTATATTCGATGTATATGTGAAAAGTGGTAAATTTGTTCTTTATCGCAATATTTCAATATTTTTTCAAAGAAGACCAAATCATTTCCTTTAATTTGATATATTGATCATCTGAACCGGTCCAGTTGTTTTAAAGTTATGATTTTTTTTATTGGAAAAGGGGGAAAATTGGATTTTTCTAACCATCGGTTAACTTTGAAAATTCATAACTTGAAAACGAAAAAAAATCACAACTCTGGTTTTTGGATTTGTTATGTAAAAAATCCTCAGCTTTCAAAACAATGTAAAAAAATATAGTTCCCTCTAGTACAAAGGCATAAAAACACTAAAAAACAAATACAATCAATAATTACGAAAACAATATCCAAATTTTTGGCATAGGTAATAATTTTTCAAAATAGACTAAGTAATTCGCTTTAATTTTATATATCGATCATCTGACTCGGTCCAGTTATTCAAAAATTATGAATTTTCGGAAAAAGTCATTTTTGGGAAAAATGCGAAAAAATGGAATTTCCGGACCACCCTAAAATGAAAATGTGCACCCTAATGAAAAAAATTAAAAATACAGGTCTGGTTGCCGTAAAGAACAAATTAACCACTTTTCACGAAAATCTGAGAGCCACTATATCGGGTTGGCGTGGAATGGCTGTATAGAGATAATGTTGATTCAAGGCTACTGCTTAGTGCATACTGGTTATGTGGATTTGATTCTATGTTGGCTGTGTAATTCGAGGTGTAAAAGATATAATTTTTGCCGTCTGCAAAAGTATTGAGGCACAATGAAGTAAGTTTTAGCATCTCCTGTATCTTAGAGCATCGATGAATATAATTTATTGTTGTTTAAAATAAAACACTTAAAATACGTAATCCCCCTCCCTAGCTGATTTATTGTAAGAAGGATTTCTCTAAAACCTCCAAAACAACGATCCATTATGATCGTTACATTCTATAATCAATAACAGCTATCCATTGTACAAATACCCAAAAGTAATTTTCATTGACAATCTTTATTTTAAAAATGAATTTGTTTATCACGAAACAATAAAGCGACGTTTGATGTTACAATGAGCGCTTTTAACGCAAGAATTTCTCAATTATTTCACTGAATTTTCATTGTAATATACGAGGACAGTCCGATAAGTACTTAACCTACAAAAAAAACTTTTTTTTTTGGAAAAGTGACGATTTATTACTCAACATAGTCTCCTTTTAGCTCGATACACTTGACCCAGCGATGCTCCAACTTCTTCAATCCATCTGAAAAATACGTTTTCTCGAGGTCTGCAAAGTAGTCCTCCGTGGCGACGATGACCTCCTCATTCGACTCAGATTTCTGCCTGGCGAGTGACTTTTTCAAGTTTGGAAACAACAAAAAATCTCACGGATCCAAATCTGAAGAATACTATGGACGGGTAGCAGTTCGTAGTGCAATTCGACAGATTTGGCCGACGGAGACGGCGGAATTTCCATTTTTCTAAAATCCGCGGCTCCGCCGTCTTCCACACACGGTCAAAACATAACTAGGAGTCCGTTTCGGCTGAAATTTTTACAGTAGCCGTATATGAGAATGTACTACATGATAAGTAATCTCTCTTGCGATACTGACACCATCGGGCGATGAGGCTAAGTACTTATCGGACCGCCCTCGTAAATTGATAGACACAGCTTTCGCCAGAGATTTCTTCAACACTTTCAGAAAGTTCGTTTTTTTTTATATTCTAGAGACTTCAAGCTTTCAAGTTTATTCATATCTAGCCTTGAAAATGGTCATTTATGAAATAGTCAATGGAGATTCTTAGATTGAGTCCACGATCGTTCGCTTAAGGTACTTAAAATACTGTTTGTCACTCTTCAATTATCAACAGTGGCGAACTATGTCAAACATCGAATGTGGAAAAAAAAATCAAGTGAAATATTTAACGTAACGTAACTATGTAGTGTGGTGGGGGTAATACGGACATGTTAAAAAGAACTTCAATTATATCTTTGGAAACTCATGTTTCCCAAACCTTAAATGCAGTTTCTTGCAATTCAATATGCTGTTTCTCAATCGTACAATCGGCCAAATGTTTTACAAAAAATGTTTTTCAATGTTTTTTTGTTGAAATTAAAACAGTCCGAAAAGTACAATGTTTTTTTCGATGCGGGTAATATGAACATATTGTGGGGGGATATGGTCAGGCTTGTGATATATGTAGCGTAGAGGTTTATCGTTCGTGAGAGGCATAATTTTATTCTACTAAGGTCTGAACTCATTACGAATGTCCGTTAAATGATGAAAAAATAGAATTCATCCACCTAGAAGTGATATTGTGCTTTTCCGCAGTATAAACGGACAGACCCTCAACTATTTTGCGTTTGGTTTCAGTCAGCCTCTAGACAGCCCATATTTTACGATATGATTTATGTTTCAGACGTAGGATATTCTGGAGAAATCGATTGAACAGACTTTTCACAGTCCATCTTGTCCCACTGGCAACTGTCCGTTTCACAGTCATTTCCTGCATCTGACGATTATGTGGCACAAAATCTAACCTTTTTCTAAAATGAAAACACTGACGTGTTCTAGTGGTTGATTTACTATATGTCAAAGGCTCATGACTTTTGTATATGTCGAAATCGATCAGCACTTACAGCGATTTGTGCTTGCGATGGTTTATGTTGGATTTGGCAGCTCACAATAAGCCACGACCCGCTAGTCCCGACCAACACAGAGCATGACTACGAAGTGTGGGGATTACCCAGGAGTCTACGACCTCTTCCGGATTTTCTGCTGAAAATAGTTTTGACGGTTCTTCCAATCGACATTCTGGCCACACATTCCATCTTTCAGTTTGCCGTCGAGTATTGAGCACAGCAATTCACAGTCTAGAACACCTAGCGCACGTCGATCGGCTTACTTCAGCGTCCATGCTCCATGACCGTAAAGGGTAACCGAGAGGATCAGCGTTCTACAGAGCGCTAGGTTCATGCGAGTTTGCTGACTACGGGACTTCAGCTGGCTACGTAGTCTATAGAAAGTTCACCTCGGCACCAACACCACTGGCATTTCCACGCTCTCTACCAGCTACCATGTACTTTGTTTTCGTAGAGTTGATGACGAGTCCCAACCTCGCCGCTACTCTCTTAAAAGGCCTAAATGCATCTTCTACAGCAATACGGGCGATACCGATGATATAGATGTCATCCGCATGTGAGCATGTGAGATTTTGTGACAACGGTACTCCTTGAATGTCTGCTCTTCGTTGAATAGTAAGTTTGGGAACGCATCAACTTGCCTCCGTCCATCTGATGTTTGGTCCGTCGTGGAGCGTCCCTTTGGAAAATCAGCTTGCCATTCGCCGACAAAGGCCAACGTCCTCAATCTGAAGAACAGGATACGGGCGAGCACTTTGTATGTAGAATTGTGCAACGATAGTTGCCACAATCGAGTCGATTGCACTTTTTGTAGAAAGGTCAAATGAGACCTCCCGACCAGTCAAATGACATTCTCCTTCCCAGCAGCCTTGCCATTTTCGAGCCCACTGATCCTCTTTTTAATCTCGACATGTGTTGGTGATTCGCTCATAATCCTTACCCTATTTCTTATTCGCTTTTCTTCATCTTCTTCTTTACCCGCTGTTAGTACTCGCATCTTCTTCTTCGTGCATAAATCATCCAAACTATTTCCTACAAAATCTATTACATGGTTCAGATTCACCATGAACTTCCTCAAACAATGGATGCGCTTCAATTGCACTTTTCTTCCAATGGAAATAGAAAATCAAAACTTCCCTCAAATAATGCTTATTTGCAACGAAACTCCACATTTTCAACTCAGTAAAAATTGATCTTGTTGTGCAAAACTCAAACACTTGTAAACAATATTTGTTTAACAGATGTCGATACTTCACGACTATTTCGGCTGTCGCCGTCGACTATGTATAGCACCTTGAGCCATCTTGTGGAAACGAAACAAACTAAGCTGTATGAAGCGAACTAGAAATTTGACATTTGCGAAAATTCTCAGAAGGCCTATGAAGTTTTTAATCCTTTTAATCTGATTTGAAAGTTAGAATTCAAGTCCGAAACTTTCAAGTTTGTCTTGAAATAAAAATCGGAATATCAAGACTAGCATGAATCGTTGATATATTTTCATTAACAAACAACACAGTACAATTTAGCCGCGTAGCTTGTAGCAGAGTCACCAACATCTAATGGCTCGGAACAAATTCATTTGACAAGAAATTCGACCTTGATGGATAACAAAAAAAAATCTATTTTCATAGGTGTAAGTTGTAAACTGCTGCCAATCTATGTCATGTATGTGTGAACATCACAAACGCAGATGTAAGAAATTGAAAAGAGTTCTCGACAAACTCGGAAGAATATTTAAATAAAATTTTACAAAAACTGAGTGAGCTCAAAATATTGTGTTGTTCCATCGTATGTTCAGGGAGCAGAAAACTGAACTTCAGTTCAGAATATTTGGAAACTATCATTGACAGTCGCTTTTTGATCAACGCAGTAAGGAGCGAAACAAACGATATTTTTAACTAACATATGTGACGCTGGGCTCTTTATGAAAACTTTATGAATTTTACTCAATTTGACCTGTCGTATTGAACTGACTTATTCAGAAACAATCAAATATTATCTCAGTGGATACAATTTACTTACATTACCTTATAACAAGACAATATATGAAGTTTTGGCAATGACTTTCGAGCCACAAGGAGATGATTAGAGTTCATTAGATGAAAATTCCTGCTCAAATCAGACTTCCAAAAAAAAGGAAACACCAAAATTAGAGAACATGCTTCAAACTACTTACAACTAAACTACTAAACTGACTAAACCATAAACCCGTTCCGGACCCCCGGGTTCCTTCCACTCTCGCCTCACTCTAGAGTCCCGTGGTCATTTACTGAAGAAGAAACTCCTGCTTCCAGTGTTGCTGCTGCTGAAGCTGAAAATGAAGGCCCTGATGCCGATCTTCGTCGCCCTGATCGGTCTGAAGGCGATGAAAGCGCTGCTCCTGTCCAAGCTTGCCATCGCCATGGTGCTCGGATTTCTGGCCGCCCAGCTACTCAAGAAATCCGGCCTCGGAATGCCGATGTCGATGATGCCAATGATGCCACCGGTTGCAGAATACGGTGCACCTGCTCCGGCCTCTACCGAACCCCCATCCAGCTACAACCCATCCGCTTGGGAGCCCCAAACTGGTGGACCGTACTCTCGCGTCTGGGAGCCATCGACCTCCTCCTCGTCGCATAATCTGGCCTACAACTCGTACTATCCAAGCTCCAGCGGATCCAGCAGCTCCGGCTCGTACAGCTCGACGGCCTACAATGCGGGAACGTCTTCCGGCTCGTCACCCTCCTCTTCGGCATCATCATCATCCTCTTTGAGTTCGGCCCACGCTTACTAGAGAGTGGTTTCAAAAATACCAAAAACAAACCCACGTTCAAACCCGAACAAAACAAATGTACAGCCAAAAAATTTGAAGGAGTAAAAATATCAAAGATTATCGACGGTGATAACACTTTAAACCTGGCCAACGGTTAACCTTCTTGATTGGGTACGTCAATCAAACCAAGGGATGACCGGTCACTACTAGACGATTATTGTTATTATTTATTTGTTGAGAAAAAAAACCGCTATTTATTATGTGTATTCAATAAACGAACATTGTCAACGAGTGTTGCGACTCCGTTTAATTGAAAGAACATGATTCCAATTACACTTACGCATACCAGGTCGGGGTATCATAGCTAGATGCAATCCAAAGTTTCTGTTCTCTATTTACGTCTTCCTGAAGAGTATCAATGATTTTATTTAACCAACTACACACCCCCAGATTGACTTGACCGTTCCCTTTTCTCTTTTCTATGAATAAGCCACACCCGTTGGGATCAATTTACTCTAAAGGCCACATAAACTTCACAAGGGAGCACTCGTGGTCTTAAATTATTTCATCTGCATCACCTGGCGATATATTGATTGTTGGATCGGACAGGCAAGCTTTTTAAACTTAAGTAGCATTGAAAGTGGAAACAGACGAACGATCGATTAGTATTTCTGTAGAGGCGGTTTTTCATAGTGATTGTATGTACTTTCATGAACATCGATATAAGAAAACCAGAGAATGGTGAGTTTTGACGTAGGACTACGTCTTTCATTTCTATACCGGGGTGTAAAATCAATGTTTCAAAAACGAAAGCGTTACGCCGGAGACCGAGATTGTGAGCGTTAATAGCTCCTTAACAACTGAACGAAATGGTATGATAAACACTTCAGTCGAAAGATAAAATGTCTACGCGTTATATACTTGTTACTTTTTGATCCAAAAACTTATTTCAAAAGTCTTAAAATTGCTTTAAAAACAGGCTAATTAAATCACCAATCGGTATATAAGCGAGCGCCGCTCGGAAATCCACTCAGTTATAATTGAACAGTGATTGGAGCATGTTGTCGCTGTTGTGGTGTTGTGCTCTTCGTTTATCATGAAAGCGCGGATGAACGGTGTCACCAAGAGCCTGTTTGTGCACCTTAAGCCAAAAGGGAATCCATCAGGAGGAGAGTGATGACACAAACGGATCCCCGGGAAGAGCCGCCACACATACATACACGCGCGGAACTCTTCGTTTGGATGCCATTCAGCATCGAGAAAATTCCGGAAAGATCTAATCGTTGCTGAAAAATAATCTGCCAGTTCCCTGGGAATTGAAAAATACATTCATGCGAAAGAGTTTTTTTATGTTTTCTATGTTTTCTGTTTTCTAACTTCGAGTATCGAGGAAAATCTGGAAAGAACTAATCGTTGCTGAAAAATACTCTGCCAGTTTCCCTGGGAATTGAAAAATACATTGATGCGAAAGAGTTTATTCTAATGCATATAACACTGCAACCAAATACATTTGATTTTGTCATTTTTCAATTAATCGCAACTATCAGGAAAGCTTCTGAAAATTATTCTTCCCCATCAATAGAAAATTTTCGTATCCAATATTGTATGCGCGCGCAACATAAAATGTTTCGCATCGTGAAAATTATATAATTTTCAATCGATTATTGCTCAGTCGCCGAAAGTTTCAAACTCAGAGAGTTCATTCCCCTCTAGTTTTTGAGAAGAGCGCAAAACGGAGATAAGCCGCGGACGGATTTTGGCGATTTACATGCCAAACGAATCGGAAATTCCCTAAGATTTGTTTGAAATGCTATACATTATAATCCCATAGTTTGTATATGGCTTAAATTGATGAAAATTAAAAGCATTCCCATTTCCTCATACATTTGTTCTGTCCATTTGTGTGCTTTCCCGAACAGAGCTGTCAATAACAAGCAACTTATCGAAGAACAACGGAGAAGAAATCGTAACAAACGTGACGAAACAAAGTCTCCGTGAACAAAAATTGAAGGAAAAGAAGAAGAACGAAGGGGAATATTTGCCCAGAGTATAAACAGTGGATCTCGCTGAGGCAAACTTTCATTCTTCGTGAGGAAATCGACCGAACAACATCGTTGCTGGGCGAGCTGGATGGCGAGGGATCGAATATCTTTCCAAACTACTCACTCGCTGATGTCTCTGGCACTGTAATCATTGCATTGAACTGATGCCATTGCATTAAGGTTCTGAGCTGCACAATTGTGTGGGTGATCATCAAGCTAGGCTATCGTCAGCTCACCCAGAAAATAAATGTTCTGGAGTTTTGTCAGTGATTTGGTTTCGCATGACGGTAGGAAAACTCTCCACAAAAGATGACAGCTAAGCTAATCTAGACTGGCAACAGAATGGGCCTCTTTTGAGAAGAGCGCAAAACGGAGATAAGTGTGTGTATATTCAGTTGCTTCAAGTCATCGATAAATGGATATTTGTGTGCGTACGTGCGTGCTTCATAACCTATACGTAAAAATAGTGCGTCATCGCTACGCTGAAACCCCATTTGTATCCGTTCCCGTGTACATTGTCCCTGTAACGATGCAACAATCGCCTTATTTTTTATGCTATGATTGATGATTGTTTGATGTTGCAAATTATGCAGTCGTAATGATAAATATAAACAAGGAAGGGAGATAATGAGTGGGAAATATTTACGCTAGGGTATTGGTAATGAATCTCTACTGAGACAAATATTCAGCCTTTTTCCAAGCAGTTAACATTGTTTGTTTTCTGTCATCAATGCATTGAACTGACGCTATGGTGAAGCAGGTGTTAAGGTTGTGCACCAAAACATTAATTGGGAAATACCAAGTTATGCGATAAGTTATATTAAGTTATCAATTTATTTGGGCTCGCGTGCCAGTTCCAAAACTGCTTTCAACTAGGATTGCATTTGCGCTAATCTTGATCATAATGAAATCTCGAAAAAACATTTATTTTCTTGGTGAGCTGACGATAGCTTAATGAAATAATGAAAGTTTGCATCAGCGAGATCCACTGTTTATACTCCAGGCAAATATTCCCCTTCGTTCTTCTTCTTTTCCTTTGTTCACGGAGAGTTTACATCTTTCGATTTCCCCTTCGTTGCTCGTCGATAAGTTGCTCGTTATTGACACCTTTGTTCGGGAAAGCACACAAACAGACAAATAAAATGTATGAGGATTGAGAATGTTTCCAATTTTCATTTATTTAAACCATATACAGACTATGGGATTTTAATGTATAGCATATCAAACAAATCTTAGGGAATTTCCGATTCGTTTGGTATGTAAATCGCCAAAATCCGTCCGCGGCAAAAATAGTTATTAACGTTAACTATATTTCATAAAAACGTGACCTGTTTTCTGATTTGGCCCCCTAATGAAAGACGCAGTTCTACGTCTAAAAACAATTCAAAATCAGTTGTCCTCAATAATCAAAGTCCTAAGTCAAGTTAACGTCCGTACCTCTAGACACAGATCCTTAATTTTTGGTTCTCTATTGAGCGTGTAGAGAGGGTAGCAATACCTTCTGTTTCGCTTGATCGCATAGATGTCACGTGATGTAGCATCGAGTATTTCATTTCACGCACGAGAGGTTGCATGACAGGTGGTTGATCACACCATTGAGAAAAATGGCGGTTCCTTCGGCTGAAGGAGGCCAAGATGATAGCTCAAATTTACAGGAATTTGGCCCTTTGGTCTCGTGGAAGACCAAACCGTCTGGATGTGGCTTGTGGAGAATGGAACACACACTTTGGATAACTACTAAATACACTCGGATGGTTCATTAACGCGATGTTGCTTGGTAAAAGGTTGGAATTGGAATGGTATATATATTGGTAGGGAACTTCTTTCTGCACGTATTTGGTTGTATGCGTTCGCATCGAGTTTTTTTGCTGGTTGTAGATGTGTCATGCACCAAAAACTGCATTTAGAATGGGAGGAATAGATTTGGATGGGAATAAGGAAAGGGATGGAAAAGAAAAGTTGTTTCTTTTGATTACTGCTGCTCCTTCGCGATGTCGGTCGCGAACAACAGGTATGAAGAACTAATTAGGAGTAACATTGTCAATACGTTGTCACGTGAAATGGGTCAATAGATCAACGTATGTACGCCCAAACTAGCGTTGGCAGAAAAAATTTCATCCTCGGCAGAAAAAATGCTTTTTCTTGTTCTGAAGGGGGAAATGAACAAATAAAAGCAAAAGCTTTGAAATTTCTCTCAGACTGAGCGTCAGCTTGGGATTGTACCCAAAGAAATCCGAACGATCTCAACGGTAATCGAACCAAGGCCGGCTGGAATGCAAGACTGTTTTTCTATTTATTCATCTACAGTTATCAATAGGTTAAACTAGAACTCAAATGATACATCAATTATTTTAATCTAACTTATCCTACCGGATACGAAGAAGGTGGCTTTTCAATGATTCTCTCGTTACATTGGGGTCAATGAGCTCAATACAGTCATTAAATACGCAAGACATGCTTTCAACAGGCTCATGGTAAACATAATTAGTGCGCGATGTTGGAAGGTGAAGAAAAACGAGATTGCGCAGAATTCTTATTCTGGTATTAACCCTTTCGCTTCGACCGTCCTCTATAGACGACATCCACGCGATGACCAGTGTGTACGAGCGTCGTCTTTAAACGACATGAGAGTGATACTGCATATCGATCACACCAGCGCGATGTGCATACTTTTCGGCGCAGTGCTCCGTACAGCGGTAGCAATCCGGCGGAGCACACTGCCGTATTGAAAGGGTTAAAATGTATTTGACGCAGTAATTGTGGGCAATCGATATTTCCTTGTATGAAATCGAAAGCAAACAGAGCTTTCGTGGTATTACGTCGCTCGCAAAGCAGATTTAACCCCAAAAGCTTGCAACGATCTTCGTAGCTGGGGAGATTCTGAAGATCATTCCAGCGCAGTCGACGTAGAGCGTACAAATTTGCGTTAGACAGACTCAATTATTAGGGTGCTGTTTTCGTAATGAGGAGCCCAAACTACTCCAAAATCGAGCGAACCAATGATCAGTATAGAGCTTTGAGGAACTGTATGCCGGTGAAATGTTTGGTGATACGAAACGTAAAACCAAAAGCTTTGGATGCCTTTGAAACAGCGCATAAAATATGTTCTCGGAGCGTTAACTCCGAATCCAAACGCTATCCATATAGCCACTGATGATGTTGAATAAATGTATGATAATATTACACCTTATTATAAAATGAAGTTATAGTAGTTCTCAGATTTTCATTAAAAGTGGTTCGCAAAATATTAGACCCGTGTTTTTTATTTTTTCATTAGGGTGCCGAATTCTATTTTGAGGTTGGCCGAAAAATCCTATGTTTCTCCCTTTTTGCAAAAATTAACTTTTTTCAAAAATTCATATCTTTTGAACTACTAAACCGATTCAGATAATCGACATATGAAAGAAGTCAATGAGCAAGTCTAAAAATATTAGACATGCTCAACTAAATGTAGTTTTATTCGAATAGATCTATATCAAACAAAGACTTAAAACATGTTAACTTTGAAAAATCATAACTCAAAAACGAAAAAGAACACATCTCTTATTTCAAGATATGTTATGTAATAAATCTACATCCTTCAAGAAAAATTATTAAAAAAATATAGAAGTTAATTTTTATGTCCGTACTAGATCAGATACTGCATCAAAAATGGATATAACTCGGTAAATAATGGAATTTTCAAAAAGTCCCATAAATACGTAGACTTCAGAAATATGAAGATTTTTTTTCCAAATTTTTAGACTAGAATACTGCCTTAACGAGCCGGTACTATACACAACCAAGCAGTGATTTTTCGCGAGCTCAATGCGAACGTTCAAAATTAATGACGGGTTTATTGTGGCCTTTCACGAATTAGTCGGTGAGTGGCAGGTTCTTGCTCATTTGTTCTGACTTTCACGATTTCTGATTACTGGTGTATACGAACTAGTTTTCATACATTGTTTCTATTCTGATATATTTTCCTGGTATGTGCATCTCATTCTAGATCTGTTATTGCGTTATGCGATTATCTTCTCATCCTATTGACGAATTTACGCAAAGCTGAATCAGCTCATGCGACATCTACATTAGAGCTCAGAACCACAAAAGTGAGGGTGTGTGTTTATTTTACGCACTGAAAAGCAAGATTCGGTGGTGATTATTCATTTTATTACAATTTAAATTCATTTCAGCCATTGAATGTCGTCAGTATGTGGTAAGAAAGTTGGAGTTTTGTATATTTACGATGGTTTCAACACGCGATTTGACCAAAGTCATAGATAATCTTCGAAAATTTTAAGTTTGATAATGCATACCGGTTGATACTATGAATAATTGCGATGAAATCGATATCATATCAGATTGGCTGATATTCATGATTATGTAGGAGCCGATACGAGAAGGATTTGTAGTATTTTTAGCGATTTTAAGTATTCATCGTTTACTTAGTTGAAAAAAATTAAAGTTACAATACTTATAACAAGTCATTCCTCGTAATGTACATAGCACATTGTAAAAAGATGATTTTCTAACCTTTTCAGCGTGGAAAGAATACATGAAACCGGGAAATTTGAAGATAAATTCTGATTTTTCTAGAAAAATTGAACGAATTTCATACCAAAAAAACAAAACATCCTCATTTTACTCGCTGCACCATCTGGTTGTAAATCCAACGTAAATTCGTCAATACCGCGGATAATGGAGGTTCTACTGTACTTCAATATAGTAAGATATATATTTTCTCTGAGTGTATATTCATGAGCTATTTGTGTACTCTCCGAAGTTATATATCAGTTGCGATTTCACCGATGCTGACAAATAGATGTCGCGTATGTAACTCAATTACGCCTGCACGGTATGCAATGCATATTACGTGTATAGATTCATATGCACGAATTATTTCATAAATACAGTAGGGCACCGATTATCCTCGGAATAGAGTGGAAAAATCATGAAGGATAACAAAAATATTCGCGGATAACGCAATAAAAGACTAGAATGAGGTACAAAACTCAAAAAAAAAAAAGATATAAAGAAATTTCAGTATGACAACAATGTATGAAGACTAGTCTAATCAATGATCAGACAATGTGTGGCAGACTTTTGCTCTTTTCTTTTGATCATGGCTTATCATATGAAAAAGAGTAAAAGTCTGCCACTCACCGATAAATTCCGGAAGAGCCAAATGACGACGATATGCAACAAACCTGTCAGTAATTTTCGACGTCGTATTATAGGCTATTTTGTGCATCCCTTGTTTGTGGCAAATAAAATTTGTTTGTTTGAGAAAATATATTGAATTTTGTTGTAGAATTCGCGCTCAATTTCACTCAATTTTTCAGATCGTGAGTTTCTATACTATTATTTATACCGCGACATACCAAAGAATGATGAATAATATATCTCCAGGAGAAGACCAAATCGCCCTTAGAATTGATGCCTTCGTATGCCTTTGCCAGAGAACAACAGGCTAAGACGCTTTTCTTTTTTTCTTGTTTTCTTCCTGTATCATAGTGACTTTCAATACTTTTTGGCTCAATCGTCACTTTACTTCCTCCTTTTGGAAGATGTGAGAACTGAACTCGTGACCTTCAGCGTGAGAGGTACGGATGTTACCACTACGCCAGATCGCCTCCTCAGGTGAGATGCTTCCCTCCAAACAGTGTTGATTCACTCGTTTCGCTGACCGGCGTCCATTTCCCAATTTTCCGCGAATCCGACCTAATTCACGTACCTGAGCCCCGTAATGTGAATTGTCGCACGCAGCAGCAAATTCGCACCTTACTTTTCCGCCGAATGCAATTGCAGTGAATAATTTAAAACAAGAAAAAAACAGCCCACACCGAAGCGATATGGCCATATGTAACAACGGGAGCAGCTCAAATAACAAACATTGACTCCCAGTTTTCCTCGTAAATCGAAAGGGTACTTGAACCGCACCAGAACGGGGGTTCTCAGAGGTTATTTTATTTACAATGAATTTGGTGGGTGCAGTTTTTGATTGCTAATCGCCTTTTTTTAAGTGTGACGATTTTTTTTCGTGCCGCTTTGACGTCGCCGAGGAGGGAATTCCGCGAAAATATGGATTGGGACACACGTTTCTGCGTTGTAATGCTAATGCAATAGAATATGTGTGATGTGGTAGTGAAATCGGATGCTTGGGAAGAAAAACGTAGTTATTGGGTTCGATTCACGCCGTAGTGTTTTTTTTTCTTGTTTGCGTGGAAAGATCGGTTGCATTGCATTTTATCCATTTCGGTGATATATTCAGGAAGAAATCAGATTTCTTTGGAATTTGCGTGTTTCGAAGAAATACATTTCTGGACCACACACCTGATTGGAGCGTGTTTTAGTTTCATTTTCATTTCATTTATTAATGATTTTTTGGTATTTATACAACTAACATTTCTTTTTAAGTGATACAGCGTTTCTGCTTTTCATCTGTTTCATTTTTTTTCAGAGCGTGTTTTAGAGTTTAAGCAATTCTGAGGTGATCCTTTTCTGATTTTAACAATCTCGTGACCTGGGCCATTGATCTCTCCACGAAGAAAACTGAAATGGTCGTCTTTTCTAGGAAACATAAACAAATTTGAAGTTTCAAATTTTGGGTAAGAGGATACCTCATTTCGTGCCATTTAGGTATCTTCGAGTATAGTTCGACTAAAAATATATTTGGGAAGCTTATATTAGGTATCTAAATTAAAATTGCCAAGACATAATGAACTTTCTCCGTATAATTACTGGCACCGGCAGCTAATGAAGTTATATCGAACATTGATTCCCTCAGCAATGAAGTATGGCAGTTTCTGTTTTGAGTTAGCTAACAAAACACATCTCAAAAAATGGGTGGGTTATATCTATGATATTACCACAAGGTTGACGTGGGACTACCGTTGGTTTAGTAAGCTTTTTTTTTGTATTGAATAAATTATTCACCTCTATCCCGGATCCCGATCGGGTTTGAAATTAGCAAAATGATGCATTTTGTAACCCGTTCGACTTCGATTAAGCACATTTATCAATCCGTTCGACTTCGAAATTATTTCGAAATTTGTTTTTCATCTATGCAAGGGTGTCAAATTTTCAGACATGTTTGCAATTTCGCTGATATTTAATTTTTATCGCAAGCTTTATTATGTTGTAGACTTATAGTTTCAGTTACAGACTGCAGGAATATGGTATCCCTTTTCTTTATGGCTCGGTTCAGTTCTTTATGCTAACGGCGTCTTATTTAAGAGATTACTTTGCGATTATTGTGGTAACAAGAGATGTTGGATGAACTGTTCCACCCGCTGTTTGGTGGTCATCGAAGCCTCGTCCATATTACGCTTCTATTGCTGCACGAAAAGAAAACAAAGTCCAATGTATATAAAACTGAATGGTATGAAGTTCACGTTTATAACTGTCCATTTTCTCCTGCATCTTCTTGAACAATTCTTGGGCTTTCATAAGCACCCGATCCGGAGCCCTTGTTGTGATAGCGCCAGCAAACAATCTAATCAATTGGTTGTTGGCGCTATCTTTCCCACAGCTCTGGTCCAGAGCTTTCGCCATGTTTTTCACGTAGCTTTTCCTTGTCCTTGTTTTTTTCTTGATCTCCGAATCGCATTATAGCTTGAGGAATCTGGAATCTGGTAGCAATTATTTATAAACCTTAACAAAAACAATTTTCGGTGGGTTCACAGGGACCGGCGCGAACCTGACGAAAGTTTCTGTGTCAGTTTATGTTTTTGTGTTGGTTTCGCAGTTTCCTGCGATGGAAGTTCGAAATTCGAAAATCACCGCTTGGTTGGATATGAGACGAACGGGTAGCGGATACAAAATATTTGAGCTCGATTGTATTGTGAATCCAATCGCCGATCGTGTACCGGAATAGGGGTGATTGATTGAATGGAACAATTTTCGGATTCGATTGAATTCAACATCAGCAAGTATGTAATAAAGAATTTGAACAAACGCCATGTAATGTAAGACACCTTGGTTTAGATGGCTGGGTTAGGGAACACATTTCAGTGGGAACAAAAATACCCCCAAACTTGCATGTGCTTGCAAAGTGGATTCCCCAAGGCACATTGATTTTGAATTCCATGTAAGGGAAACACATTTTGGTATGAACAAATATACCCTCAACATGCATGTATATGTGCAAAGCGGATTTCCACAGGTACATTGATTTTGAAGTCTGTGTTGGGGGAACCGTAAATCGGACCAATCAATACTTTGTAGTTAGGGCGTATAGAAAACGCTTGACATTTTACAGTTATTCAATTGTTTATCTCATGAAAGCTAACATTTTATTAATTGTGATAAAAGCGTAGAAAAATTTCCTATCAATTAATGCAAATATCTTTCCGATCTATTGTAGAAGTGTTCGAGGTATAAGCATTCGAAATCCTTAATTTTTTTATGCATGTTCTGTGTTTAGTTTTTTCATTTCACCCTCATATACTCCGGCTAGACGTAGTCCCACGTCAAAAACTCGTATTATTCAGTAATTCAGTACATTTGTCTCCGCATTGCACCGCGGATCATCCGCTGGTGGATAATCGAGGTTCTACTGTGTTCAAATATTAAAATGAATTAATACATTATCCAAAGTATTGGACATTACTAGTCACTACTTTTCTTCATTCTTCTGCCAATTTACAGATTCCGTCGCGAAATAAGCGGTCATCTGTTGAAGCCAAGAATGAATCCGGCAACTTTTGATACTCTGTCCTGAAGAAAATCCTATTCACTCAAAGCGTTCTAAATCGATCGGAACAAATGGTAGTCAGAAGGGGCAAAGGGTAGGTCCCATCCGTACTAGGTCTAATATTTTTGAAAAAGCTTTTAATTCGAACAGCAATATGATGCTGAGCTTTGTCATGATGGGATATTATCTATTCGTGTCTGGTCGCATAATCCGGACGTTTCTCGGCAATAGCTCGCTTCAAACGGATCGATTGCTGCCAGTATAAGTCTCCATTGACCGCTTGATCAGTTTTTGTACCAGGCAGCGGCTGACAGCAATTAGAGCGACTCCTCCTACTCTACTCATGATAGTCATACACTGCGTTTCACAACTATAGAACCACTCATTTTTTCTGAGTTTCCAGAGATATGTAAGCAGTCGGTTGAATTGAAGTATATAGTGTAGTATACAATAACTATCTTTATTTATATGACTGGCCATGTCATCTTTTATGTTGGCGCGAAACATTAAAAAAAACTAGAAACGCAGTGTATCATAGTAGAAGGTTTTACGGGAACGTTATGGTGAATGTGGAAGCTAGCCATTGTAGTAGTATAGGTTAACCCACATGTAAGAATGGGGTAATAGTGTTTGTGAGAGAAAAGCAAAACACACGTAAATAGATTAATTCACGTATCAGACTGTGTAGCGCTTCACTGACACGATTCTTTGAATACATTTGAAAAAAAAATAACAATTCAATACTAAAGTAAAATGAACGATATGTTCAGATGAACAATTGCAAATATAAATATATATAGAAGGTGCATTTGCATATGAAGTAAAATTCTGATTATACGCGAGCGTAACATGAGCAAATTCACAACACATGCGAATTGGGGCTCTTTTGGTATTAACAAGTTCTTCCGCATAGTAACTCGATGTTTATAATTCCCGGGGTTGATCCTGCAGCAGCAGCAGCAGCAAAAACGGTAGGAGAGAGGATTGCAGAACATGTATGTAATCCTTGAATGATGTGAAAGCTATCTTCAGCATTTCGGTTGCACAGAATCCCGCCCAAACCATTCACGAACCTGGTTGAAAAATACTGTTCCTTCTTCCGTAAATCACGCCAGTACCCGTTGAAACCGTCTGAACCATCTTAATTGAACTTTTTTTAGTCAGTGAAGATAGCATATACATTGATGAACTTTTGGTTATGGTATATAGCAAAATGTTTTCTTTTGGAAACATTCTTTGTCACAACATACCATATCCCACTGTCGGTTCATGTGAGTTTTGGCAAAACTCGATGTGAGATGGTGTAAAATGAGGAGTTTTAATCTTTTAAACCCTCTTTATGTGAGGATTTTTCACCAAACCTTGACGAATTGTCATCCGAGTAATATTTAAATTGAAATAGTACTTTATTTGCATAAGCGATTTTGAGGTATTCGAAGCTGTTCTAGCTATTTCCCGCTTATCCCGGTCAGAGAGCTTCGATATACGTGGAGCTCTCTCCTTCTTACCGTATCCTTGAGGATTCGTCAAATAATTGAGCACTACTTGATGGAATCGTCCAATTCGACAAGAAATTTCTCTGATACCAACGTCTTCTTAGTAAAATGCATCGATTTGTCTTTCTTTTCTCTCCGTGAGCACTTTTCCCTTTCGACGTTTTCCAGATTTATTGATCAAAACAATTAAAACAAAGGAAAAATGTAACTGGTCTTATAGAAATTTGACACTTGAAAAATACAAAAACATTGGTTTACGCTCAGCGCTTGCACACACACATATGAAAATCATGCAGTGGTAGTCACCAATACCAATAAACTAGAATATAAATTGAAGCAGTGTTTGTTTACAATGGCTTTTAGAGGCGAATGAACTGCAAAGTTTAAAGCCTCTTAAAAACAAAGATTAGAATTACAATGGCACAAAGCAGCAAGATCATCACCTGGTCTTATAGAAGTTCGACAGAGTGTATGTCACTGTATAAAATTTTTTGATAGTAAAGGGTGTGTCACATCAAATTGCATCACGGAAAAAACGCTGTAGAAATTTAATTTTTAGGAATTATATCTTCAGCTCTCGCTTATAATCAGATAAGAGTGTATAGATCACGTTGGCCATGCTTCACTGTCAATTTTTCGTAAATTTGGAAAAATGTCGTCGAACGAAAAAGAGCGTCATGAATTAATCCTGTGCACTCATTTCGAGAATCCGGAGTTGTCACATCGGGACATCGGTAAGATGCTGGGAATCGTCCAATCCACGGTCAGCAGAGTACTAAAACGATACTTCGAGAACCTAACCATCGACCGGAAGGTGAAGAACGGCAAAAATGGATGCTCCGTCAGTGAAAAAGATCACAAGCGCGTAGTTAAGCAGTTTAGACGTGATCCGAGAAGTTCGGTCCGGGATGTCGCCAATAAGCTGAATTTGTCAAGTTCATTCGTCCAGCGGACCAAGCAGCGGGAGGGCCTGCGTACATACAAGGTTCAGAAGGCTCCTAACCGCGACGAAAGGCAAAACACGGTGGGGTAGACGCGAGCCCGGAAGCTGTACACCGAAATGCTGACGAAGCCGCATTGCCTGGTAATGGACGACGAAACCTACGTCAAAGCGGACTTTCGTCAGCTGCCGGGCCTGTTGTTCTTCTCCGCAGAGGACAAATTCAGCGTTCCGGAGGAGATTCGCAAGCAGAAACTATCCAAGTTTGCCAAAAAGTACATGGTGTGACAAGCGATCTGCTCCTGCGGAAAAAGAGACGAATGAACTCTCAGAGTTTAAAGTCTCTCTAATTCAATACCTTCCTTCCTGCGGAAAGCGGAGCGCCCCCTTCGTGATGACCGGCACGGTAAACGGGCAGGTTTACCTTAAGGAGTGCCTACACAAGCACTTACTACCACTATTGAAGCAGCACGAGGGCCCGACCATCTTCTGGCCGGATCTCGCTTCGTGCCACTATTCAAAGGACGTGTTGGAGTGGTACGAAGCCAACGGGGTCACCTTCGTGCCAAAGGAAATGAACCCGCCCAACGCGCCGGAGCTTCGCCCAATAGAGAAATATTGGGCGATTATGAAGCAGGCCCTCCGGAAGAACCCAAAAGTTGTCAAATCGGAGGCGGACTTCAAGAGAAAATGGATTTCTGTTCAAAAAAAACTACAACCTGACGTTGTACAGAACCTTATGGACGGGGTAAAGAGGAAGGTGCGAGCATACGGGCTTGGGCTCGAAGTATGAATAAAAAGAAAATGCCAAAAGTTGTTTAATAGTTTTTATTTTATTGCCTAAAATTTTCAAAAGGATCGGTCTACTGGGCGAATTTCTACAGCGTTTTTTCCGTGATGCAATTTGATGTGACACACCCTTTATTTGAAAGAGATAGCTTTGAAATTCGATCTTTCGTTCACCAAAACTTGACAATGATTGAATTGAGATAAAGTAAAGATTGATATTTTTTGTTTGATAAAAAAATATTCTCAGTACAACACTCTGATTCTAAATTGCTCTCCTTCCCGTATTCACAAACACACGTCTTCAGAATGCACGTGTTTATCGGCATAAGCTTTAATTTGAGAAAAGGGTATTGCAAAAGGTTGCACTAATTTCCATACCAATATTTTTTCAATATACTGCTTCGGATATTCGCCAACCATAATTGATTTCATCAGAAGTAATATCTGCTATGGTAACTTATGCTACTTATGCAGCTCAATCTCCTGCATGAAATAATTACATCCTTGCAGTGTTACAAAAAAACCTTTTCGATTTCAGTATTTTCGGGACTGTCTATCTGAAGCACTGATCGTCTAGAATGGAACAGAATGTTGCCGAATTGTTAATCAACCAACCGTCCGATCACAAATTACGGACTTTATTGCCCAAAAATCTAGGAGAAACCAATCGTAAATATCCACTTCAAATAGACCAATTGAAGGCAAACAAAAGCGCCGATGTTCGGAAACACAGAAACAAAATGCCAAAAAGGACCTTCTTTTGTTGATTTTATTGCACTCGGAGGCTGCAACTAGGAGAGAGATCATGATGGGACAACTAAAGATGCGACGTTCGTTCCACCCGATGATGCGCCAGCAGCTGACAGACCAACTGCTGCCAGGCCACTGATCCACACTGGTCAACTTATGTCCCTCTGACATTGATTATGAGCGCTAACCAGTCCCGGCATGCATTAGTTTTATTGGACATGATTTATAACATGCTCATGTTAAACGATCTGATTCCGCGGTAATTGTATCATCGCACCGTTTTATTTAATTTTTCCACTCTTCTCCCTCGTTGTTCTCGTGCCGGGATGCACCTACAATGCTTGATTTTTCCCGCAAGATTACAGCTTCGATTCGGTATTTACATGTATCGAACGATCCACTGTTGTCGTGTTTTAATGATTGTGTTGTTAGAGTGTGAGCGCGCTTGCTTGAGTATGCAATGTATTATAATTGTGGTCATTAATTTTAATCAGTGTGTATATTTGTGGACTGCTAGGGTGCAGTCGAAATATAAAAATAGAATAATGTGAGGATAAAATCTTATTCATAGCAACAATGGGTACCCTAAATATTCCGAAAACTGTTGATGGAAAATATAGGTTCATTTAACTGGATAAGTTCGACCAGTGAAGAATTGAATAAATCAGTTATTTGCAGTTGGTTAGTGAAAAACAATCATTTTATCACTAGTTTAATCAATTAAGTTTACAGGTACATGAACAAAAGAATTATAAATTAACTAGCTGACCAGGCAAACGTTGTTCTGCCAAATAAATTATTTCTAGTGAATATTTTGGGTGTTGAATAAAACACACTAATGTATTGTGAGTGTGTTTGAATATTTTAACGATCTTTAAAATAAATCGAATATGACCGATAAAAAAAACGAATTAAATGATTTGAACGAAAGGTTATATGATGTTTCTTGGTGTATTTCATTAACGTAACTGAAACATCTCTTAAAAGTTAAACGTCAACTGAAAAAAGTAATATAAGTTTGTCGTAAAGTAGAAAAAATGAAATATAGAAAATCAATATTTATTGCTGTCTCCTTGTTAGAAAATACGTGCATGTGATTTTCAACATGGCTTAGTTTATAACAGCTTGGTCTCGTTCATAAATTGGAAAACAGCGATACGCCAGCTAACTTCAATGGAGCTGATTAATCGGCCTGTTTGGAATCGCGTTATTTTATCGTTGTCATTCAATCGAGGAGTATTCACATCGGTAATCTAAGTTTGAAACACAGCCATATTGCTTCCTTTATTCATGGATGTTTTTATTACTCTTCACCGATTTGTAGAACTCAATATTCATATATGCATATGAGTGATCGGATTTTACAATTCAATCGAAATCGACTTTTACACTCTTAAATTCGTTCGCCTTGTCGCGAAACAATGGTCAAAATAAGTCATCCGTATTTGTGGTTCAATTTATTCTCTATCTGATCGGCATAATTCCGGAAATAATTCTAATTGCATAATTCCGGACTATAATTCTTGTTGAAATTTGAATGAAAATTATTATTCGATTTCGTTTGGATGCTTTGAATGCTAAATTTTTGGATGTTTTGAATGTGTTTGAATGCTAAATTTTGCGTGTTTATTCCACCCGAAAAACCGTTACTATTTTTACTTCATAGAAATGGAACATGGAGGCCAATGTTGTTTAGGTCGAAATGCGTGGCTAGGTTGTCACATTTGCTCAACTCGATCGGACTTGAGCTTGAACAGAATGCAAAATTGCGCTTTTTCCATTCAACAGAATACAACCAACTATATGTGGGGACGAATACGATCGAACTTCATTTTGTGTATGAACACACGCGCAATGTCATGACGTTGGCGTTGCTCATGATAGTGTCTCGCAAGTGAATGTATTATTCCTCGCACCGCTTTTGTTGATTGTGTAGTAAGAATTGCAGTCGTTCAATCTCTACCTTCGCGTATATGTCGACCATAAATTGTTGGCACAGCTTACGATATCTTGAATTGGCGTTTCTTGACCATGTCAAATCACCATATAATAAACATAAAAATCTATCGAGCAGAGGGCGCTGTTTGTTTCGTCGCATGTTCATAAATATTAAATCAAAATGAGAAATGATGTTCATAATGAATTAAGTATCTGTGACGGGGTCTCGTTGGTCTAATGTTTATGCAAGAGATTTTTCGTTAAAGAAACCCTTCTGACTTGCACTGCAGTCACGCGTATTCTTGAGCTTGCCACTCCAGAATACATTCAAGGCGTATTGTTCATCATAGAAATCTCAACTATTTACTAATAAAAATGACGCAAGTAGTACTACGTTGAGAAGGCAAACCTTGGGAACGTTAGTACCATTGAAGAAAAACATAGCCATCGAAATGAATCGTTGTTGCTGCCAATTCTTCTTCGTTGGTGAGTCAGAAATAGATAGGCTGACCAAATAGTTCAGGAACAAAACACGTGGGCAGAAAAAACGTTTGATGTTGTTCGTAAAATTTTATTAAGCGAATAAAACCGAGTATGAAACTAAATATTCAATCATTCTTAGATGTACTTGCTTTGTTCTCTACAACGAAGGACTATTTCGATGATGAAGTGACTTTGTGAAGGATATTATGATTTTTGGAAGCTTTATTATTAAATTTTTCACATTTTGGATCGAGGTTCTTTTTAACAATTAACATAAATTTCATGGTTTCAACATTGAGTCGTGACCTTTCCATTGTTCACATCTTTTTCGTGGCAGAAAAAAAAACTCTTTTAACAAAATAAAGAGCAATTCCACGCCAAACAGACGATATTTACGCGACCCAGTACCATTGTTTATGAAGTAGTACGACTTTCAATAAGAAACCAAATCGGAAAACAAACCCTGAACTGCTTTCGTTACGGATGAATTTTAATGATTTGCACACCGAATCGGAACTATTCTAAGATTTGTTTGATGTATACATTGTGATTCTCTAATCTCCAAAGGTCTTGAATTAACAAAAATTGGAAGCACTTTTTTTGATATTGAGAGGTTTTACAGAGATTTTGCACGATACATAGGAAGCATGGAAAAAAAGCAAACAATGGTACATTTTTATTCGATGGGAGCTCCGGGACATTTTGTTGTTTTATACGTTACTGAATGTAAATTAAAATGATTAAGAAATGTGCAATAAGGTTGTCGGGGGAGCGAATATTGAATCGTCTGTGATCGAATGTGCTACTGACTGTCACAATAGTGTTCACGATGAATAGTACAGTACTACAATACTAACGGGTGTAAAATAAAAAATGAGAATTTTTTCAATCACAGATAAAGAAATTTTTGTTTTATTCTCATCGATTTCAGATTTTTCATTAATAACATAATGTATTTTCTTCAAAAAAATGTCAGTGAATGTTTCAGTAAGGGCCGTGGTCTGCTGTTCTACGCAACTTTATCGCGATGCTCTCACAAGAACGTTGTACGGCACTTACGTTCATTTTCCGGATACAATTCCGGATTCTTGTGGTCAGTTGCTTCGTGTCCTTGGCCCTCCAATTATTTTTATACACTAGGGCACTGAGTGAGCCAAAGAAATCCTCTATTGAGCGGCACTGGGCCAAGTTTGTTGGGTTACGATCTTTCGCCACGAACGGTATCTTTTTCTCCTCAAGATACGCCAGCGTCTTCTTGGCGTAATGGGAAGATGCCTTGTCCGGCCAGAAGACGTACTTCCAATCCGCGTGATGCTCGTTCAGGAACGGCAGCAGGATTTTATCGAGGCACTCTTCTCGATAGATAGCCAGACCGCTCGGCTTAAACCAAGGCTTTGAAATGCCCCGGTCGGAAATGGCGATGTACAACATAACCTTTTTTTCAAACTTGTGCTTGAACTTGTATTTCACTTCAGGCGGTGTGGATGACTTGTCGCTGGAGTAGTAATTATCATTTCCTGGAATATGCGTTTTGGACAGCGGAAAATAGCTTTCGTCGTCCAGAACGAAAGACGTCCCGCGATATTTTTTGGTCATCCACCGACACTGTGATTTAACCGTCTCAATCTGCTCCTCCGTGTAGTCCGGCGACCTCGTCTTCTTCCTGCAGACGATCCCTTCCATCTTGAGGGTCCGATGGATCAATACGTGGGAGCAGCCATTTTTCCCACCGGCGTCACGAAGGCTGGTTGCGTCCTTGTTGTTAACGATGTCTTCCTCTGCTTCGTCATTATCGTCACCGGACGACCACTTCCGACCTTCCGCTCTACGTTCAGGGAACCCAGGATACGATATACCGTACTGACAGGTACATTTCCTTCCTTAAAATGTGCCACCGTGAACTTTTTTCTTTGCTGGAAATGCGTTTCGTAGAACCGTACAATGCGTTCGCGGAGCACGTGCTGTTTCGACGCCATCTTTGCTTTGACTAAATTCAAACTAGCAAAACCAAACACGCCTACTGCTTCTAGGGAGCCCAAAGAGCAATTTTCTTGGAGAAAGAAAATTTAACGCTCTTTATTTGAGTTACTGAAAGGTATTGAAAAAAATCTCATTTTTTATTTAACACCTGTTATAAGGAAACAAATTTCATGCGTATTTCTCTAACGAAGATCGTTAATCAATAATCTTCAGCTGTTTCTACAAATCTATCCATCGGTCTTTTTAAAGCCCCTAAAACTTGATTTGAGTTATTTGAAAATTTTCGGTGCATTCTAAAGTAATATCTGAAATAATAAAAAGCGAATTGTTTTTTTTAACTTTTTTGACAAAAAAGAGTTTTTGTGTATTCAGGGAACTTATTGGTTATTTTTTCCGATCGATAATTCAATTTCCGTGAATTCGAACATTGTTTCAGGGTTTAAAATGGCGTCAAAATGAAATGTTGCTTTTGGCAACCGGTTCGCGTTTGCTTTATCGGGAATTCCGTCGAGAGTTTTCGTGCTTTCGATGGTGCTTTGTACTCCAACGTATTTCGTGCTAAACTAAAGGGATGCAAAAGAAGAGACTCAAACTATGGTATGCAACACTTTTAACTACTCGAAATTGGAAGAAACCTTCGAATCTTCAGACAGAACACCACATGGTACCACACGAAAAACGAAAAACGCAAAGAATGCTGTCCTCACCGGCAATAATTTTCCTATTTTCCTAGTAGTCCTACGTTAACAATGTGGTCGATTATGAACCGTTTTTGATTTCTTTTCATGGTATATAATCGAATCCTGTATATAATCGAGTCAAAAAAAAAATTTTGTATTTGTTTTTTTTTGCATCTATTTTTAGTTTTTTTGTTTTCAAAAGAGGAATTTGATTTTTGATTCATCCCCTTAAATTCAGAACACACCTTTCTCAAATGAAAAAAATTAAATTTATTCAGATTCTCTCAGGAGGTGACGGACGATCATATTTGATGAAAAAAATCCTTCTACGCATATGTTCGAATTTCAACAATGACAGAGTTATGCACCTTTTTTTTTGGTTTCGGACTCTGTTGGCTCAAACTGGCTCTGCATTAAAAAGTATGCTACGGAAGACGATTCGAATATTAAGTACAGGATATAGTTGTGAAACATCTAAATTAATGGATTCAAATAACATTTTGAAAGTGAAAAACTTCAAAGTTAGTCATTTTTAATGCGTTATTATGACTTTATGTTAAAAAATCATACTGAATATGATTGTTTCTATCAATTAAATTGAAGCTCTCTAACCGCTCTACAATTTGTTCTGTGACACCCAACTTCTATCTATCTTAATTTCGCGGCAATATCGATATAAAGAATTTCTGGTGAAAATTCAAGCAAAATCTTCCAAAATCACGATGTTTACCCCACTGTACATATAATAGCCACTTAAATTTCATCTTAATGTTGAAAGGTTACATTTTTCCTTGAAATAAGTCATATTTGAAATTGTTTTTCCAAACTGTATATAATCGAGTCCGACCTGTACTCGAAATTGTTGGTAAAACAACTAACTATTTATGAAAAACAACATTTTGCAACGCTTAAAAATATTACTCTAAAATTGAGTCCAATATTAAAAATGTTGATAACTCAAAACATGTCCTAATGTTTCCAAAATAATCCATTGATTTTCCAACAACTTTGCCAAAAATCATATATTAAGCAGACGTCTGGATTCCGAGTTATTATTTTAGCAAAGAAAGATCAATAATTGAAGATTTTAAGTCCTTATAAAAATCAGTCGTAAATAAAATTGGTTATCCGATAATGAAAATAATGATTTTGGTACCTGTCACTATACGTACAAACTTTAAAAAAATGGAGAGTATCGCAACGACATGCTGATTTGGTGCGGAATTGCTCTATATTCCGTTAACTTCACGAATTCTCACACTCTAAAAAATCGTTTTCCATCTCTGTAAACATCTGCACCTTCCGAATTCATTATTGTTATACATTTTTATCTCAGAAATTACAACTTCTTCAATCATTGTCCAATTATCAAACAATATATGTTTATTTATTTGAACAGGATTCAAATAAACTTCATCAAAATTGGAGAAGTGCTGGTCAACCAGGCCATGTTGCATCGATCGAAGAAGGTAGTAATCGGACGGAGCAATGTCTGGAAAATACCGCGGGTGGGATAGGACCTCCCATTTCAGCGTTTCCAAGTATGTTTTGACCGGTTTCGCGACATGCAGCCGAGCCTTGTAGTGCTGCAATATAACTTTATCGTATCTTTGCTCGTATTGTGGCCGTTTTTCCTTCAGGGCACGGCTCAAACGCATCAATTGTCGTCGGTAGAGGTAACGGTTTCATTCGGTTTCAGCAGCTCATAGTACACACACCCAGCTGGTCCCACCAAATAGATAGCATAACCTTCTTTATACCGCGTGGCCGTCGATGTTGATACATGACCGGGGTATCCATACGTTGCCCGATGTTTAGGATTGTCGTAATGGACACTTTTCATCGCCAGTAACGATTCGGTGCAAAAAACCTTTTCTTTTATGCCGTTGGAGTAGTTGTTCGCACGTGAAAAAACGGCGTTCGTCGTCTCCTGGCTTCAATTCATACGGCACCCAATGTCGTATCTTTCGGATCATTCCCATTGTATTTAAACGATCGGACATGGTTTGCTGAACTACTCCAAGTGTATATGCAAGTTTTTGTTGCGTTTGTGACGGATCTTGATCGAGTAAAGCCTCCAATTCTTCATCTTCAAACTTTCTCTTCGTCTTCCAAGTCAAAATTACCACTTTTAGACCGTGCAAACCACGTCTGACACGTTCGCTCAGTCGGAGCATGGTCACCATAAACTTCCACCAAAATGCGATGACTTTCCGCAGCTTTTTTCTTCATATTGAAGTAATAAAGTAGCACTCCCCGCAAAAACACGCTTCAACTTTTTGACATATACTGGAAAAGACGCGCAATGATAGTAACTTCCCAACGAATGTCTGAAAATTTGATTCACTGAAATGACAATCAAGTTACGCTTTCTATTGTAATACCGTAGAAACTTACCGGTACACTGGTAATAATAAAATTATCAAAAATAAAAACATGTTCAGCAACACTCTTTCTTCCAACAAGCCGATTAATTTCTAAAAGTTCATTATCCGA
The DNA here is from genome assembly GCF_029784135.1 of Toxorhynchites rutilus septentrionalis. NCBI lineage: Eukaryota > Metazoa > Arthropoda > Insecta > Diptera > Culicidae > Toxorhynchites > Toxorhynchites rutilus. Next base: position 67,254,074 of record NC_073744.1, read on the forward strand.
TCTCTGGTAGAAAGTAACCATATTTTGCGATACCGGTTTTCGCACAAATTGCGTAGGACAACTAGACATATTTTTTTTTCTCTTTATATTCAAAATACGATACAGATTAATAAAAGTCGGGACAATAAAAAATGGTTGAAAAAACGGTACTGTCTCGTTAAAAACGGTACGTTTGGTTAGCCTAGAAATAGATCAAGATTGTACATCGTCTGTTATCTATCGCCCAGAGCAGGTGCAATCGGGATCATCGAAAGATCCGTGTTTGTTTGCTCAAAATGGAAAATTGCAGCCTGTCGCGAGCCAACGCCTCGTTCTCGCCACAGTACCATTATAACAGTTATTATTGTATTGCTCCAAAGCAAACCATCCATTTGACTAATCACTAGCTAAAAATCCACCTGCATAAACGTGGTGACAGATGCGGCGAGTAAATCGAAACAATAAAGGGTGTGTCACATTAAATTGCATCACGGAAAAAACGCTGTAGAAATTTAATTTTTAGGAATTATATCTTCAGCTTTCGCTTATAATCAGATAAGAGTGTATAGATCACGTTGGCCATGCTTCACTGTAAATTTTTCGTAAATTTGGAAAAATATCCTCGAACGAAAAAGAGCGTCGTGAATTAATCCTGTGCACTCATTTCGAGAATCCGGAGTTGTCACATCGGGACATCGGTAAGATGCTGGGAATCGTCCAATCCACGGTCAGCAGAGTACTAAAACGATACTTCTAGAACCTAACCATCGACCGGAAGGTGAAGAACGGCAAAAATGGATGCTCCGTCAGTGAAAAAGATCACAAGCGCGTAGTTAAGCAGTTTAGACGTGATCCGAGAAGTTCGGTCCGGGATGTCGCCAATAAGCTGAATTTGTCAAGTTCATTCGTCCAGCGGACCAAGCAGCGGGAGGGCCTGCGTACATACAAGGTTCAGAAGGCTCCTAACCGCGACGAAAGGCAAAACATGAAGACGCGAGCCCGGAAGCTGTACACCGAAATGCTGACGAAGCCGCATTGCCTGGTAATGGACGACGAAACCTATGTCAAAGCGGACTTTCGTCAGCTGCCTGGCCTGTTGTTCTTCTCCGCAGAGGACAAATTCAGCGTTCCGGAGGAGATTCGCAAGCAGAAACTATCCAAGTTTGCCAAAAAGTACATGGTGTGGCAAGCGATCTGCTCTTGCGGAAATCGGAGCGCCCCCTTCGTGATGACCGGCACGGTAAACGGGCAGGTTTACCTTAAGGAGTGCCTACAGAAGCGCTTACTACCACTATTGAAGCAGCACGAGGGCCCGACCATCTTCTGGTCGGATCTCGCTTCATGCCACTATTCAAAGGACGTGTTGGAGTGGTACGAAGCCAACGGGGTCATCTTCGTGCCAAAGGAAATGAACCCGCCCAACGCGCCGGAGCTTCGCCCAATAGAGAAATATTGGGCGATTATGAAGCAGGCCCTCCGGAAGAACCCAAAAGTTGTCAAATCGGAGGCGGACTTCAAGAGAAAATGGATTTCTGTTCAAAAAAAACTACAACCTGACGTTGTACAGAACCTTATGGACGGGGTAAAGAGGAAGGTGCGAGCATACGGGCTTGGGCTCGAAGTATGAATAAAAAGAAAATGCCAAAAGTTGTTTAATAGTTTTTATTTTACTGTCTAAAATTTTCAAAAGGATCGGTGTACTGGGCGAATTTCTATAGCGTTTTTTCCGTGATGCAATTTGATGTGACACACCCTTTAATATCATTACACAACACATTAGTATTTTGTAACGGCTCTTGACTAATTTCATGAATGGTACATACATTGACTTACTTTAGCTGTTTTTGACAAAATCATATCTTAATAAATGAAAATAAATTGATTGAGGAATGCATTACACTTGGTTCTTTTGGTTTGAACACAATTTTGAAAAATGCAGATCTGTTCCGCCCTCTCAAAACGTCATCCCTACATCCCCGAATCGTTTTTTACGTATTCTTAGAACATACAGGTCTTTATTAATAGTAGTTAGCAACTGTTTATGTAAGAAAAAAAAACGTTGATATAGGGCAGAAAGCTTTAAAAAATCAGGCAGTGCTTTTCAGGCTCAATGCGACCGTGTCTCAAAACACGTTGCGCCCGACGGAGTGTTGAAAAAACCTTCTACGCATATGGTTGAATTTCAACAATGACTAAGCTCAATAATTTTTTTTTTAGTTTCAGGCTATTTTGCCCTCAACTGGCTCTATTTGAAAAAGTATGCTACGTTGGACGATTCTGTTGTTTCCATTTGAAAGATGGGAAAAATAGTACAGAATATAGTTGTGAAACATCTAAATTACCCAACAAACATTAAATCGTATATACAGCGCATATAAATCATCATATATCTCACATATCATTTAAAAAAACTGACATATATATGCTAAAGTTGAGCTGATATATATACACAAAAATTGCTTACGAATTAGTTTGGATGAATATAAGACTTACACCCGCGGCATGTGCGACTATTGTCATACGTACAACATTTATGTTTATAGAAATAGTAATTATTAAATTGACTTTCAGTGGAAGGGGTGTAAATATTTGAAATGAGTGGTGGTGATGGTTAAGAAAATTTGTTCCGATGGGATTCGAAATCCGGTTGTTTATGTGATGAGCAACAACTTGACTAATTTCATGAATGGTATATATATATTGACTCACTTTTGCTGTTTTTGACAAAATAATATCTTAATGAATGAAAATAAATTGATTGAGGAATGCATTACACTTGGTTCGTTGTGGGTGAACACAATTTTGAAAAATGCAGATCTGCACTTCTAAACTTCATGGCAGAGCCCTTAGGCTGTGTTAATTACCAGATCCCGACGACATCCGATTCCAGGAGCTGTCCGAAATAGAAAAATCTGTTAAAGATTCGGATCTGCCTTCTGCACTATCGTCCGATGCCATATTGTGGGTTTATGGTTCGTTTTGGTTGAATGCAATTTCGTTTTTTACAGTCTTGCTACACAGAGTTTTTCTATTGGAGCTGTTGTCATTTGTCCGAATGACATGGTCATTTTACAGTCGATAGATGACTATCTTCTGCATCCAATGGTGTAAGTAACTTAATTTTGAAAAAATGGCGCTGGGTTAGTTTTGGCAGAACCCCGAACATTTAATTCTTAGAATGTTCATGAAGATCGGTTTCTATTTTCCGTCACAATACCCGAAGATCCATTATAAAAACCATGAGTAGAATGTCTGTGAAAGGGATGGTTTGTGTAAATTGTTTTAATAATCCTTTTGCCAGGGAGACACACAAAATACCATTGGGCAATGGAAAAAAATAAATCGATTTATTCGGTACAATAGAGAACATTATTGAAGGATGTCCCAAGAAGCACCCGTACCTGCTGCAATAAAACGTCCGATCTGTTTCCACAGTTTCTGTATTACACAAGGAAGAGACGGCAAAATCCGTGAAAGGGTTGACAAGCGCTCTATGACTGCTGATGCTGCGTGTTTTGTTTGGTGTCAACCGATTGTTATTGTTTTTCGCTAGAAATAGGTTGTCCTGCGGACTTTGATTGTTTTATTGTCCATCGAAGATGGTTTGGGTGACGGTGGCTAGGAAAAGTGAAAGGATTAGATGAAACGAAAGTGGAAAGAAAGGATTAGAAAGTTTGGGTCGGCTGCCGGCTGGTGTAATTGTTTTATCAAAGGGAAACGACCTTTCCGAAAGGGTTGAAAATGCCTGGGAGTATTCCTGGTGTAATTGCAGCTCTAATTTGACTTGAGAATTATGTCTGCCAGCAATCGGAGTTTCGGGGGTTCGTTTGTGTTGTTGATTATTTTGTAAAACGAACTTTCCTCTGCCATTGATTATGTTTTTATTGTGGGCACAATATTTACACCACTTTGTTGTCATTTTTGTAATGCTTTGGTTGTCTAGGGGAAATGTCTTTTATGACAAATGAAGAGGCAAATTTCGTTGAAATTCTTTACATATTTCTTATATAACTTCACATATATAGACATGAAACTCAATTTTCATTCTTCCCATTATATATCATTAAATTGGTTTGCATTCAAAGACCTAATTGCGGGTGAATGCACTCTCATTATCATTAGAGTGCGCATAGTACAGATAATATACCCATGCCAACGGTGTTTGACTAGGCTTATTTAGCAACTAGCAAGTGCTGAAACACATTCAATGGCGAACCAGGAAGTCGGTGGAAAAGTGGCGCTAAACGTGCAGTAATTCCCAGGCTACAGTTAGACAAAAGTAATCGTCACTCTTCTGATTAGTGAACTAATCGGCTAGAGTCGAACACAGCAATTTCCGGCTTCACGGCGACTGCATTTAATAAAAATTTCCATCTGCCACGCTGCAAATAGAGCAGAGTTAAAATCTATATTTAATTGCTTTCCAATAGAAACCGCAATGTGTACCTGAAGAGCAAAGTTCACAGCTACGTTCATCAAGTTAAGTGCCAGCGGAAAATAAATATTAAATTTACCATTGTCATCTGAATGATCCGCGTATCAATAATCTGTTGATACGTCATGATTGAAACGACAATTTTATAGCAATCGAATTATCAAGTTCTCCTACAAGCCCCGTTTACGACGATAGTCACACCCCGGCGACGATAGCTAGCCACGGAAGGCATTGTGCACCACTTGCATCAAGCTTTGCAGCTCAGACAGGGTGCAAGGGAAGGCGAATGAAATCGAGAGTGATTTGACAGTTGATTATTCATCCGCGTTCATTCTTCCTCCTCAAAACCGGTTGAAAACAATAATTGCAAATCATTTATCTTAAAGCCAACACTGGAGTTGCCAGCAAGTTTGGAATTATCTCGCCAAAAGCGGGCACGACATTGGAAATAGAACAAGCTATAGTACATGACATCGCTGGAACCAACTAGAGTTCGTTGATTAATTATTGTCCTACTGTGATAAGACACTGATGATGATGCTACTCACTTTGTTAGTATGCTTATTGCAGGTTAATGGGTTGATGAGCTAATTCTGAGTCACGGATTACACATTTTAAAGTGATAGTTTGATGATCAGCATTGCCTTGTGAAGGCACGATACTTTTGCATGGCATGTACATAATTCGATGAACCAAAAATTGTAGTTTTTTGTATTAACCTCTTGTTATATAAAAAGTTGCAACAGTTATGGATGATCATTGCTTGCAAAGTATGCATCAGATAGGACCCACCCAGCAAATATCCGATCGTATAACTTGCATTTTTTAGGTCGTATATAAAGTGAAAATCATTCAACGGTAAATCATATTAGGTCGTAATGAAGGACATAATACATGTTATTATGAATTTGACACATCAGCGTTTGCGTACGTACAGTGTCGATGATATCCATTTAGGGAAGAAAATCAATCACTACCAGGTCAGCAGGATAGAAGGCAGCTTTATATTGTTCAAATTTGAATGAAAATTTTAACATCGTGTTATTTGATTACTCTATCATATTACTCCACTAAAACACAATCGGCACCAAGGAATGCGAATCCGATTGCATCTCTCTTCCGTATCATTTGTACGATTTTTAACTGCTCAAGAATTATACCGTAACGCCATCTAACTCTGCGCGCCTCCTAACGTGGCACATTCGTCGTTTTTAGACTAAATACACCAATTTACTATTGATAGTGCGTATGAATACTGTGCTCCCGTGGTCGAGTGGTGAACGTTCCACATTATCATGCCGGGGGTTCGGGTCCGATTCCCGTTCTGGCCGGAGGATTTTTCGTCAAAGAAATTTCTTCTGGCTTGCACTGTGGTCACGCCTATTCTAGAACTTGCCATTCCAGAATACATTCAAGGCGTTTTATCCGGCATAGAAATCTCAACTAAGTACTAAAGGCCAGACTCTCTATTACCCGGAGTATTGATTTTTTTTACCATTCCGGATAATCGAATCATCCGGATAATCGAGTTGACTTGTTGACCGATTGATCTGAAATTTGGAACACATCTTTATCTCTGGTGTCATTATAAAACTGCGTATTCCATGATCTTGAAAATCAAAGATGGCGGCCGCTACAAAATGGCGGATTACATATTTTCTCAGAACCGCTTCAATATGGGTATCAAATGAAAGGGTTTGACTAGTAGAACACAGTTATTTGTGAAAAATGTAAATCCAAGATGGCAGCCGCTTCAAAATAGCGGTTTTTTACGAGGTTTTTTTCGCGCGGTTTTTCCAATTACCGCGGTTTTTTACGCGGATTTTCCAATAAACGCGGTTTTTTTACGGCCAGTGCAATATCACATCTCCCCCTCAGCTCACATTTTTATCTCATGTTCCCTCAGAGCAAATTACGGTAATTAGTGCTTGTAACGGAGTTTAGCGCTTAGTGCCGCACCTTATAGCGATTCTTACGTGGATTTTAGGTGTTGGGTAACGGGGAGCTCGCCGGGCGGTACAACGGGACGGAGATTTTACGGGCAGCTATTCGTGAATGTCTTTCCCTGTCTACTTAGATCTGGACGGTCCAACAGTGGTACTGCACGTGCATCGGCAGAAGAGTGTACAAATGACTAGGGAATCTTCTAGCAACAGCAAATGACCTCTTTGGTGAGGAAAACCGAACTATAGGTACCAGTAACCAACGAAATTGCAGGAAAAAACTACGGGTTTTCGGAAGCTTTTTACTTCCGTTCTAGGTAAAGATAGTCCCATTTGATATATATTATTAGGTGACATGGTTTTTTACGCGGATTTTCCAATTAACGCGGTTTTTTTACGAGGTACGTATCCCCCGCGTAAAAAAAACCTGGGTGTATATATTTTCTCAAAATCCCATCATAATGGGTATCGAATGAAAGAGCTTGACCAGTAGAACACAATTATTCATGGAAAATGTAAATCAAAGATGGCTACCGCTACAAAATGGCGGATTACACATTTTCTCAGAACCCCATCAATATGTATATCAAATGAAAGGGATTGACAAATATAATACAGTAATTTATGAAAAATACAAATTCAAAATGGCCGCCACCACAAAATGGCACCATACATATATTTTTTCAAAACCTCATCAATATGGGTATCAAAAAAAAGTTCTCGACTAGTAGAACATAGCAGATCATGAAAAATCCCACTCCGAGATGGCCGCTATCCCCAAACAACTAATTACTTTTTAAATGGTTTCATTCAGTTTGACTTATTTGTATGTATGTTTGAATGTTTGTAGGGTTGTCCCACATTAATAGAAAATTGAACCCGTTCCTGTTGACTGATTGATCTGAAATTTGGAAGACACCTTTCATTCTACTGTCATTATAAAGCTACGTATTCCATGATCTTGAAAAATTAAATTTTGCCGTCGCTAAATTCAAAAAGGTCGCCGCCACTTTGATGGAGTTCTGAAAAATATGAAATTCGCCATCTTGTAGTGGCCGCCATCTTGGATTTGCATTTTTCATAAATAACTGTATTCTACTAGTCAAGCCCTTTAATTTTTGACGCAAGTAATACCTACGTTGAGTAGGCCATAGTTCCACTGAGAACGTTAGTGCCATCCAAGAAGAAGAAGATGACTACTCTTGAATAGTTAGATTGTTCTTTTTTCTTTATTATCACCCGATTATTCACAGAAAAAAGTTGAGTTGCACGAGTTGCACAGAACAAAAATATTAAAAACAAATCCGACATCACTGAAAATGTATTTTTTTTTGTTCCTGTTAGCATAGAAGCTAAGACGCAACAAATTGTTTCTTCTCTTCAATTTAATGAATAAAGTATTACAAATCTGAGATTTATCCGAAATCAGTAAGTTTTAAGTGTTTTGTATCTGAATGTGACTTATTTGAAGTGGTTAATATAGATAAACTCTCAGAAAAATAGGAAACAAGGATGACTCCGGGAAAGAACAATGTGCGTTATTCCGGTCAGTAGCTTGTTTTGGCCATGGAGATGACAAGAAAAGGCATTCCAAAACGCCGAGCAATAAAAATTTTGGATGGTTACGTGAAACGTCCTGGAAAACACTCAGTTTTACGGAAGGAAGAGAAAGAAAGCATCTTCCAGTGGTTAATCGAGGCATCCAGAGCCGGGTTTCCGATTGACAAGCAAGAACCCATTTAATAGGGGTGCTCCTAGACACAAGTGGGTGAATGGTTTCTTAAGACGCCATCCCGACATCAAGCGAAAAATTCCAAGTGTGCTTTCTGAGCAGCGTACTTGTGTTACGAAGCATAAAATCCGGAAGTAGTTCCAAGCGGTAGATGATTACGATGGCTGGATGACACGTGAAGCTTTTTAGCCAATAAAGAAGTAAAATAACCTTTTTGACAGATAAATTCATATTTTATGAATGCGCAGAATTAGGAACACACATGCGTAGAGTTAGGAATATTATAATTGCGCAGAATTAGGTACACATCATATGCTTTCAAAAATATTTTTTTAAATCATTTTATGAAGCATTATTCGAGGTTTTAATTTTAAATGTTACTACTAATGATATAGTTTCAAGACCGCATTAACTGTTTTGTGATGTGGTGTGTATGTTTGGTTACAGAATGGTTTAAACTTTGAAAAGTCTCAACTGCACAGAATATGGTTTAGTTACGGTATTTCCGATAGTCGTGCGAAATAACTGCCGCTTGATTATTCAAACAACCAGAGTTTGAATCCCATCGAAGCAATTTGCTCAACCATTTTTTTTAACTGTTTCGGGCTGTTTTCTTAACCAATTTTTTTAACTGTTTCGGGCTCTGTTTGTCTTAAACTGGCTCTAATTCAAAAATTACGGTACGTATAACAATTTTGTTGCGTTCATTTAATGAGAACATTTAATACAGGATGTAGTTGTGAAACTTCCAAATAAGTGGATTTAAGTAACATTTTAGAAATGAAAAACTTAGAAGTTAGTGTTTTTAAGGTTTTAATTTCAATTTTATCCAAAAAAAATACATTATAAACTTGAATATCTCTATCGAACAAATTAAAGCGCTCTAACAGCTTTACGATTCGTTTTTTGACACCCGACTCCTTTCTTTTTCAATTCCCCTGCTATGAAATTTTAAACAATTCCTGAAGAATCTTCAACTAGAATCTACCAAAATCATGATTTTATTTCCGCTGTACTCATAATAGCCAAATTATTGTCATTTTACCGCTAAAATTGTGTTTTGTATGGGGTAACTTTTTTTAATTTTAGGGTCGATTTTTTTCCATACATTCATTGTGAAAAATATCCATCTTTCATATCCATCACAGGTGGATGAAAGCATCTGAGTATAAACCTGAATTAATTCATCTGGGGGGTAAGGGGGGGGGGTCAAGTAACCTTTCTTATTTAATGAAGTATTAACTTATTATCGGAAGGCTTCTTTTCTTCAAAAGAAAGCTATTGCTGTTATTGCTGTTATCTTTGGCGGTGGGTAAATGTCAATGCTTAAGAATTATTGTTTTCCGAATATTCATTTCCCGTATTTTCGTACAATTTTTCAAAATCTGCAAAGTACAAATACGCTGCGAAAAAAACAAGGGCCTTGAGGGTTGCGAGGTTACTGTTCGGTAGAATAGAATCATCAGTTGGGTTTTTTTTTCGTCGATAAGATCCCCCACCGCATCCAGCGCGAAAAATCACAACAGCAATCGCATTATAATTATCGTTCCACGTACTGATGATTAAATTGTACGAACCGCCATCACCTATGGTTATTACGGACAACAATGTAACTTTTCGACAGCATTTGATCAATTAATAGATACTGACAAACATTCACAATTGAAAATGCAAAAATAAATGAGCAAACCTTCCGTCTTCCATAGTGAACAAGCTGCGCTACGGAGGATAGATGTGTTGGTATTGATACAGCAGGAATAAAATTGTTATGGCCAGCGTTCGATTTTTCGAACACTCAAATTTCCCGGCTGTTATTTTCTTGTAGAAGGCTCAATCAAATGATTTTTGCCCTACATCGCAATGTGTTCTTTCATCAAAGTAATACTTTAGAAAAGATCTCATATTTTTGTATTTTATTGTTTTTTCAATGAAATTGATAACACCTCTCAGACATACTTGCTTTAAATCGAATTTATTGTCCAATAAATTTATTCAAAATTATATGAAATTGATGACAAATGGTAGCTAATGAACTAAGTTATCAATTGATGTCAAAAAAATACCAAATGGTTGCTTTCCAAAGACATGAAAATTATCAAAGTTGCGGTTCGATTTTTCGGATGCTTGGTGCAAAATGGGTTAAATTATACTTAATCATTTTCTATCTTATTGTTGTCAATGGTGGTGGAAATACGACTAATGAATATCCCGTGGCTGTAGTGTGTGTCTAGGAAGATATACATTATGTGCATTGGTAATATGAACACAAATCTAGACATATGGCCAGCTTGTTTATAGTTCTCGCGATAGAAATGATGAATCCAAAAATCAGCTATCTTCGGCTGCTTCCATGAAACCACCTTTTCAGGGCCACCAAAATTTTCCTCTAATGATTTATTTCAACAAGTTTCATTCAAAAGCAATATCCAAAATGACAAAAAAAACGAATTGATTTTTCTAATCCCATTGCCGGGAGAAAGCTTATGTGTATTTGAGAGTGTTTTCAGGCATATTGATTAATCGATCGTTGATCTTTAGTAGATACGAGCAATGATTCCGGGTTAGAAGTGGCGTCAAAATGCAGCACATTTCAAGCCGAATACGGAGTAAGTATTTTCCAGTTGAAAGAGATGTGCTTTCCGGTGGAAAAATGAAGGAGAAATTTGTTCCGTATCGGTTGTTGTCGCCGCCACCAATACCACACAACCGATAGTTAAGAACTTTTATTTGGAAAATCAATAATTGTGATTTTTTTAACATCATATCATGACGTTACAGTAAAAATTGGTCGGTTGATGATAAAAATTTCGATTTTGACTATCCGCCGTTTCAAACGGTCCGGAGAGATCGGAAAATCTTTAACACTGCATCTTATGAATGTTATTTTTTTTTCACTGGCAGTAAAAGGATACGCTTAATAACTCTGAAGTTTTTCGTATCTCAAGTTTCGCGCTACGGAACAATTACTGATTGATCATTACTGTAGAAATCTTATCTTCATGTCATCACATTTCATAACGCTGGGTGTTCTCCGGACTTCACCACATGGAATTATTTTTTTGTTTTTTAACTCTTCAATCTACAACGTTAAACATGCCATACAACTGAAGATTGTCAATTTTTCGTTTTATGTAAATGAATGGAGTCTTCTAAAAAGTATTGTTATGAATTCATTAATTTACTACGTAACAATGAATCGTTCGTTTTAATTTCTAAACAAGATGTGTTACACATGTATTCGCTTATCATAAGGCTCCCATGTTAGGTTCGCACGCTCAGCAGACTTGTGGAATGACTCGATGTGCTCGTGTTTGCTCCGTGCTATCCGAATTTAAATCGTAGGACAAAGAGTCAATAATGCAAGAAAGTTGAAAGTATATATTTTCGATATCCTATAAACAATATGAGTATATTTCAGTCATTACAACACACATCCGTCAGTGGGTTCCCCCGTAGGAGCGTACAACTAAGAATTAATTATCGCTATGAATATTTATTTTCTATCCCAAGCCTAAAGGTGAGACGATCGTTTATCATAATTATAACACACACGCTCTGTTGACAACAGAATTTGACGTCGATTGGTTGTAACTGTCGATTCTGTAACATTACAACTGTATTGTTAATCGCATAACGCTTCCGAGCAACCGCCAGAATCGTCGGGCCTCTGGTTACCATAATAATATGATAATGATTTCTTTGAGATGCAGACAAACGGTTTCAGTCGGGTAAGCGAAACGATTTACTTATCATACGTGGGATTCGGAGCTCACTGATTGATTTGAATTTGAATAATTCCCAATATATACATAACGATTTCCAAACTTCTCGGAAATGCCCGCGTGGAGAATCGATATGGTTATTATGGTGATCCTCGCTAATTATGTGGATGCAATTTTTTCCACGCTTGATGCTGTCGATGCGCTTCCTGCCATTCCGATACATTTCATCTGCATCATACAAATGATGATTATAATGGTATTTCCGTGGAATAAATTCTCAGACTGCGGCCGCCGAAACGCTACCAGAAATCTTCGCTTGATCCGCAAATCTCTACGCCAGACAATTATGAGCACGAGCCATCAATTTAACGAAGGGCGAATAGTCGTCAAGTCAAGTTTCTCAGCGCATCGCAAACAAAAAATATCCCTTCGAATTTATGGCCAATTTCATCGGACCCGCCACAACTAGACCTGCGCGGCCGAGAGACAATAACATCATCATCATCATCTAAAATCTTTGTTTTTCGCCCAAACTTCATGAACAGTATTCCCGTCCCGGACAGAGCTGAGACCGCGGTCCGACACAACCAATAAGTCGCAACGTTGGTTGCCTAAATATGGCATTCAAAGTGACCGCTGTTGCCGAAAGTAAATTTTTCTACCAATGCTGGCCCTTTTATCGAGATCGGGGGAGTCAGAGCCAAAATCGGAAAACGGCCCAAAATAGGCCGCGTGGCCAGTTCGGTGAAATTATTCCTAGTCTGTGTCGAGTTTTGGTTTTGGCTAAGATTAACGTTTGATTCAAAATACGTTTTGCTTAAACCAGCTTCGATCAAGTGGATTCTATAAGCAGTGTGCTGCATTCAGCCACACTGGCAACGGTGATGACATAGAATTTTGATCGACGTTTCTCAGCATAGCACCGAAAAAAAGGATTGACTCACTTCAAAGGGCGGGTCCCGTGAACAGTGGCCGATCACCAAAAAGGAATTTAGGACAGAAATGGGCATTCGGTGAACAAAAACCGACACGAACTTTATTAAAATCAATCGTCTGATCAATCTTTCCAAAAATGACAATAGACGTTTTGGGACTTTTGCAGAGGATTTCGCATATCTCGGACTTGTCTTTTCGGGGAGGTTTCGTTTTGTTTGTGGTGCGCCTGGATTATGGGATTTGAAGAAGCTGCACAAACAGTGACGGTGCGGTATATCTATACTGCAAATAATGCGGATAGGAAGCTTTTCCTGCAATGAGGAATTGTGTACCGTCCGAAAATTTAACCTGCATCAACACTTGTCGGCAGCAGGCAAGTGGTACATCCAACTGATCCCAAACACCGGCGGTAAACCATCAAAACACCACCGCAAAAGAGGTGCCGATCGAGACAGAAAAACAGTTGCAGTCGGCTGAAAATTAACGATTTTGGTCAATATTTTCACAGTCGTGTGTTTAGCTCGTGCGGCCAGTCAACTGAAATTGGAAACCACCATTCCAGCTTGTTGTCTCCCTGTTCCACGGGGAGAAGATACACGAACAAGCTGCGCACACAGAGGATCTCCCGACAAGCCGGAGGTAAAATATGCACATGAATCTGTCATCGCGTTTTTTTTTCTGTGGTCAATTTTGTTTTTCGATGCCGAGGATTTGGCCAGAAAATATGACTTTCGCTCTCGAGCGCGGTGCTCGTGCAGTATGGCTTGTACAAGGGGTGCACCAAGTGTAATGTTTTCTTTCCGAATTAAGAGATATAAAAGACCCTGGATGACGCTGATATACCAATTGTAAATATTACAATTAATTACTAGCGATTGAAGGAGTGTATATCTTCAAGGGAAGGCTTTAGGAGATTTCAAAAAAGCGTTTCTTCTCGATTTTTGGAAGGAAAAAATAGTTGATCTCTGAAAATGAAACTAAACACACCTATGTACACAAAAACTAGTTTTCAGAAACAGTGCGAAGAAAATGATCGTTTTCGCACACTTCCCATCAAGTAATATCAACCAAACTCTAATCGATTACTCACAAGATATTAATTTTTCATCTGCTGTCGCACTGTATAGTGAAAAACGTTGGAAAACTCAAGCAAGTGCTCTGAAAGTTTCAATCTTCGGCAATGGTTTTGTTTGCATTGGTGAAAGTATCGTTATTTTTTCGACACTGATGCCAGACAACATCATCGAAACAGCTATAAAAATCACTCAATAACATGTTATTCCTGAGTCATAGCGTTTCATGTCATGAAAATCAATAGAATAAAATTGTGTTGATATCAATACAATTATTATTTTTACGTTTAATGGGTCTATTATGTGAGTTTTAGCAACTTTAACATTGGGTAAGAAAATTGTATTGCAGAACCCGGAACACTGCCACGGCTGCCTATGCTTTCTAAAACAGTAAACGGAAAAGTATAACATTCAATCAAAATGCCTTGGCCAACGAAGAGAAGGGTTGAAACTCTCCAACGTGAATATATGAAAACAATACGATCAACGAAGGAAAATATTAAGGAATTGTCAACATCGAGTTACTATGCGGAAAAACTTGTTAACACCAAAAGAGCCCCAATTTGCATGTGTTATATATTTGCTCATGTTCCCGCCAAAAATGTGTTTTTTGTTATCAATACCTTCAAACATTCACGTTTTCTTACTATGAGCAAGTTCATGGGTCCAATCGTAGAACTGTCCATTGATTGATCTTCTATTCCTCTTCGTTGAATTTACTTTTTACTGTAAAATTCCTAGTATTCCTAACAAAACTCATCATTATAATATCAGATTATTTTCAGACACAATTCTAGTTCAAGATTTTTCAACCACTTGTAAATAAAATGTTTCTCCGTTACATGGAATAAATGTTTAATACAGAAAATATGATAGAATAAAGATAGCCCTAAATCGGACAATTCCTTCCTCGAGTTCTGCTCTTATCAACACATCTGGTGATGCTTTTTTTTGGTAAAGATAGAAGAAGATATAAGAGTGCGTTTCATCACATTAAAATCCATTTCCAGTTTCGAACAAAGATCAATTTCGCTAGCGCAAACATCAAATGGAATAACAGCACTTGCAATAGTGAAATTGTAGAACATATGGGAATTTATTTTTCCGAATTTTCCCTTTTTCCATCAGAGTTTTCCAAAAATTTTCAATTATCATGCTTGGCTGGGATATTTTTGGTTGAAATATGTGTAATATTGTAACCACCATAGAAACAATTATTACACCCTGAAATCTCAATATGCCTAATTTGGTTTCATTTGGTTGAATAATTCTCGAGTAATGCAGAAATTTGTGTTTCATTTGTATGGTAGCCGGACCCCCCCGCCCTCCTTAGAGAAGGGGGTGGAGAGTCTAACCATCATAGAAATATTTATTGTACCTCAAAACCTCCACATGTAAAATTTGGTTTCATTTTCTTGATTAATTCGCGAGTAATGTAGAAATTTGTTTTTCATTTGTATGACAGCATCCCCCCCCCTTAGAGAAGGAGGGTGGAGAGTCTGACTACCATAGAAACATTTATTGCACCCTAAAACCTCAATATGGCTAATTTGGTTCCATTTGATTGAATAATTCTCGAGTAATGTAGAAATTTGTGTTTTATTTGTATGGCAGCCCCCCCTTAGAGAGGGGGTGGAGAGTCTAACTACCATAGAAACATTGATTGCACCCTAAAACCTCAATATGCCTAATTTGGTTCCATTTGATTGAATAATTCTCGAGTAATGCAGAATTTTGTGTTTCATTTGTATGGCAGCCCCCCCGCTCAGAGGGGGAGGTGGAGAGTCTAACCACCATAGAAACATTTATTGCACCCTGAAACCTCAATATGCCTAATTTGGTTTCATTTGCTTGAATAATTTCCGAGTAATGTAGAAATTTGTGTTTCATTTGTATGGCAGCCCCTTCTCAGAGAGGGGGTGAAGAGTCTAACTACCATAGAAACATTTATTGCACCCTAAATCCTCAATATGCCTAATTTCATTTCATTTGATTGATTAATTCTCGAGTTATGCAAAAATTTGTGTTTCATTTGTATGGCTGCTCCCTCTTAAAGAGAGGGGTGGAGTGTCTAATCACCGTAAAAATATTTATTACACTCTAAAACCTCCACATGCAAAATTTGATTTAGTTTGCTTGAATAATTCTTGAGTTATGCAGAAATTTTTTGCTTCATTTGTAAAGGGAGGGGGGGGGGGTGGTGTGGAATATCTAACCACCGTAAAAATATTTATTGCACCCTAAAACCTCCACATGCCAAATTTGGTTTCGTTTACTTGTTGAACTCTCGAGTAATGAAGAAATTTGTGTTTCATTTGTATGACAGACCCCCCCCCCCCTATATATATATATATATATATATTTTTTTTTTTAATTGCAATTGTTCATCGGAACGTATCGTTCATACATTTTACTTTAGTATTGAATTTTTTTTCCAAATGTATTCAAAGACTCGTGTCAATGAGGCGCCACACAGTCTGATAAGTGGATTGATCTATTTACGTACGAAAATCAAAACAAACTGTGTAATTTGCTCTTTTCTCACAAAGCTATTACCTCTTTTTTACACGTGGGTTTACCTATACTACTACAATGCCTAGCTTCCATCTTCACCTTAAACCTTCAGCTTTTGAATATTTCACGAACATACTGTTATCTTGGTGTGTGTAGATGTAAATAGTAGACAAAAATATCGAGAAGAAATAAAAAATTTATTGTTTCCTGTTTTTACAGAAATTATAATCATCCCATTCTCATCTCAACAAACAGGTCATCAATTTGTAACCGGAGAGATGCAGAAATACTGTTATACAGAAAGGCTGGGTGAGAGAGTCACCAGCTAAAATTATAAGCAACTCAGAAAGAACCTGAAGAATTAGGGACGAATGAATACCGAAATTATTATCTGATGATCGATAGTATCGAAAGTTGCTGAATAATCAGAATAATTCTGATGATTTATTTTATGGCAGCCTCTCTAGTGATAGGTTTCGTGATGTTTTGACATAATTTGTTTTGCAGGTGTTCCTACTGATACGTACAGTTTCAAAAAAGGTAAGCTAAATGTAAAATGAGTATTGAAACCTGTCCTGTGTACCGCATACGATGTGCTCAAACATATACGTGAAGGGTAAAGCAATGCCCAAATGGATCAGGATAAGCGTCGTAGTAGAACATAATATCGGTAATACTGGAAGGTATTATGTACAATTAGGCCAAAACCAAATACGGTACCAGTCCTATTTATTTATTTACCCACTAGCTGACCCGGCAAACTTCGTCCCGCCCAAAGTTTGGCTCCAATTGCTTGATTCCTTCTCGAGTTATGCAGAAGTTTGTGTCTCATTTGTATGACAGCCCCCCTTTGAGATGGGGAAGGAGTGTCGAGCCACCATAGAAACGTTTATCGACTCCTAAAATCTCTATATGCCAAGTTTGATTTCATTTGCTTGATTAGTTCTCGGGTTATTCAGAAATTTGTGTTTCATTTCTAGAGGTGGGAGGAGTGTCTAACCAACATTGAAACATTTACTGCACCCTAAAACCTCCACATGCCAAATTTAGTTTCGTTTGCTTGATTTGTGTTTATTTGTATTGTCTTCATTGCATTTTGAAGTGACTTCCCCCAAAACGAATTCGTTCCTCTCTCTCTCCCATGTATCATTAAGCGTGCATCCAATAAAGTACATATGAGGTGGAGCAGTAGGCAGAGTATATTTGGATTGGTAAACAAAATATAGTGTCGTCATTATTTGCATTCAATATGGAATGTATATGGACAAAACAATACAATGTTGAAATAACTCACAATTTCATGATGTCATGAGCCAAAATGCTCATGAAATCTTGACTGGTGAACTAGTCCAGTCAGTGGTTATTTTAACTGACGCGACTAATGTGAGTAATTTTCGTGTACGATACAAAAAACTATAGGAGGTTGTGTCCAAGATACGACCGCATTGTTAACGTAGAAATACGCTGTTAATTTTTATCAGTCGCTTGTTTGCACCTTCGGACATTATTCTATAATGCTGTGAAATTTTAGAAACAACTGCTTAGTAGAATAATCTTTGAAATGGTTTTTTCATTGTAGAATCAGTTGACGATAATTAATTGATGATTCATTCTTGTCCTCGCAAAGCAATACACCAGCTGTCGCATACACCAGCTGTCGCGTATGTCGCAATTCATTTCATGTCAATGCATTGAAAATTTACCTCCAATGCTATTCCGGTGGCCTTTTTCGCAATTGACATAGACTCAGCTACATATACATGTTGCACCAGCACCATTATTCCACATCTCATAACTACATCAACATATCTTTGACACAGCATGGAAACAACAACAATGAAAGACGTAGTTCTACGTCAAAAAAAATCTAGCTCACCTGTAGTGTCTATCAAACCACGTTAAACTCAAACGTCGATGCATGCCCATGAGAAGAATTATTAGGTGGAGCAGATGGCAGAATTTGCGAAAGTAGTGTGCGTGATAGCATACGCTGCCATACCTACTTTTCACATTGTGACGTCAATATTTGTGTTTACATTCAATTGCCTTCCACATCCATGTGATAACGCTTTTTTCGGCAAGTGTCTTATCAATTAAAAACAGATATTTTCATGGAGTTCCCACTGAGTATGCGTAAAATATGACAGTGTGCAGTGGATATTTGTGAAATGAAGTCGGAAAAGAAGAATAAAAGTGCTATTTTTGTGTGCCATTTTCACTCTCTATCCTTCATAGAAACGAACAAATCTTCGTTATTTTCGCGATGATATGATGGTATTTTGAAGGCTTCCAGTACCGGTGTATGTGATTTGAGAAAAAAGCTTACAATTGAGCAACATTTCATTGAAAATTCTACCATTTCCGAGGACTAAGAATACGACTGTTTTGGACGTATTTGCTCCTTAAATGATGGAAGTATGTCACAATACAATTATCATCTATTGAAAAACAATCAGTTACTCGCTAGTCAACGCTAGTCAATTCATTTTCTAGTCAGCCCTGGTCCGGCAATCTTGCAACATGCCATGCCCATCGCACTCGTCCAGCCTTGGCGACTTTCTGGATGCTGAGTTCGCCGCAAAGTTGCGCCAGTTCGTGGTTCTCCTTCTCCATACTCCGTTTTCCTGTACACCACCGTATATTGTTCTGAGCATTCGGCGTTCGAGTGCTTGCGGAGTCCTCTACGAGCATCGTCCATGCTTCGTACCCATGAAGAACAACCGGTCGAATTAGAAATTTGTACATGGTACACTTCGTATGGGGTCGGAGCTTGTTGGACCTTAAGAATTTGCGTAGTACATAGTAGGCACGACCATTGTTGCCACACGTACAGATGTATCTGGAAAGGTACGGATTTTTTCGTTATTTTTTGTACAGATTCTGTACGGTACAGGGTACAGATTTCTTAGAGATGAACCAGCCTGTGGCTGAAAATTAATAAAGAAAAAAAAGGGTCCAGATTTTCGTCAAAAAGTATAGATTGGTACAGATTTAACGTGTGAAATGTCTTACATTTGAACAAAGCAACATTAAGGTACATGACTACTTTTACGCCGAAGTATCGCTTGGTGCTGCTGATCATAAAAGCGTTTACAATGCAATAATTGACCAGTTTCATAAGGTCGGAATTACAAGGAACTCCTGAAAGGGTTCGCGCCAGACGGTGTGACTTATGTTTTGATCCAGATCAACATATTGAACCGTTTGTTCCAGTTAAAAGATTTTTTATTCGATCATTCTCATTAATATCTGCGATGAATCTTACGTATGTCCAATGCTATTAAATTTGAAGATCATGTGAAAGGTCACAAGTATTTTTAGGCTGGAATATCAATACACAGAATGCATATGGTGCGTACCTACACAACGATAAAAAGTGTTATCCGAACTTATTGAACACCCTGTATATGTTCGAAATCGAATGTGCACTTGGTTTCAGAAAAAGGTTTTCCAGAGATGAATCCGGTGCTGGAAATTTCAGGCACTCAACAGTTTGCGCACCCGATATTAGAACATCACACACAGTCCCATCCAAAAACCCCCGAACTGTCATACCGTTCGACCGTCGGCCAGACGAGATGACGATAATAAAACGTTTATGATGCGTACGTGTCCACTGTTCGTTCACCTTCGATCTCCTCCCGATCCACCCTCGCTCAGGATGATTCATGATGATGCGTCGTTTGTGTTTTGTCCTTCCTTTCCTCCCAACCAAGCGCTGGCATTGCAAGCAGGTAGTCGGCAGTCAAAACAACTCTCCCGAAGCCGCCAAATCGGCGTAGCAGATCAATTCATTTGTTTTGATATAAATTCTCCATCCTTCCCAGTTTTTATTCGCGTTACCTCCAACAGCTGAGGCAGTGATCCGGGACGGGGCGCGCCGGGCTACTGTATAAGGATTTACCGATTCGCGTTGTCTCTCTAGAGTATTTCCGCGGCAAGAAATACTTTTAGGGACCCGACCATCGGCCATCGTGAAATATTTGGTCACAAGAACAAAGGAACTCCCTCCATAAAATCAAAATCTACCTTTATACCATTTACAGAGATTAGTCTGACCAAACTAGGAGATTTTTCAAATCCATTTTTGGGGAAGCTCGGACCGGAGGCGAGATTGATGGAATGTCCACTTTTTTCGCGTTCGATTTTGACTTTTGGGGGGAAACAATCATCCATCGAAACCAACAAAAGGCTTCCTCCTGCGAGCTCCGTTTCCATGCGCCAATAGCGGCGAGGATCAGATCGATCGATCAGAGGGTCTTCAGCGCGGCTATCCGCCCGAAGACCAGCATGTCACGCAAGCCGAGGTTATCCGACATTCGGAGGAATTTATTTTAAAAAAAATGCATTCCATTGTTTAGAAAGAAACAAAACGCTTGCCGCCACTTGGAAGGAATTCGGCAGCTTTTTACGTTGGTGCTCGTGTGTAGCGCATTCTCTGAATTCATTAGTCTAAAATCTTCAAATCACATTATTGGCACATTGGATAGAAGACACGGGATGGAGTGAGATTTCATACAAAATTCTGAACTGATTTTTGGAATTGCATTTTAATTTTACCAAAGATCTGTAAATTCGGAAAAAAATAAGTGACATTCGCTTTTTTTTTGAGCAAAAAGTAATGATCTGTTTACAGAAATTCCGGGCCACGGTCTTTGACAGCCTTATTCTATCTCCACATTCCTGGGAATCAGAACAAGATATTATATAAAATAGGAAAAGAACCCGTACTGACCATATAATTTTATTGCCTACCCGCCTTTCACTTTCAACTGATCCCTTACGAACGTATCCTTTTACTTTCTTCCGAGCGGTCCCGACAAATGTGCAGTTTTTTTTAGTTTCCTTTCTGGGTGACCTTTTAAAACGTTACATTTCTGGGCAAAATCGTTTTACGGTCGTCCTTCCTCCGGATCAGATTTGTCCGCATCTGTATCTTGCCCCATTGCCGATGGAGGTGAAAGGTAATAACGTTTGGATTTATGATTTGCGTTTCTAGTCGTTCAAGTCAGTCACATTGTCGTAAAAATCAACTTTTGTCCAATTTTTTGTTTATTATCTGATCGATTGTTTGATCTGTGCGGTGGGAGGGGCCTTCTTTTCTTTTGTTAATCTCGGCAGCCATCCAGCAATCTTGAAATATATTCTATGTTTTTCTTTTGTAATGAGGTTGTCTGTTCAGGACGATAAAAGGATTTTTTCTCCGGTCATATGTCAAGTCAGGTTAATGTAATTATTGTAAATGTTATCTCAGATATTATTTCTAATATTTTTTTGATTGATTCGGGCTGAATACGTTACGCATTCTATGCGAAATTAAATTAGTGTTATATGTTTAATCATAGCACAGTAAAAATGAAAATAATTTGTTCTACTCTTCCAAATGCGAGTGGCTGTAGATTCCAGCCAAATGAACAAAAAAATCATTCAAACTGTACCGTTTCCAAAAATCAATCCCAAATGGAACGTCCTGAATTGAAACCAGGACGTCGAAGTTGTAAACTTCGACCATAAAATGACAAATCATTGCAGGCACAGCGAGGTTCCGTTTCGCAAACAGCACGCCTGCGCAACATGTAATAATCCGTAGAAACAAATGGTTCTAAATTTACAGTTGGCAATTATGGCAGGCCTCAAGTTCAAAAAATGAAAACAAACATTACCCAATACCGTTCGCTATTGCCCATTAAGATGAGCAAACAGTTGAGGTAACAGAACATTACAATTTTATTGAACGGTAATTCTGGCCGTTCTGTTCCGTTGTCCTTGGAGGGTTATTCGGTGTCTACTCCACATTCCAGGAATTAAGAGCAATTCTACAATTATGTCACTGTAACAGTTAGTAGAACCTTCTCATCGAGTGAATGCTATAAAATTTTATGATCTACCCTCTTTCACTTTCAACCGATGTTCGAGAAGAGTCCTCGGGGTCGATGCTTTTACTTTCGTTCGAGGATCACCGGGAGTGTGCCGGTATACTGTTTCATTTCATTTTTTATGGGGCAATATTTTCGGAACTGCCCATCTAGTTATGATCTTTTGAATGTCCATTCGCTAGAGGCCTGCTGCCCGTGGCGGGAAGAAATGTTAATAAAATATGTAATGAATAGGTTTCGTCATTCTTTGTCCAACCCTTGGTAATAAAAAAGTTATGTTTTGTCCTTGTACTGAACATGTTTGTCTAGAACAACTACATCAGTAGGATGGTTCGGAACGTTACCACTTGTTTCGCAAGATATTGATCCTTAAAACATTGTTCAATAAATACTTTTTTATTCATCCAACAATAGGGCAATGAATAAATTACCATAAAATTGCTCTTCAATGCTTCACATCTTCGAGACGATGATTTCCTTTCGATTTTCTGATCATCTGAGGGACGCAAAAAACTCTTCCTTCCGGCACCATGTGATTCAATCGACATGCTGCAGCTCGTGTCAAATCATGCGTTTCAGGTTTCACTTTTTTCAGTGATTTTTTTTCTCTTCTCGTTAACTCACATATCAGCACTCGGCATCAAATTCCCTTTCGATTGATGCTCACCCTCTTCCAGAGATGAGGGTAGTGAAAAATGGAAACACCGCCTTTCTCGCGCTTTAATGATCTGCTGACATGTTTTTATTTCGAATAGAAAAAAGGGTTTCTTTGTGATGAAAGAAATAGGGGAAAAAACAAACTTCCACGTGGCTACGGCTGCAGGCACGCGTGGGTTCTATATTTCCGCAAAGGGCCCCGTGGCAAGCGACGAACCCTTTTCAGACAATCGCGCAATCGAAGAAAAGGGTGGTGGCATCACGTGGGTCCCGTGCCATCGAGCAAAAAAACACTTCCTTCAATCCTTCCTCCAATACTCGTCAAAAAGAAAGAAAAGATATGTTCTTCAGATGTCAAAAATTATCCGCCAACGATTCGACATCTGCGAAAAATGAATTCTCTAATTGGCGAAGATTTTGCGGTAGCTGAGCAGATGCATGCGCGGAATGCACGAGGGTTCAAGCAAACGATCAGGATGTATGACGAGTCGCGATATTTATTAATCTCATTCTTCGTCAAGGACACGTGTGTGCATTCTTCGTGAGATGTCACAGAATTATTTCAAAGATTCAATGTATTCTTTCTCATTTATTCTCAAACATTTAGTGGGGTACATATACATAATGTAGTGAAAATAAATTCATTATTTTTTGTGAAATTAGCATTGAAGTTTTTTTCCGTTCCATTTCGTGGGTAATTCCATCATGCCTCTCGCATAGAAATATTCGTCTCAATTGTCAAAAAAAAACTGAGGCAGTCAATTTTCACAAGCTAATCTTAGAGTAAATTTTCACCAGCAAAATAATTTTCCATATACTTATATATAATATTATGTTCATTAGTGAGTTGAAGATGCTTGGAATCTAATTTTGATATGGCAATCATACAGCTAACGGAGTCGGTGAAGATTACGGCGGATGTTGATAAAGTGTGTTAAATACCGATTGAATTAGCAGTAACTTCTGTTAAAAATGCACAATGGTCCAGGAGATGTATTTAAGTGGAAATTAGCATTTAGAGCTCGACAGTTATTCTCTAGACAAAAACTGTCTTCGACAAAGTTGTTACATATGATAGAGTGCTCATTTTTATGTTATCAAAAATAGGGTGACCAAAATTGTCGATGAAATAAAAAATCTAATTTTCTTATTTTTAGAGATAGAGGTAAACCTAGTTCTACAATGTTGTAGTCCCAGTTATTTGAGACATATTTGTAGAAGTTTTTTTCTGTCTCTTGGAAAAACCGATATAGCGCCTTTTTTCTAAGTCACGTTAGGGTCACCATGAAAAAAAATTGTTTTTTGTTCTAACTTGCTTATTTCAAATTCTTCATTTCTTCAATTCAACTACTTTTAGAGCTTACTAATACAAACATTTTAAGATGCTTGTCAATATCACAACTTCACTCAAAGTTATTGATATTTCTTCCCAAAAAACACGCTCGTTTAATTTGTCATTCTTTCTGGGGCAAACATAAAAAATGTTTGTTGACGGAATTTGAAAGAACACATGTCACTCTGTATAATATGCGGTTTCCGAAACTATGTTATTTTTTGTGTTTGAGTAAATTAAAAATTAAAATCATGAGTTTTTGGGTAAAAAAACATCAATAACTTTGAGTAGGATTAAGATATTGACAAGTTCTGCATAGCAAAATGTTGGTATTGATAAGCTCTAAAAGTCGTACCAAGACAATTTCGATGTATTATTTTGAATATGACATTTAGAGTAAAAAAAGTATTTTCATGGTTACCCTAATACGGCTTAGATATAAAGTGTCAAAAATAACTTTGTTGGAGATACTTGTTGTCTCCGCCCAGAGAGGTATCTGAGCGGAGTTCCGAAGAGTAGTAGATTAGAGTAGAGTAGAGATGAAATGATGAGATCGAACATAATCAATTGTATGATCTATACTGATCGTTGGTTTATCCGCAACTGACTGTTCTTAACATTTCGTGCCCTATTTATATTATTGGTCCCATAGTCATCTGAATAGCCTCTAATTGCGTTTAATTCTTTGGTCGGGTTCCTTCTCGAATGTTCGCTATAAACAATACTCTTTGTATAGCGGGTTCGTTTCCATGCGTTCCCTATTCCTTGACAATTGGGGTGTTCTTGTTTACATGATTGTTTTGATTGTTGTGTTGTCTTCAAAGGTAAGTATTATGTGTCGGGCAATTATGTGTTCTAAATAATTATCGTTTCAGATGCTTCTTTTGAGTATCCGCGGACGACGATAAAAAGGTGAGTGACAATGAATATTCTTATATATAAAATGTACTTCCTGATCTTGTTTCCAGGTACGAATTCAGGATGATTTTTAAAGTGTTCATAGTGTGTAGTGTAGTTTTTGGATAGTGATAAGTGATTCTTGTATAGTGTTATGTTTAGATTTTGGTTGAATAAAGTATTGGAAATAATTTTTTTGTTTTTTATTTATGTGTTCGACCTGGGACGTAACACTTGTTCTTTAGACAAAAACTGTCTTCAACAAAGTTATTACATATGATAGAGCGCTCATTTTTATGTTATCAAAAATAGGGTACCCAAATTTTCGATGAAATAAAAAATCTAGCTTCCCTATCTTTATCTAATAAACACAGTTCGACAATGTTGTAGCCCCAGTTATTTTAAACAACCTTGTAGAACAAAGCTTTTTTCTATTTCTTGAAATAACCGATATAGCGCATTTTTTCTATGTTACGTTAGGGCTAAGTTACACCAAGAAAAAACCAGTTTCTTTGCTCTAACTTGCTTATTTTAAATTCTACATACAAACTGTAGAAGACTTCACTCAAAGTTATTGATATTTCTTCCCAAAAAATACGCTCTCTTCAATTGTTTGTCATTCATTCTGGGGCAAACATAAACAAAGTGGGAAGTTTATGCTTAACATGTTTGCCGTGCAATCATATTCATGCCAACAGTAGATGGCAGAGACTATTATGCCTAACGCAAACAAATGTTTATGCAGTTCCAAACTCACAATCCTTCTCACTCTAATTTTCATAGCAGAATGGCACACTTTGACTCACAACTGTTAATTGATTGAAAAATATTTCGAAATTGTTCAGTCATAGTGAACCAACTCTTAAAAAATGCTTCATTTGGTTTAGTCAGAATGGACCATGCGCGTATAGGCAGCCAAATAACTGCATTTTTTGGCACGATACTTCATGTTTTTTTACAACTATCATACGTCAAAGTATTGCCAGAAAGTAGCTAACATTTCTGAGAACAATATTGAACGAAAAAATAAATGCTTTGAAAATTGCAGAGCATTAAAGTTTATGTTCGTTTTTCTCGAAATCATAAAAATGTCACATGGTCCGGTCTGACTTAACACCGACCAAATGTTTATATGATGGAATGACACCTCTCCCTCCTCTGGAATGGAGAGGGGATCCCATAAAAATAATACACATATTTCAACCAAACATATTCCAACCAATCAAGACAATCAACTCTGAAGGAAAATTGGAAAGTTCGAAAAATGCAATTCACATATGTCCTACAATAACATATTGACAAGCGCTGTTAGTCCGCTTAATGTTTGCCCTAACGAAATTGATCTTTGTTCGAAAGTGGAAATGGATTTTAATGTGATAAAATGCACTACTATATCGTCTTCTATCTATATAAATAAAAATGGATCGCCGAATGTGTTGATAAAACTCGAGAAAGGAATTGTCCGATTTAGGGATGTCTTTATTCTATCATATTTTCCGTATCAAATATTTATTTCATGTAACGGAGAAACATGTTATTCGCAAGTGGTTGAATAATCTTGCACTGAACTTTTATAGTAAAAAATAATTTTAAAGGAAAAATTAGTTGATCAATCAATGAACAGTTCTGCGATTGGACCCATGAACGAGCGCTTAGTAAGAAAACGTGAATGTGATAACGAAAATAAAATTTTGGACGAGACGAAGTTTGGTGGGTCAGCTTGTACATATATAATATTTAGGGATGACTTAGAAATCCATGTCGACCAGTACGGACGTGACGGTAATCCCAGTCCCTTACCGCTCACATTACGGTCTGCTGCATCGGTAATTAGTGCTATTTATAACACAACAATTGAAGCCTCATATCAACAGTCCCGCATACATGGTCCAACTGTGAAATTCGAACAATAGGATTATTCTCATGCCGAAAAAAGGCGACAAGTGTATCGATAGAATAGAAATACGCTTACGCCAAAAATGGCTCGCTAGATGAAAATGTACACGAATAAATTCGGCTCTATTACAGCTGAATTGCTAAATAAGCCTAGTAAAATAACCAGATGGGATAAAAAAAAACAGGGAAACCCGACACCCTCAAGATTCCCACAATTTTTTAGAAACTTCCATTAAACTCTACATTAACCGTTCTATACAATTTGTTGATCGTTTACTGCGTAGAACTCGAATTTGGATAGAATACAAAAAATTATGTTTTTAGTGAATTGAATAGGAGTACAGATAAAAATGACACCCTGTCGGGGTAAAAGCAACACCTTAAGAAAATCAAATAAAAACTTAGTACAATAACTCCAAAGTACTAAGAGACATATCCGCTTCAAGAGGGGGATAGCTGTAAATGATATGTAAGTGGATTGCAAGGATTTTGAATGACAAAAAAAACTAATTCATGTACATTCGACAAACAAAAACAGAGGAATAGAGTGCGAAGTCCACATTTTAAGATGATTTTTGAAGTGCTGTAAATTCGTGAAAAATCAACGCATGAAGATGGAATATACATATACATACGGTCCGCCACGGTTGTCACCCTGAGAGGGGTGACCCTAGGTGCCAAAGAAAATGGTCATCTCGAATTTCAAAAAGAGACCGCTAGCGAAAGAGTATTGTTTCGTAAATGTGTGATCAGACCGCAAGACAATTCCAAGGGAAATCAAAATATCCATTCATCCATCTCGCAACGAGAGAGAGCGAAAACGCATTTAACGGAAAGCGTTTGTGCATTATCAGTGTCGGTCTCAGCTCCCAAAGGATAAGATTTATTTGAGTTACATTTCGACATCCAAAAATAAGCCATATTTTATTTATTTTCTAACTTTGTATGTCAGTTCCAGTGACCATCGTGTGTAGATTTTGTGATTTCTTGTTCGTCTTACCTGAGATTATAATGTTATTTACATTCACATTTATCCCCAAAACGTCAACAGGCTTTACATGAGTGCCCTAATGATCGAAACTTACAACTAATCTACAAATACCTCTTAAAACTAACTTATTTGGAAACTAAATCTATGTGAGGACTACAGAGTACAGAGCTTTAAGGGACGAACGAGAAAGATGACAATCGAAACATGAACTACATCGTTTAAACACACGACACATACTAGAAACGGGTTAATTATAACCGTAATTAGTGCGTGATGATGGGAGGAACAAAAAATTATTGGTGCGTAAATAACGTCGGCTAATGTTGAAATTTATTAACCGGAGATAATATATAAATACGTTTCTTGTTTCGATAAATTTGTTTTTTTCATTCGAAACGAAAATTAAGTATTATTTGAACTGTAACACCCTAGTAACCCGAACACTGTAAAATGTACCGAATTTTCTCTTTGTTGACTTCCATTGATACACCATGTAACTGACAACTGAATGGAACAAACCAAAAACAGCAGATTTTATTTTTGTGTGAAACCTTGACAACGAGCCCAAATTTGAGTGATTGGTCGATATCATTGATAATGTCGACACTGTCTTAGGTATATGAAGAGTTTTTTTTACGGAAAAGCAACTTAAAATTTAAATAAAACGTCCAAAAGTCCAAACGGTAAGTCCAATTTTTATTCACTTTTGCAGCAATGTGGAGTTGTATATCAGTGATAACGTTGCGAATGCTGTCTTCCAAAACGTCAAGAATCTGCGGCTCATTAGCGTAGACCAGATACCTCATATAGACCCACAGAAAATAGCCCAAACCGATCAATCAATTTTTGCACGAACGGTGATTTCTCGTATGGTTTTCATTAAAATAAAAACTGCACAGTTTACTGGTCTATTCATGATAAAATTGCAAATTAAACTAAATGCAAAATTTGTAATTTTCCGATAATGAGTTTTCGTAATAAAATTCAACAATTTGGATTATTTCTCTCACCAAATATTCCATGGTAAATTTTAAAGATTAATACACAGTATAAGGTTACTCAGTGAAAATATTTTAAGGTGTGATAGAGAGTCATATTTGACAAAAAAATTCTTCGACATCCCACTATTATCTTTTTTACTTCTGCCGCAATTTCATTTCAGATACGCCCAAAAAAATCAATATTACCAGAGTGGATTCAGTAGGGTGTAAGTCGTGATTTGAATGTGGTGTGGTTTTAGAGCGTTAATTTTGATTGATATCTTCAAGTTAATAAAACAAAACAGACGAATTTCATGCCAACTCGACTAGCCGTTGGCAGCACCATCTCAGGTAGCAGCGTAACCTTGTGGGTGTAAAGGTGGGACCAGAATACCGCGCTATGCGTCGTGTTGCGACAATTGTGCTTTGACACTTCATTTTAAGTATGTGTGTTTCCATTTAGTCGAACACAATAATGCGTTGCGTTTAGCATCATTGTACTAAACGCTAATATTTGTTCTAAAATGCTTGCGCCGAATTCACGATGACAGTGGCATGGTGTCGACGTCTGGTGGCTACTTCAAATTAGGGCCATAATTTGGGTCCCAAACTCGTTAGTGTAATCTCTATCAGATTAGAAGACACGAAGCCGGGTTTTGAATTCTAAAATCTGAAAGAAAATTTTTACATCATGTTATTTGATTACTTGAAACACGTGTTTCTGACTTTCATTCCACCATATGGCAGAACAATTCCAACATTGTTGCTGATTTTTTTCATCATAATATAGAGTTGTCTTCATAAACACTTTACGTATGAGACTTTTTCACCACCTGCAAACAAAAATGTTTTTCATTTAAATAGAATACTAGTTTGATATGGAAAAGCTATGTTTCATTCATAATTTTAATTTTGAAAACGTGTTCATTCCGACTGAAAATCAGCTATTCTTTGACGTTCCCCTAAACTAGTAAACGAAGCTCAATGCCGCCAGCGCGGATATGTCAATGTGTTGTTTTTAAAAACATTCAACTGATCCGTGAACACAACAAGAACAAGATTTTCTTACGAATTTTGTTTTGTTTTTGTTTACATGAAAAGTGGAGACGCGAAGCCTAGATTGTGACTGCAAATCAACAGACTGCGTCGGGCGAATGTTTTAGTACAAAATGCAAGCAATGACAGCTGATGAGAAGCAACGCACAACGGGGCATTCTGTTTCCACCTTAACACATGGGTCCTTTAAGCAATTTTGCATACTTGAAATATTCAAAAAAGAATTAGACTAGTTTTTTAAAAGGGCCGAAAACTTTTTCTTGATTTTTTACAAAAAATTATAACTCAAAAACTATAATACCTACAAAATTCGAGTGAAAGGATGAAATGTCGGAAATTATTTAAATTTTGATAAAAATGTAGCATTTAAAAAAAAAATTCGCTGGAATAAATTATTTTTAAAATTAAAATTCATTTTTCTCAAAAACGTATTTTTTAAAATTCTCAAAAAAAAATATGAATACCCCTTACAATTTCCAACAAGTCGTCCATACATCGGAAGATGGGCACTTTTACAAGGAAAAACAACTTTTTCATGTTTTCTTTGAAAAAATTACGACTAATCCTAATATTGTTTAAAGTCAAGATAGCGATATAGTGTATTCGACGAAGTTTTAGATGTTATTAAAATATGAACTTCTGTCGAAGACGTCAACTTTCTATCTTTTATAGTTTCTGAAATATAAGGCATTTTCGTGTGCAGACCCCTGAAAAAAAAAGATGTTGCTAAAACTTTTTCCCTGTAAAAGTGCCCATCTTCCGATGTATGGGTTACTTGTTGGAAATTGTATGGGCTATTCATATCTTTTTTTTCAGAATTTAAAAAAACATGCTTTCGAGAAAAATGAATTTTAATTTTCAAAATATTAAGTGGCTTAGAAGACACATGTGTTTACACCCACAGCGTTTCGCTGCTATCAGAGATGGTGCTGGCAACTCCTAAGACGAGTTGGCATGAAATTCGTCAACAATAGTCTTAAATGGTACTGATTTCCAAATGTTCTACAACTTCATTCTATACCAATTTTTGTCATCTTTCTAATGAAAGTAACGTGAATATTGCTTTATTCGACCTGCTATCTTCGACAATTCATCAGGTTGGATGATAGTTCACATATTCTAGGAGAGATAAACAGATATTTTGTTTGGTTTTCGCAATTAATACGAGTTTTGAATAACTTTGTTGTTTGGGACAATATGGTGAATAACGACTTACAACGTTATGTTCACTAAAGCTGATAGATCTTGTCACAAGCTGCTCTTGAAAGGGTCCCTTTTGTGACTTTGACTCTGGAAAAATATGCCATCCCAACT
Organism: Toxorhynchites rutilus septentrionalis; assembly: GCF_029784135.1. Classification (NCBI taxonomy): domain Eukaryota; kingdom Metazoa; phylum Arthropoda; class Insecta; order Diptera; family Culicidae; genus Toxorhynchites; species Toxorhynchites rutilus. The sequence continues at coordinate 67,285,408 of NC_073744.1, forward strand.
AGAACCCGGTGCTCCCGTGGCCGAGTGGTTAGCGTCATAACTAACATGCCGGGTGTTCGGGTTCGATTCCCGTTCTGGTCGGGGGAATTTTTCGTCAAAGAAATTTCCTCCGACTTGCACTGTGATCACGCGTATTCTAGAGCTTGCCACTCAGAATGCATTCAAGGCGTGTTATTTGGCATAGAAATCTCAACTAAGTACTAATAAAAAATGACGCAAGTAATACTACGTTGAGACGGCGAAGTTCCTCTAGGAACGTTAGTGCCATTGAAGAAGAACTAGAACCAAATCCCATTATGTGAATTTCAATTAAAGATCTGGGTGAATAGGCCCAAATTATTCCTACTATATCAATAATAATTTAAACAAATACTCTACCACATCTTGAAAGATTCCGAGTCAGCTACTTGACACCCTATGTTTCACTAATCGTAAAACAAATGGAAAATAGTAAGTGTTCAAGCGCGGCATTCGTTGCGTAAAGAACTTTTCTATAATTTATCGATCAAACTGACAACTGTTCTAACAACGAACGACTTCACCAAACTGTTTTTCATCAGTGGGCAACAGTAGTGGTAAAAATAAGGCAGCGGGTATGCAAAACAGGGTAAAATATTAACTAACTGTTATTAATAAAATTCAAACATTAGAACGTTTGCAACCTGCCTCAACTAAGGTACAAACAGAAACAAGATTACGGTAATGGAATGGGCGTGAATTAGAGGCAGGCAACAATGTAGCTAAGCGCCATACGCCTTAGGCTGAACCTCAGACTGGCTGCTATAGTAATACTCATCGTATTGGTGCAGTAATAACTATAGCCATTCCGTGACAAATTTATGTGAATTTAATAGAAACAAATTATATATAATATAGTAAAAGTTCGTTCCTTTCCATAGCTACGTTTTCTGCGAAGCTAACGGCTCTTCTCGAATGACAGAACAGTTGATGTTTTCCCAACGAACCCTTCGAAATAACACCACAATATTACGCAGCATAAACAACAAACATCCTTTGCCGTCAGTCCGAAGAAGCTATGTATTCGGTTTCGTTTTTTTTTGTGGATACTCTTCGACTAAGACTGACCTATCCTGTCGATTTCCTGCCGGATCATATTTCTATTACCGTTCCTTGCGGTTTCTCTAATGATGATGAAAGTGAGAAAAAGGAAACCTAAATTCTCGAGCCGCAAATAAATCTCACTCACTTTTGCCTTTCGGCCGACAGATTTTTTCGTGCTGGCTGAACTAACCTCTCGATAATAAATGGTCCCGTTTGTTTTCTCTTCTGAACAGGAAATTTTTTTTTATAGAGCATCCCGTGAAATTTTGAATTTCCTGATTTTTTATGACGTGTCCGGTGGAGAGATAGTTTTGAATCACAGCTGTTTAAGTTGCACCACGGAAATGTTCCGTAATCGATTTGTATCGGCTTCAACGTATTATAATGATTGTTTGACGGAAATTATCGGTCGTAGACTATCTGTTGAATTCGGTATGACGAGCACGTGACATCAGGAATATGTTGCTCCGCTTAGAGAAAGCGAAAATCATTTATAAGTAAAGGGTGTGTCACATCAAATTGCATCACGGAAAAAACGCTTTAGAAATTCGCCCAGTAGACCGATCCTTTTGAAAATGTTAGACAGTAAAATAAAAACTATTCAACAACTTTTGGCATTTTCTTTTTATTCATACTTCGAGCCCAAGCCCGTATGCTCGCACCTTCCTCTTTACCCCGTCCATAAGGTTCTGTACAACGTCAGGTTGCAGTTTTTTTCCATTTTCCAAATCCATTTTCTCTTGAAGTCCGCCTCCGATTTGACAACTTTTGGGTTCTTCCGGAGGGCCTGCTTCATAATCGCCCAATATTTCTCTATTGGGCGAAGCTCCGGCGCGTTGGGCGGGTTCATTTCCTTTGGCACGAAGGTGACCCCGTTGGCTTCGTACCACTCCAACACGTCCTTTGAATAGTGGCACGAAGCGAGATCCGGCCAGAAGATGGTAGGGCCCTCGTGCTGCTTCAATAGTGGTAGTAAGCGCTTCTGTAGGCACTCCTTAAGGTAAACCTGCCCGTTTACCGTGCCGGTCATCACGAAGGGGGCGCTCCGCTTACCGCAAGAGCAGATCGCTTGCCACACCATGTACTTTATGGCAAACTTGGATAGTTACTGCTTGCGAATCTCCTCCGGAACGCTGAATTTGTCCTCTGCGGAGAAGAACAACAAGCCCGGCAGCTGACGAAAGTCCGCTTTGACGTAGATTTCGTCGTCCATTACCAGGCAATGCGGCTTCGTCAGCATTTCGGTGTACAGCTTCCGGGCTCGCGTCTTCCCCACCATGTTTTGCCTTTCGTCGCGGTTAGGAGCCTTCTGAACCTTGTATGTACGCAGGCCCTCCCGCTGCTTGGTCCACTGGACGAATGAACTTGACAAATTCAGCTTATTGGCGACATCCCGGACCGAACTTCTCGGATCACGTCTAAACTGCTTAACTACGTGCTTGTGATCTTTTTCACTCACGGAGCATCCATTTTTGCCGTTCTTCACCTTCCGGTCGATGGTTAGGTTCTCGAAGTATCGTTTTAGTACTCTGCTGACCGTGGATTGGACGATTCCCAGCATCTTACCGATGTCCCGATGTGACAACTCCGGATTCTCGAAATGAGTGCACAGGATTAATTCACGACGCTATTTTTCGTTCGACGACATTTTTCCAAATTTACGAAAAATTGACAGTGAAGCATGGCCAACGTGATCTATACACTCTTATCTGATTATAAGCGAAAGCTGAAGATATAATTCCTAAAAATTAAATTTCTACAGCGTTTTTTCCGTGATGCAATTTGATGTGACACACCCTTTAGTATCGGATGTGCAAGTGAAACACAAGGAAATGTTTTGATTATATTAGGCTGTCAAAAAAGTCCTGCGGTATTTTTTTTAAATTTTCATTTGTTCATAAAATTAGTTACAATCATCTGTTTTAAGTCAAATATGCGCCGTTTTGTTCGATGACTTGTTCCCAACGAGATGCCAACTTCATAATACCCCTGTTATAGAAGCTCGCTTCCTTATTGGCAAAAAACTCGGATAGCCAATTTTCACAGGCTTTGTGGCTAACTTCTGACTACCTAGCTCGTTCGCCATGGACAAAAACAGGTGGTAGTCACTTGGTGCAAGGTCCGGACTATACGGCGGATGAAAAAGAACCTCCCATCCGAGCTCCCGGAGCTTCTGGCGCGTCACCAAAGAAGTATGTGGCCTGGCGTTGTCCTGATGGAAGACAATGCGGCCTCTGTTTATCAAAGATGGCCTCTTCTTCATGAGTGCTACCTTCAAGCGGTCCAGTTGTTGGCAGTACAGGTCCGAATTGAGCGTTTGGCCATAGGGAAGCAGCTCATAATAGATTATTCCTTGACAATCCCACCAAACACACAGCAGAACCTTCCTGGCCGTTAATGAGGGCTTGGCCACCGTCTGAGCCGCTTCGTTGTGCGGTGGAACTGTATCGGGTCCATAAACTGCACAAATTTTATTGGCAGCTTGAGATGCATTTTTGCCTTTGTCATAGTAGTACAGTAAAATATGTCGGATTTTCTCTTTATTTTGCTCCATATTTGCTACACTATAACTCACGAACGACTTAACCAAACAAAACACTGTCAAGGACTATATTATAGCGTGCAAAAATACCTTTCCAACAAGCTATAGTATGACTCGATACAATGAATACAACTAGAACTACGCGCTTACAACGACACCTCGCGGAAATACCGCAGGACTTTTTTGACAGCCTAATATAACATTTACTCGAGCGACAGATCATATTATTTGTCAAATCTTCTAACAATGAATAATATTATTTGAATTCAACCTGAAGAAAAAAAAACTACATTTGTAAATGTAGAAACAATTTCCTTAAAAATAATTGATTTTATTGTCTGTTGGCACGTTGAGCCCGCATTGTTCCTACTACGCTTTCCATTCAGCCCCCATCAAGAGTGATAACATAAAAATTAAATCTCCTGCTTCAATATTTAAAACGAAATAAATAAGCAGCTCATTTTTAAGTGATTTCTTTTCTTTCTGTAAGTTTTTGGATTTTGATTTCACGCCAGTGTTTTCGAAATTTCCGAACGATTTTTGATATTGATTTTTCTGCATCAAAATTGTATGCCTCATTCTCGAAGAAACGCCGATGCACCGGAGTGCGTGCTAATGTATGAATTGTCCATTAATCTCAAGGCCCTATCGTTTCAAGGTTGTTATACCATCTACCAGAGCTGTGATAGATATAGATGCATGTTTTGATCGATGTCCGGCGCTTTTCAGATATCATCGACTTCAGAACCTATCGTGGCGCTAACATCGATTTAGACCACTACCTGGTGATGAACAAATTGCGTTCTAAACTGTCAGTCGTCAATATCAGCGTGTCTCACACGTCGTTGATTAATAAAACGAAGATCAGAGGTCCCAAGTAACTACCTTGCGAAAAACTATGGTATTTAGAAGATCTCAGATTTGACATCATGACCCTCAACGAAGGCCTTCCTACATGACAAGTAGAGTTCAGGCAGCGAACAATCCACGGTGGCAGACCAAGGCGATTCAGTTTTGTAACGGCGAAATAGTGAGGGGGTAATGGCGTTGACGTTCCCTGTGGAACTTTTGCCGTCTCAACGTATGCATTCATTAGCGTCATTTATTGATACTTAGTTGAGATTTCTTAAGCCAAATAACACGCCTTGAATGTATTCCGAGGGGCAAGCACAGTGCAAGTCGAAGGCAATTTCTTTAACGAAAAATCCCCCGGCCAGAACGGGAATCGAATCCGAATACCCGACATGATAATGTGACGCTTAACCCACGGTTGCCAGACTATGGTTTACCTTTCCTATTAACACATTCCTAAATTCCCGAGGCATTTATGAGAGGTCGTAGAGTTCTCTGCATCTCTCTTAAGTAAATGTCGAACTAACATTCCTTCCCTTTCCTTAGCAGTTGCAAGGACGTGGTCAGGACAGTTCTTAACTGTTGGAGAAAACATGCCTTCATCTAAGAGATATTACCAATCATCAGCAACGGATGGAGGCTAGTTTCTAGCCTGACAGTATTGAATTCGTACCACCTACGATATTGTGCAACTTGCTCAATGCTAATGCTAATGCATCCAGATATCCATACCGTTCTTTGTCAAGTACACACTTTCCGCACTTTGCTCAGATTTTTCCAGATTTAAAAAAATCAGCAATCGCATTTGACTTTATTGAGTTGGTTTGGAAAGCTGGTTTGTGCTAGTTTTATTGAAACAGTTATTCAAAATGGCATCACTGATTTCACCGAAGTGATTGGGAGGCCAGACTAAGCTGGCTTTCTCGGAGCCTGTACAAAGTATGTACAAAGCATGTATTAAAGACATAGAGTGTCTTGAAGAATTGAAGGATTACTTGAAACATGCTGCGACTGAGAAGCACAAAAGTGACTGCTGTGATCATGAATGTTCTCGGAGATGGGCAACAAGAGCAGCCCATTAGCCATTTGCGAAGCAATTCGTTCAATCTGATTGCCGACGACTCGACGGATCTGTCGAAGAAATAATCACTAGCCTTAAGGTAGCCGTACACTGTTTGCCAGAAGGTTAAATAATTGGCACTTTTTGACAGATAAAGTTTGATGTGTGAATTGTACGAACACTATTTTGTTTGCCACTCTTCAATTACCAACAGCGGCAAACAATTAAAACATCCAACATGTAGTTTCTTCAATAAAAATTGTGTATTTAATGAAAAAGTCCAATTTTATATTTTTTCTTTGTAAGCCTATATAAAAAAAATCACCAGAATAAAATAGCAAATCAATCTACCGCTTTCCTAATCTAGTCCCAGAGAAATGATTCAGCCATTTGACGAGGAATTCAGGGATCTGCGCAATGTTGATTTTGTTAATTCTCTGGATGAACGAACCAATGTAGTCATTTTTTGGGGTAAAGTTCTAGCAACAACTATCCGTGGTGGTAAGATGGCATTCCCGCAATTAAGAAAAACATTTCCCAAAAATTTACTGAACACCGAAGTGGTTTGGTGCACATGTCTGCAACCATCAAGTTTAAGTATAATGCGTCGATATATGATAAGAAGAAATATATGATAAAGCATGTTTTACACATCAGAGTAAAAATTATGATTGATTGATCGTGTTGAATTAAAATTTAACTTGAAATTTTTGCAATTCTCGTCCTGAGAAGGGCTCTTGTGGACAAACTCAATCCAAATCCCTTCTTCACCTGCCTTGAGAAAGACACTCCATTGTCATTCTTCGTCCGCAAACCGTGTCCGCTTCCACAAACATCAAACGACGTTCTCGTGAAATGTTCAATGAAATTTGCAATTAAACATAAAAAATGACGACAAAAATCCAGACTTCTGATTTTCCAACATCCAGAATACTATTCAATACACCTGGTAACCCTGGCTTACCCTTTTATAAGGTCTTGGAAGCTAGGTAAGGAATTGACTTAAACTTCAGAGAAATTAATACTTATACGAGGAAGAGCACAGTATCTTCGATAAGAAATAAACTATTGGTGGAAATATAGTTGTAAGCTCATTTTATTGTACCTTTGGTTATAAAAAAAAAAAAATTAAACAATATAGAATTACCAAAAAATTTATTAAATTTGAATTTTTCATTAAATACACAATTTTTTATTGAAGAGACGACATGAACTTACACAGTAGGTCCTAAATAGAACAAAGAAAAGAATAGTGAAAAATTTACTAACTTGTTGTATATTCAACGAATTTAAACATAACTTTTTGCCAGCGCTCTGAAATCACGGTTTTCTTTAGATAACATGACTTCCAAATTAATATCGTACATTTTTATCAGCCCTAAAAAAAATGGAGTATTGCCAGATACTTTTAGAAATCCTTGGTTAAGCAAAAAAAAATCTTTGGGTGTCAATATAGTTGTTATGGCTTATAACAGATTAACCAACCGCAAAGACTTGAAATAATTTGTTTAAAAAAAAATGGCTATAGGGGTCGGAGATATCACTTAATTCTGGAAAAGGGGTCTTTTGCCCAAAACAGTTTGAGAACCCCTGAGGTAGAGGTTGTCGAGCGCTTTTCCATGAATCCATGTTGAGAATCCGAGATCATTGGCCGAACAGCTGAATACAACTTCTCATGCAAAAATCTTTCTAGCACCTTGGCCAAACAGCTCAAGATCGAAATGGGCCACATTGTGCATATTACCAGCCTTGAAGATCGGTGTGATTGATATAAGCTTCCAAACATTCGGAAAAAAATGCCATCCATAAGGAAGTGATTAAATGTAAGCATGACGGGAGCGGCTAACGATGCGGCTCAGTTCTCGATGAAGATGGTGGAATATAGTTCGGACCTGGACCTTTTGGATGCATCAACCGAACGGGGAGCTTCAAAAATATTAGCGCTTCTGAAGTGAGGCTGCTGCTATCGAATATTATAGCTTGGTAGTTGATCAATATACAGCTGCGACGGAGGAACCTTAGTATACTCGAAAACGCTACGGAAGAATTCAGCAAAGAGATTCGCAGAATTGTCACTGGTGATGAAGTTTTGGCTGCCATAAGTTACGTCTAGCGGAATAGCAGGTGATTTTTTTGCGAGTATTCACAAACGACCAGAAAGCTGCTGGATTTTCGAAGCGAAATTCATGCAGACAATAGTACTCGGTTTCTGCGAGCTGTACATCATATTTCTTTTCTGCAGTCCTAGAGCGGAAGTAAAATTTTCGAACCTTACGCAGACGATTTCGCAGGTTACGCAATTGCGGATAGTTGTCATGGTTGTCGAAAGTTCATAGAAGGCTTTCGAGTCTTTACCGGAACCAAATCATGGATTATCTCATAAATATTGTCATAGAACACGGAAAAGGCATCGTCCATAGTAGGAAGGTTGAGTAACAATTCCCAATCCAATACAGCTACTCTCGAGTTAATAGTTTGAAAATTGCATCGTGCAAAGTTATACTCACGGTATGTTCCGGAATCGGAAGACTGATGATCTTTTATACGGGTGTCCACTTTCAGTACGAACGGTTTATGGTGACGGTTAATATTTAGAATGGCGGAAGGCGGTTCGAACAGCTGAAATGAGTGCGGATCACTGACGAGTACCAGTTCGAGAAGCTTGTCATATCAATCAAAATAACCTGTTAAGTTTGATGCAGTCTGGATATCGTTCCCATCACAGCACAAAAACCGCAATGCTGAAAGCGTTCGATGACATAGTTTTCCTATTACTACTAGATTTCTCAAAAGTTTTTAATACAATTTGCCATAAAAATATGTGTAAAAAACTGTCGCAAAACTTTATGCTGCGAACATATCTAATATGACGAAGTCAGACCGTTTCTAATAACGGTGTTTATTCGAGATTTCTTCCCAAATCCTCGGGAGTATCCCCAAAGTTCGATATTAGGTCCAGTCTCATTTTCATTCAATATTAATGATCTTCCTAGTATTTTCAAATATTGCAAAACACGTTTTGGGGACGATGTTCAAGTATACTTTGACTGTCTAGGTAATACAGCAACGTCCATTTCAAATAAATAAATGAAGACCTTGACAGAATACATGAATGGTCGTGCAAAAATACACATCTGCCAATAAAACCAATTTCTATTCATAAACAACTCACAATCTAACAGCATTCTCAAACCAATGCTGCATTTGAATAACACAATAATACAATATGTTAAAAACGGTTTGAGTTCTGGTGTAATTATTGAATCTAATAATATCAATTCATATTTAAACAATGCGAAAAAGTGTATGCTCCATATACTGCCATGCAAATGAAACAAAAATTTCTGCATAACTCTTGAAATAATCAAGCAAATGGAACCAAATTAAGCATATGGAGGTTTTAGGGTGCAATAAATGTTTCTATGCTGGTTAGACTCTCCACTCCCCTCTCTAAAAGGGGGGGGGTGGTTTCTGCCATACAAATGAAACACAAACTTCTGCATTACTCGAGAATTATTCAAGCAAATGAAATGAAATTAGGCATATTGAGGATTTAGGGTGCAATAAATGTTTCCATGGCGGCTAGACTCTCCACCCCCCCTCTCTAAGAGGGGGGCTGCCATACAAATGAAACACAAATTTCTGCATTACTCGAGAATTATTCAGGCAAATGGAACCAACTTAGGCATATTGAGGTTTTAGGGTGCAATAAATGTTTCTATGTTAGTTAAACTATCCACCCCCCTTTCTAAGGGGGGACTGCCATACAAATGAAACACAAATTTCTACATAACTCGAGAACTAATCAAGCAAATGGAACCAAATTAAGCTTATGGAGGTTTTAGGGTGTAATAGACGTTTCTATAATGGTTAGACTCTCCACCCTCCTCTCTAAGGGGGGGCTGCCATACAAATGAAACACAAATTTCTGCATTACTCGAGAATTAATCAACCAAATGAAACCAAATTTTGCATGTGGAGGTTTTAGGATGCAATAAATGTTTCTATGATGGTTCGACAATCCTTCCCCTCCCCTCCTAGGGTGGGCTGTCATACCCTCCCTGTCTAAGGGGGAGCTGCCATACAAATAACAAACAAATTTCTGCATAACTCTAAAACTAATCAAGCAAATGGAGCCGAATTTGGTATGTGAAGATTTTAGGGGACAATAAACGTTTCTGTGCTGAATAGACCTCCCCCATCTCTAAGGGGATAAGAGGAGAGGGGTCTGTCTTTATTCTAACATATTCTAACATATTTTCTGTATCAAACATTTATTCCATGTAACGGAGAAACATGTCATATGCAAGTGGTTGAAAAATATTGAACGAAAATTGTGGCTGAAAATAATCTGATATTATAATGATGAATTTTGGTAGAAGTACTAGGGATTTCATAATAAAAGGTAAATTCAACGGGGTCGATTAAAAGATCAATCAATGAACAGTTTTGTGATTGTACTCATGAACTTGTGATTAGTAAGCAAACGTGAATGTTTGAAGGTATTGATGGCAAAAAACAAATTTTGGGCGGGACGAAGTTCAATAATAAAACTCAACTGTGTTGAAACGAATTTTCCCCATTTAAACCGATTTTCATCTTCTATTTAGTCAATTAAGAACATGAAATTTGAAACAATACTGTAATGAACTACGTTTATACAGGGTTTTCCATTTCGGGCTTCCGAAAGTATACAGCCCTGCGCTGACAACCGTTTGACATAGCTGTCAACCAAAGCGTCATATCGTTAGTTGAATGTCTGCCATTTTACAATATGGATCGTTTTAGCATCGCACAACGTGTTAATTTTGTTAAATTACACTATAAAAATGATGAAAAACCGGCAAATGTTTTTCGAGCATTACGGACGGATTTTGGTCGTCATGGGCGGCCTACAGAGCACACAATCGCTAATGTAGTGCGTAAATTCGAACAAACTGGATCCGTAGCGGATATTGTGAAACCTGTGCATCATCGTAATGTGCGTTCAGCCGAAAATATTGCTGCTGTTGCTGCCAGTGTGGAGGATGACCCGAATGTTTCGATTCCACGACGTGCTCAGCAATTGGGCTTGTCAAACACATCATTGTGGCGAATTTTGCATTTGGACTTGCACCTACATCCATATAAAGTCCAACTGGTACAAAAATTAGAGCGTGGTGACCATGGAATGCGTCGGGCATACGTCGATTGGGTGAACGAACAACAGCAGCAAAATGCTGAATTTTCGCATCAAATTTTCTTCAGCGATGAGGCACATTTCGAACTCGGTGGCTATGTGAACACCCAAAATTTCCGTATATGGGGCTCAGAAAATCCACACGTGACTGTTGAGAGGCCATTGCATCCGCCAAAAGCCACTGTTTGGTGAACATTATGGTCTGGAGGAGTCATCGGGCCGTATTTCTTTGAAAATAAGAACGGCGAGACGGTAACTGTGAATGGTGAGCGTTATGGCCACATGTTAACCGATTTTTTTTGCCACAAATTGAAGATATGGATACGGATGACATGTTGTATCAGCAGAACGGCGCCACGTGCCACACAACACGACCGAACATGGCCATATTGCGAACGAAATTTGAGGGACGCATAATTTCGCGTTTTGGTGATGCCAATTGGCCGTCCAGATCATGCGATTTGAATCCACTAGACTTTTTTTGTGGGGTTATGCGAAAGACCGTGTCTATGCCAACTCTCCGCAAACTCTTGAACATTTGAAGGACAACATTCGTGAAGTTATGACCGAGATACCGCCCGAAAAATCATCGAAAATTACCTGTTCCGGATCAAGGTGTGCGAGGAAGCCCTAGGTGGACATTTGAATGATGTTGTATTTCACACATAATGGCATAAACCAATCTTTAATTTGAAATAAAAGTTTCATCGAAATTCGAATTCTAAGTGTGTTTTATTTCAATTTACTTTCGGAATTTAAAGTTGGAAAACCCTGTTTTACGACACTGCGTTTAACCGAATTATCACTGTATTAATGACACTCATTATCAATAATCGTATAAGGGTGGATTATGCGTTTTTTCTCAGAGAAAATATATTTTTAATAGTTTTTTCATGTTAGTTACTAAACAGTGTCTTTATTCCTTTATGTTAGTAGAATAAAATTCAATTGCTTCAATATTGACATTTTCGGTAGTTACTACCATATGTATGAAGTTTTAATAAAATCGGAGAAGGTCTGTGCAGAATCGATCGCTTTTCAGTCGATTCTGCGTTGAATAGTTTTTTTATTGAAGCCGTTGATAATAATTGCCTCGGTGAATAAATTCGAAAGTACATAAGCCGTCCGGCAATCAGCTTCACCATATCAATTTCAGAATAAACCAGATCGTCCTAGCATCATTTCTTTTATTTCGCGGAAAAACTCCTACGTAAAAGTGTTCCTATCATGCCAACACCTTGCTTGTATCTGGAAAAAAGTTACCAGTCCTAATAGTCTCAATACTTGCCACGTAGCAATCGAGTGGTAATTGAATTGGCCTCGCGCGATAATGTTGTTAATAGTCCTGTCAATTTATTCCTGCTCACCGCCCAATCAAGTGTCAGGTGGAGTGTGCGACGAGCAGCCATAAAGCAACAGTATTTATGACCAGCTCCAATAATCCTTACGGGTGGAGGAGGTTGAGCAGGAACGACCTACATTCCAACTCGTTTCCCCACCCGCAGGATCGAAGATCTTCCACCGCCACCTTTTTTATTGCCCCTTATCAGAATGGAGCTACCGCATCCATCACCTCCGACGCAGTCCTGCCCCAACATTCACTTCGGAACGAGTCTCGAATCGAATCGATATCTCAACCCGATGACTTAACCGCCGCGTAACAGGAACTGCCCCTATTACAAAGAAGTGGAACGGTCTCGGCGGCCGATCGAACGGCGAATGAATAAATCTTCTATTATGAGGATTCAATTGATGATAATTGCCTCGGCGTGTGACAATTAAAATATTAATGGATTTTAAAACGGACCGGCGATGGACGGCTTTCCCCTTCAGGACGCAGCAATAAATTAGCGCAGGCGAGGTGACAAGTGAGTTATGGCGATCGTGATAATTCCAAAATTCCACGAATATTATATGGGATTCTTTAGTAGCGTCGTTTATTGAGATCGGAAAGATGCTATTCTTGTAAATGTATACAGAAATCTTGTTTCTCCCCTGAGTTTAAATGACAACAAGGGAGTGCTGATATAGAATCAATTCGAATGATCTTTGCTGCAATTCCAGAAGCACCATGCAATTAATTCCTAATCATCAATATTAATTAGCTCACATTAGATATTTATTCTCGGGCAAGCTGAAAGTGTATGAGAGAGACGAGTAAAGATTGATCCCGTTTGTTATTCTTGGCGGATAGACACAATAAAAGATTATTCGTTTGTCAGTCTGGATTGCATCAGAGATAATCGAAGGGAATTGTGTGCTACCTGTATTTAATGCACATGGGGGCGGGGTGTGGAACACATTTTCACATGATCTTTATCGCGAACGCTAGTGCTTGGGCTCATTTAGACGATCCAATAGTTTCGCGTGTATTGTAACACAAAACATTCGTCCGAAGAAATTTAATGAATTGATCGAAAAATGGTTCTGTTTGCGACCCATTACCCGGAAGATCTAATCAGTGACGTTTTGCGGCGGCCCTTCAACCCGCACTTGAAGGTTCCAAAGCTCACGCATCAGAGACTGGATTTCCTCGACAGAGATCACTCACCCGTTACCGGAGAACCCAATGGTGACTGCTCGGTGGCCATATTGTTTAGAGCGCTCACTTCAAATATCGTTGATGAGTCTCCCGGGCTTGCAAAATAGTTGCTACTACAATTGATCGATAAATTATTCCGCAATTCCGCAATTTACTGTTCTCCGAGCTGTTCGATTTCACTTCCGGATTGGGGCAAAACTGTTGTCGCGCGTTTGACATGCTACTCAGCGTTGCGCGCCAATTGTGGGAAGAATCGGGGGAGCATTTCGGTTTGCAGCATGCACTCTACCCCACGACACAATGTGCCGCAGTCGGTGCAGCGTGTATTACCGGGTTGGCATGTGTGTTTGTTTCCCGCTAATGCTAATATCTATATTATTATAAATTAGTGGTTTGCCTTCGATGGCGAGTTATATTATAAATCGACTCCAGCCATCCAGTCGGATTGGTAGCACAGAAAGCGAAAAGGTATTTCCTGTATCATGTAGCGCTTCTACGAAACATGTGCCCTTTTCTTCGGCAACCTGTCTCATTTCCAGACTACAACCCGTATGATCGGTCGGTCCCAGCCATCAGCAGACTTACAGGGGGCGGCCGCCGCAAGCAATGAATTGCATATTTTATTATTATTCAATCGATTGGTCTAATGCCGGTTGGACGCCACGCTACGATTTAGTGGCGACGACAAGCGGCCATATTATAATTTACCGCAAAACCAACCAGCTGCTAGCGTGTGACGTTATAAATTGCTCATCTATCAGAATTGCAGCCGACAGTTTTAGGGCTTTCGTATGATTTGCTTGCTCCTGTTGGGCATCCGATGAGGATACTCGGTCCACATGTCGCATGAAGAATAGGATACATGCAAAAATCACTAAGAAGAATAGGATACATGCTAAAATCCTAACAACACAATTTTTGGGGAGGATTGTCGAATCACCATAGAAACATATATTGTCCCCTTAAACCTCCGCTTGCCAAATTTGGCTCCATTTGCTTGATTAGTTCTCGAGTTATGAAGAGATTTGTGTTTCATTTGAATGGCAGAAATATGGCCTTAGGAAGGGATGTGAAGCCGTGGTCCGAGTGGCGAACCAGTCAAAAAGCTTTCGCACAACGGCAACCGAAAATCTGGACCGAATCGGTTGTGTTGTAGTGGCGGCTGCGACAGCAATCGATGCAGAGCAAATTTTCGGTATTCCACCGAAGAACACATCTGTCAACGCTAAATAATAACAGTTCGGCTGAAAAGTTTATAGGGTAAGAATATAAAACTATTTTTTGACGTAGAGCTACGTCTTTCATCAAAGGTGCCAAATCAGAAAACAGGTCACGTGTTTATGAAATAAAGTAAACGGTAATAACAATTTTTGCCGCGAACGGATTTTGACGATTTACATACCAAACGAATCGGAAAGATTTGAGATCATAAGATTTGTTTGATATGCTATACGTTATAATCCCATATTCTGTATATGGTTTAAATTAATGAAATTTGAATCATTCCCATTTCCCCATACATTTGTTCTGTCCATTTGTGTGCTTTCCCGAACAGAGCTGTCAATAACGAGCAACCCATCGACGAGCAACCCATCGACGAGCAACGAAGGGGAAATCGTAAGATGTAAAATCTCCCTGAACAAAGGAAAAGAAGAAGAACGAAGGGGAATATTTGCCTAGAGTATAAACAGTGGATCTCATCATCTTGCGTGGACACCGACTGGACAACATCGTTGCTGGACGGCGAGGGATCGAGTGCCTTTCTCAAGGCATAGGTTGGAGGTGGTAGTGCTGGAGTAGAGTAGAGTTTTCAAAGGGTCTTTCTCAAGGCTAGAGACGAATGAACTGGAAAAGTTTAAAGTCTCTATAATACAATACCTTACCTTAGTGGATCTCGCTGAGGTAAACTTTCATTCTTAGTGAGGAAATCGACTGAACAACATCGTTGCTGGGCGAGGGATCGAATGCTTTTCTCAAGAATATGGGGGTGGAGGAGCAATATTGTGGATAAAATAAAGTTTTCCAAAGGCTTTTTTGAAGGTTATAGACCAATGAACAGAAGAAGTTTAAAGTATCAAGCATGGAAGGAAGACAAACTTTCATTATCCTTCTGTATTCTAAGAAATGAATATCACTTGTTCTTCCTTGTTTTGCGTCATCACATGTCTTCGTCTCGGATTGAGCTATGGACGCGACCAAATTACTCACTCGCTGATGTCTCTGACATTGCAATCATTGCATCAAACTGACACCATTGCATTAAAGTTCTGAGCTACACAACTGTGTAGGTCAAACTGACCAGACGTCCCGCGTTACGCGGGACAGTCCCGCATTTCAACAAAATGTCCCGCGTAGGATTACGTCCCGCGAAACGTCCCGCATTTGGCAAAAGGAACGAAAATGTCCCGCGATGTCAATATATATTCAGTATTACAATTTGATCATGTTGATTTTCTTAAAACTTTTATTTGTCAGACTGTTCAAGAGCGCTTCCAATGCATTCAACGATTAATACGTTGAGCTGGTTTCATCGCCCCGACAGTAGACTTTTTGTTTATAGAGTGTCAACAGGAAACGACAGCAACAAAATCGGAAAATTGATTTTTATAAAGATTTGATTTTTATTAAGATATATTTTTAAGATTTTTATAAAGATTTATAATGATTTTTATAAAAGTTCCCTATTGATCCGCAGGGACCAACGTGAGTCAAACGAAAAGTCCAACTTTGGTCCTCTAGCTCGTTCAGGGCTTAACGTGTTAAATAAGCCGGAAGAACTAGTGTATGCTGAACAAGAAGAGGCAGGGTTGTTTGATGAAGTATCGCAAATGAAGCAAATGTTGGCCGGAACCTCAATCATGGCTGATGAAAAGATGTATGTCGACATGTTCTTTTACCTTTCCGTGGCTTTGGTAGTCAGCTATCTCTCCATTTTGGCCATTCACTTAAAATTTTTCTATACGTTGCAGCTGGGGTATGACGACACTTAGAAAGAAATAATACAGATCAGGTTTAATTGCAAGAACACATGTAAAGTGTTTCACGAATAAATGAGACTCGCTAAACTATGGTTTATTTTCTCATAATGTATATACATAACGTTTTGTTTTTTGTGTCCCGCGTTAGCCCTTTGACCATCTGGTCACTTTAGTGTAGGTAATCATCAAGCTAGGCTATCGTCAGCTCACCAAGAAAATAAATGTTCTGGAATTTTGTCAGTGATTTGGTTTCGCATGACGGTAGGAAAACTCTCCACAAAGGATGACAGCTAAGCTAATCTAGACTGGCAATATTAACAGAAAGGGCTTCTGTTGAGAAGAGCGCAAAACGGAGATAAGTGTGTGTATATTTAGTTGCATCAAGCCATCGATATATGGATATTTGCATGCGTACGCGCGTGCTTCAGAACCCGTACGTAAAAATAGTGCATCTTCGCTACACTGAAACCCCATTTGTATCTGCTCCCGTGTGCATTAGCCCTGTAACGATGCAACAATCTCCTAATTTGTTTAAGCTATATGGTGTTGCAAACTATGCAGTAGTAATGATAAATATAAACAAGGAGGGGAGATAGCGGGAGGGAAATATTTTTTTAATGAATCTCTGCTGAGGCAAATATTCAGCCTTTTTCCAAGCAATTAACATTGTTTGTTTTCTGTCATCAATGTATTGAACTGACGCTATGGTGAAGCAGGTGTTAAGGTTGTGCACCAAAAAATTATTTGGGGAATACCAAGTTGTTCAATAAGTTATATTAAGTTATTAATTTATTTGGGCTCGCGTAGCAGTCGCAAAACTGCTTTCAACTAGGATTACATTTGCGCTAGTCTTGATCATATGGAAGCAGTGCTACTCTTTTCGAGGTTGTTCGTTTTTTTGACGTAGAACTACGTCTTTCATTAAGGGTGCCAAATCAGAAAACAGGTCACGTTTTTATGAAATAAAGTTAACGTTAATAACTATTTTTGCCATGAACGGATTCTGGCGATTTACATACCAAACGAATCGGAAATTCCCTAAGGTTTGTTTGATATGCTGTACATTACAATCTTATAGTCTGTATATGGTTTGAATTGATGAAAATTGGAAGCATTCCCATTTCCTCATACATTTGTTCTGTCCATTTGTGTGCTTTCCCGGACAATGCTGGCAAACCTTTTTAGAGGCGAATGAACTGGAAAGTTTAAAGCCTCTTTAAAACAAAGAAGAAGAAGAGGCAAACCCTCATTCTTCCTGAGGACACCGACTGGACAACATCGTTGCTGGACAAGCTGGACGGCGATGGATCGAGTGCCTTTCTCAAGACTATTAGGGTAGGATGTAGTGCAGGTGTAAAGTAAACTTTTCCAAGGGCCTTTTTCAAGGCTAGAGACGAATGAACTGAAGAAGTTTAAAGTCTCTTTAATTCAACAAGGAAAGGAAAGAAAGTCAAACTTTCAGTATCGTTTTGGATACGAAACAATGCACATCGCTTGTTCTTCCTTGTTTTGCGCCATCACATGTTTTCGTTCCGGACTGTGCTTCGGACGAGACCAATTGACTCTCGCTTATGTCTTCGACATTGCAATCATTGCATCAAACTAACACCATTGCATTAATGTTTTGAGCTACAAAATTGTGTGAGAAATCATCAAGCTAGGCTATTGTCAGCTCACCAAGAAAATAAATGTTCTGAAAATTTGTCAGTGATTTGGTTTCGCATGACTGTAGGAAAACTCTCCACAAAGGGTGACAGCTAAGCTAATCTAGACTGGCAACATTAACAGAAAGGGCTTCTGTTGAGAAGAGAGCAAAGCAGAGATAAGTATGTGTATATTTAGTTGCTTCAAGCCATCGATATGTGGATATTTTTGTGCGTACGTGCGTACGTACGTAAATATAGTGCATCTTCGCTACGCTGAAGCCTCATTTGTAATGATAAATGTAAACAAAGAGGGGAGATAGCGGGAGGGAATTATTTACGCTAGGGTATTAGTGTTAGTAATCTCTGCTGAGGCAAATATTCAGTCTTTTTCCAAGCAGTTAATATTGTTTGTTTTCTTTCATCATAAAGGCCTCGTTGATGCCTTTGACATTACATCAATGCATTGAACTGTTACTATAGTGAAGCAGGTGTTAAGGTTGTGCACCAAAAAAAAATATTTGGGGAATAATAGGAAAGTTATAATAAGTCATTAATTTATTTAGGTTCGCGTGCACATAGAGTTTATTTCCCTTATGTAGTCATCAGGAACGTAAATGTCGTTCTGAAATTTTGTATGTGATTTGGTTTCGCTTGCCAGTAGCAAAACTTTCTCCACTAAGGATGACAGCTGCGCTTATCTCGAGCATGTATTGTTCTGCGAGCACAAGAATGAATAATCAATTATCGTCAAATAATTTTACAATAAAAAAAACATTTCAGGGCGACCACACTGATAGAATTGTTATTTCAAAATTTTCGTAGCCTTATAAAATCATATCCGCAGTTATAAACAAGCGACTTGAATAAAACTACAGCGTAGTTCTACGTCAACAATAAGGTCGTGTGTTGAACACAACCTCCTATATTTTTTTCCTAATTTTGTTTCTCACATTTTCGTTTCTCACATGAACCGTAGCAAATTACTGTACTGTAAATTAATCAGTTAACAATTCATTGAATTTGAATTTCAAAATTAATGCTCTGTTGAAAATGTGACATTGGAACAAAATATTACACGGGTCCCCATTGATAATATAAACTGGGTCTGTTGATTTCCAAAAGTTTTTCTCGAGAAATTTTGCCCAACGAAATCATTCGCTTAATGTCAGATTCGAACTATAAGGTGGATGAAATAGAACCTGCTAGCCATGCCGGAGTATTGAATGAGTCACTATCATATCGGTCATTTAGTTAACAATAATGGTTTCGAACTAAAACTCAATCCTGTCAATCCAACTATTCTGGACTCTTGTAATGAAAAAATTGTCTCTAAAGACTACCCAGTTTATCTGACTGCTTTCTTTAACCTCAACTAGGAAGGTACTGACCGTCTGTCGGACTCCAGAACCGGACAGGTGTCAATAATTGCTCGTTTGTTCTATTATCAGAGCGCGTGTGCCGAGATGCTACTTAGCTGCAGCGGTCGGTAGCTGGGTCGGATAGGGACAGGCACAGACGATCGCTAATTATAATTTATAAAATTTACATTTCACTTATTTCTACTCCCGATGATACCCTCGCTACACTGCCACCGTTCCGTTGGTTCCCAGCAACGACAATCGAAGCATTTGCGCATCCTCCCATTAAGCCGGGAAACGGGTTTGGATATCGCTCATCCAGTTCGAACGATGCCCGCGTTTCACCTAGGGTTCGCGATTCCAACACGCGACCATCATACAAAATGGTTTCGTGTAAATTATCTGCCACTAGACGAGAGTATTTATTTATTTTAAATAATTCAGAATTTATATAACTCGCAGAAATTGAGTGATAATGAACGGTAAACATTGCGCAAACGATGTGTGCGATCCCATGAGCTGAGCTTTTTTGTTTTCAACATGGCGTCACAGCATGGAAGGTGATTTACGACCAATGTTAAAATATTTATTGCCGTTTTTTTTTGTTCTCTTCAGAGTCCGATGCATTGCGAATTCAGCATGAAACCATAGTTTCTTTCATACTTTCCCATTTCTTTTTCCTTAGATTTTTCCGCGCTGATGACTTACGTGCTCGGTGATAAGTCAATCGTTTGAACAAAAAAAAAACATAATGGATGCGTCCATAGCTATAGGAGAAAATAAAAGACAGAACATTCGATGCTCGTTAGGCCCCTCCAACAAATGGACGTTTGCTAATTTATGAGCCAGCCAGAGAAAACTGTTTCGAAGCGGACAGCATTTCTGTGAAGGTTCTGAGTTGTTTCGTGGCGTTTTGATTTGTCGCCCTATCGCCACCGCTGCGATTGATGCATGTATCGTGTTCATTTGTGAGCTTGCGGAGTGGAGAATGATGGACATGAGAAACTATGCTCCGCGGAAATTAATTGTAAATTTAATCGCATAAGCACGATACACAATCAACTTTTCGACCTAATGTCCTTTTTTCCCAGAACAAGAAATTTCAACGCTCGTGGGCAAATTCGCACAACAATTAGCCCGATGAATCGGCGCCCGCGGGTGTCGTTTTTTTGCACTTCATACCCGCAATTTATTTTTTGCACCTAGCTTCCAGGAGTCATATTTACAAATTTACACGTAAAACTGAGTAATCATTTTGGAGCCCAAAAAAGGGTGCAAGGGGGAACTGCACGGTATTGTTGCCCTCATCGAGAACGCTGTTTTCTGGCAAAGTACAGGGTAACTTCGATATAACGTACATTTTACTTTCAAAATTGTACGCTGTATCGAAATGTACGTTATATCGAAGCATAATAAAGAACTCTGAAACGTAGCTTATATTACTTTATTGTGTTGCTGTTTGAGTAAAGTTGATGAATAAAATCAATAGGAAGACGAAGCCAACTTTTCTCATGATGTTTCCCTTCGTTCTGTTGATTGAAGTTTGATACATTTAGAATCCGGAATCATAAAACAGTAGTATTTCGGGATTGGTTAAAGTTACAACACAAGCTTTAGTATCAAAATACAGATAATCTATTGTTCTTTCAGAAAAAAAATATTTAAAAAAATATTTTTTTAGACTTTGATCATGTGTACGTTATATCGAGGTAAAATGTACGTTATATCGAGTGACGTTATATCGAGGGTACGTTATAACGAGGGTACGTTATATCGAAGTTTACCTGTATGTGCTTACTCGCGCCCTCCACCGCATGAATTCGCATTGCCTTTGTTGTTTCGAATGAGTGTGGTGTATTTTTTATGTTTTTTTTTCGCGCTTATTGTTATTAGCTGCGCGTTCGATTATGAATGAAGCCATCGGTTATGGGGTAAACTGTAAGATTGGAGCACTTATTCAAGTCGTTCGCATCGCTCTACACATTCATCCATGGGAACTTTCATTATGTGAATTAATTCGATACAGTGTGCTGCAAGTCAACGCCATTATATAGGAACACACGCGGGACTTCAACTTTTACCGGGTATTCAGAAACAGCTCGACGCATCACATTATCTGTAATTCAATCAAACCGCTCTCAATCATCCCCAACGCTTCATCTTGCGTGTATGTTTCTCAGTCCGGATTGGTGTCCCCGGTGCCCAGGTTCTGTCTGGGGTCGGCTTCTCAAAGTTGCATGTTTACGTTGCGGATAGTGCAGCAAACAGCGTCAGTGGCGCAACCAAGCTTTGCTTCTGAGGAAGTTTCGAAAAAAAGCGATAAAAGCTGTTAATACTTCTAGTTTATCGATTACTAACAGTTTTGTACGCTCTGTAATCTGAGATATTTTATTTTTTCAATTTAGAACTTAAACAGCTGAGCCGGAAATATCTTCACGAATGAACTTAACAATCCTTGCAGGTGGTGTTTTTCGTCGTTAAAAAACATACCGTTATCCGGGGGCATATTGATCACCGGGGTTAAATTGATCAAACGTATGACTGAATACAAACAAAAATGTTCAGAGGTATTATGCATTTTAATTTTAAACTTTTTTAATCTGACATGTTCAATAATCATCTAAAGGTTATCTTTGTCAATGGCTCTCAACGAATATCTTTTTAAATTGCATACAAATTAATATTTTTTCTGAATAGCATTTTCGTTTCCATTTTTAACTATTGTAAATAAACATATTTTCAACACATGAAAACAATATTTAAAGACGTTAAACATATTAATTCACTCCTAGCCAATACTTGATGAGCTGATAAGTAATCAAAAACTTGTAATAGTAAGAGAGAAAAAACTATTTTACTAAAAAGCACCACGAATGACCAAAACCGAATCCCATCATGCGACATATTGAACGTCATGGTTTGTCAAAACTAGTTCATTGACCATATCAAGGGTTTTTGGCCACATTAGGATAATACGAATGGTCTCAGGATGACCTGCAAATCAGTGTTTTAATCGAGTTATGGGAAGACATGACCACACCTTTAGGTGGATTCAATTAGGTTTTTGTATTCTCAAACCCTTGAATTATCATTTAAATGATCGCAGGTGAAGAAAAAAAATTGATTTTCTATACTTTTTTGTGCATATGACACTAGAAAATCATGAGAAACAGAGAATGATCGATTTCACCCCGAAACTACATTTTGATATTTTACGCTAAAAATTTTCCAAATCAACGCTTACAGATTTGTTTGAACAAAACTTTCCATAACGCTTTGTGGCCTTAGCACCAGCACTGATTTTAAAAATAATTGGGTATACATCTAACAAAAACTTTCGGAAATATTCACATTTTTCTGAAAATTGTGATCAATTTGCCCCCGGTTTACGGTACCTATATAGTGAACACGCATAGTCAGAATTGTTCTGTTTAGCGGCAGTAACAGCTTTACATCCCCTGTCGCCGGAGGTATCTGGTAGTTCGTTTGTCCTTATCAAAATGGGCTCATTTACATAGCTTGAGCCTTGGTAGACTGCATACTTCACAGTTGCTCTTCGTGATCAAACATAAAAATGCACAAAGAAAACACTGAATGAAGCTTGCGAGAGCAATCGATTATTATTGTGCAGGCGTGCACTCAAACTTTAAAAATGTGTTTCGACGAGGTGTTTTATGGTTCACTAACTGACCCGGCAAACTTCGTCCCGCCCAAAATTTATTTTTCTTTATCACATCCACGTTTTCTTATTAAGCGCACGTTCATGGGTCCAATCGTAGAACTGTTCATTGATTGATCTTCTAATCTACCCTTTAAAATTAAAATTAAACTTGTACTATAAAAATCCTAGTACTTCTACCAAAACTCGTCATTATAATATCAGATTATTTTCAGACACAATTCTCGTTCAAAATTTTTCAACCACTTGCAAATAAAAATTTTCATAACTCTATGATAGAATAAAGACAGGTCTAAATCGGACAATCCCTTTTTCGAGTTTTGCGTTTGCTCATTCGGCGATCCATTTTTATTTATATAGATAGAAGACAATATAGGAGGGCGTTTTATCACATTAAAATCCAATTCCACTTTCGAACGAAGAACAATTGCGCTAGCGCAAACATCAAATGGACTAATAACGCTTGTCAATATGTAATTGTAGAACATATGCGAATTGAATTTTTCAAATTTTCCCAATTTACTTCAGAGTTTTCTGAAAATTGTCAATTGTCATGTTTGGTTGGAATATTTGTATTATTTTTATGGGATCCCCTCTCCATTCCAGAGAAGAGAGGGGTGTCATACCATCATAGAAACATTTCTCTTACCCAAAAACTCTCACATCCCAAATTTGGCTCCATTTGCTTGATTAGCTCTCGAGTTATGCAGAAGTTTGTGTTTCATTTGTATGGCAGTCCCCATGCCCTCAGAGAGGGGGTAAGTGTGTCGAACCAACATAGAAACATTTATTGCTACCTAAAACCTCCATATGCAAATGTTGGTTCAATTTGCTTGATTGACTTGAGTTTCGACACCAACTTGAGTTGAGTTTCGACACCAACTTGATACTTGATACTAGAATTCAACGAATGGCAGGGGACCAGGTACGTTCCCCAGGTAAGTGATGACGTCAAATATATCATCCACATCAAGTTCTCGAAGAAGGCCCTTCTCTGACAGATGAGAAGGGAATGTCCAGGTCGGTCTTCTTTCGAGTCACATGGTGAACGGGGAGATATACAGTACGAAGTGCTTGCCGGAAGTTGCGAAGGTGATGAGGTCTTTATGTCGAACCTGGGATCAGCCCATTATGGCAAAGGCTGGAGATAAATATTGTCGTCCGATAGAAAACTTTTGGGCGAAGGCTAAAATGGAGAGACAGCTGACCACCAATCTCACGAAAAGGTAAAAGAACACGCCGACATTCATTTTTTCATCGGCCATGGTTGAGGTTCCGGCCAACTTCCGTAAGGTCGCCCAGTGCTTCATTTACGATACTTCATCGAACAATCCTGCTTCTTTCTGTCCACTGCGTTAGTTCTTCCGGCTTATTTAACACGATAAGCCCTGACCGAGCTAAGGGACCAACGATGAACTTTTCGTCTAACTCACGTTGGTTCCTGCGGATCAGTAGGAGGCTTTAATAAAAACCATTTTCCAATTTTGTTGCTGTCGTTTCCAGTTGACACTCTCTAAACAAAAAGTCCACTGCTGGTGTGATGAAACCAGCTCAACGTATCAATCTTTGGATGCATTGGAAGCGCTCTTGAACAGTCTGCCAAATAAAAGTTTGTTTGAGGTTCAACCATTTAAGAAAATCAACATGATCAAATCGTAATATTGAAATATATTGATATCGCGGGACATTTTCGCTTTTGTTTGCCAAATGCGGGACGTTTCACGGGACGCAATATTACGCGAGACATTTTGTTGGAATGCGGGACATTTAGCTGAAATGCAGGACTGTATGTATGACCAATCATATAAGATAACCGAGAGGACACCTCTTGTTGTATAACGTTCCTCACAACAACGTGCATTTAACAACCGGTGGTGAAACTCTTGGTGCATCTTAAAGGCCACCGAGAGGTCACATTTTTACTTAAACCTAAAATATGATCGTTGTATCACTTGACTCTTCATGTGACGTATTCTAACGTATATGCTTTAACATTCTTCTTCTTCTTCTTCTTCTTCTTCTTCTTCTTCTTCTTCTTCTTCTTCTTCTTCTTCTTCTTCTTCTTCTTCTTCTTCTTCTTCTTCTTCTTCTTCTTCTTCTTCTTCTTCTTCTTCTTCTTCTTCTTCTTCTTCTTCTTCTTCTTCTTCTTGCACGTAAGATCAATTTCGAATCGGTCTGAAGTGCGGTGCGGTGGAGTATAACTCCTTGCATTACAAATCGTGCCATAAGTCGCAACAGGGTGGGTGAACTCATTGGCGCGTGCTAATCGTGTTGCGCCATAATTACACCGCATCGATAATATCACATTGGATGATTTGGGGTGGCCGTGTTTTGCCCCATCCGCAAGAAAAAAATATTCATTTGTTCGCGGTACACGTGCCCGTACATCGAAGGGCACTGGCGAAGCCAATGGGAGAGCACCATGCATCGCGTTCTAAAGGTGAGTGAGCATGCTGAGTGTGTGTGTGCGTGTGTAATCCATCAAATGTGTACATACGACAAGCTAGAAATACAGTAATTAAACAGCGTTATATACATGATGGTGGCGCTGAGGTCAGCATTTCCATGCGTATTAAGAAGTTAGAGTGAAAGTATGATAACGCAAATTAATTATATTAGCTAATCTCGCAATACTGTTTCTCCTTTTATTTCTCAACTACTAATCAGTGATACAATATTAGAAACTTATTTCGTGAAAAGTCACATCATTTAGCACATTAAATCTGTTAACAATGGAGTTTTATAACATTATTCGTGTTAAATCCATTCGCAACGTTTAAAAAAGATCAAAGTTTGCAAACATTATAGAACAAAGTACGTACCACACTGACCAAGTGTTTAACGGGGATGAACCCCGATGAACCTCGTACCTACATTTCGTAGCAGGAACAATGTGCCAGTGGTTTCAAGTCGGCCTAAAACAGGCCTGTTATTTGCCGCAATACTTCAGGCGACCTTATGTTGAAACCGCTATTGATCAATCGCGTTATGACGGCCCGTTCGCTAAAGGGGGCAGATTCCAACAAACTGCCAGTGCACTGGAAAGCGTGAGTCACAAAGCCGGTTTTGAGGAATGATCACACGATGTTTATTCCGGAGGCGTAATCATACTTGGAAGGAAAAGGTCTGGAGTTCCACGTGCTTTTGATTCTGAAAAACGCTCCAGGACACCCAGCTATCAAGCACCCAAACGTTCAAGTTGGTTTTCTTCCGCCGAATACAACTTCTTTGATACAGGCTCAAGGCCAAGGAATCATTGCTACTTTAGGAAGATGTATATAAAACAATGTTTATGGTACACCCTTAAAAAGCTTGAAGGCGATGACGGTAACTCAAGTGTGGAAAGCGTTTAAGATCAGAGACGCTATGACGTTTATAGGAAAGGCATCTATGAAACCGAAAACTGTGAATTCGTGCTGGAAGCTTCTATGTCTAGAATGCGTGAAACCTAGTTCAACAGGTCCAAATGTGGAAGATTCAGAAATCCTCATTCTGGCACACGTCATTGGAAGAAAAGAGTTCGAAGACATGGATACTAGAGACGTTGAAGAGTTTCTTGAAGATGAAGCAATCGAAGATGAAGAACTGATGCAGAGTTTGGTCACATCGGAGACTTTAGATGACCAAGAAGACTGGGAAGTGAATCCTAGTGAAATCGAAGACGAGAATAAGTTGCCGGCTAACCTCACAGAACATTTCATGAAAATGGATCCTTGTATTGAGAGAGCCGTTTCATTTCGGAATGATCTGAATCTTTGTATGTATCGTTACAATTGATTGACCGAACAAAAACTGCCAACTATTATCGATGAAGGTATTGACATTGATTTTGCAAGTTAAAAGGATTTTAATAGGAGCTTTACAGATGACTAGGATTCCAGCTCACCGTTGGAACGCAGACGATCTCGTCTGATTCATGCGTCAAAATACCCGCGTAAACTCCTAAATCTGCGTAAAAAAATGGGTGGGTTATATCTATGATATAACCGCAAGGTTGACGTGGGACTACCATTGCCTTAGTAATCATTTGTATTGTATTGATTGAATTATTGATTGAGTCAAACAATTTCCGAATTCAATTGAATTCAACTTATTTACTTTGTAAGTAAAAAGTTGGAACATTCACCATGAAAGATCAATTCATGCATTGTGTTGTTCGTAACAAGTAAATTTGATGACCGTCCTTTTACGTTTGATATGATGCCTAGGGCTACCAAAATATGTGAACGGAAGAATTGTCAAACAATCATTGTATTTTAAATTTCCCTCTGAAATTATTGAATCTCTCATGTGTACGTAGTTCTCTAACTGCAAAAGCATATATATGCAAAACGGATTCTCCCAGGCACATTGATTTTGATGTCCGTGCTAGGGAAATACATTTTGGTGTGAACAAAAATACCCCCGACCTGCATATATTTGCAAAGTGGATTCTCCCAGGCGCAACAAAAATACCCCCGACTTGCATGTATCGCGAAAAAAGCGACTTCAGTGTACACGGATTACACTACAATACACGCAAAAATTACATTACAATG
This sequence comes from Toxorhynchites rutilus septentrionalis, assembly GCF_029784135.1. Taxonomy (NCBI): domain Eukaryota; kingdom Metazoa; phylum Arthropoda; class Insecta; order Diptera; family Culicidae; genus Toxorhynchites; species Toxorhynchites rutilus. The sequence continues at coordinate 67,312,844 of NC_073744.1, forward strand.
TAAGATCGCCAAGTAGGCGCCGTGGCTAAAACCAAGGAAGCCGCCAGAAGGTCCTGCTTCATATAGAGACAAATAGAACTGCTGTATACACTCGAGAAATTTGGAAACTGGAGAGAATCATCTTCAATGGAAAATGAAACATTACTTGTTACGAAAGCAGCTCGAAAATCTATTGTGGATCCTATGCGAACAGTGGTAGAAAAAGCCGGGATAGCGTCCAAACAAAAGAACAGTAACAAAAGATAGACAACCTCAAAAGCAACTTCTTCCACTTTTGAAGCCACACAACGGTCCTACTTGGTTTCATTGCTCAAAGCACTTTCTGGAGCAGTGTAAGCCAAATCTTCTACACCAGTTAATCGAGCAAAATATGTAAACAAATGCAAAAAAAAAATCAACACGAATTGCCACATTGTCAAAAGCAAGTTGAATCCAAATGTCCTGATGCAAACAGTATTTACGATAATAGAATTATTCAAGACAAACAACCGCGCTAATAATTTAACCTTAAATTGAAGATTATAGATTGACATGAAAATGCTACAGATTCCGCAGCGGCATTTAATGTTTCATTATAGACTACCCGCTTTCCATTTCTCGAATAACGAACTCTGGAAATCCGCTGCTGGCAGCTCGTTTGTACCGTCAACACCTGTGCGCGAAGATATCCGGCGTAGAAGCAGCGCGTGATGCTTAATCAGTCTGGAGAGCGCTCATTATATTAATAGCCGATATCAAACAATTTCATCTTTCTCGGTTGTCACCCATCCATTATTGGGAGTAACGAAAAAAACGTGTCATTTGTAGAGGCTTATAAGTACAGGTCCGCGTTCCCACTAATCACACGTTGTTCCACATCTCTGCATAATCACGAAGATATAGTCGCTCTTAGGTACACACCATATAAGTGGATCCAGACGAACGGATTAATGGCGGGTAGGGTGGTGACTGGATATGTCTTACATAAATTGCAATTATTTCCGCATTTCAACACATATCCGCGCCGGTCCGCTAGAAACTAGGTGGTAACCCTAACGGGAAGAGAGCGGCTCGCTTCAAATCCAATCATGAGTACCCACAACCTGCTCCGATGAATGATTATTTATATAGCGATGATTCACTGAACGTAAGCGTAGCCTACCGCCGCCATTCAGGAAGGTGGATAATGGTACGAGTGGGAACGCGACAGGTAATCTGCTCACACTGAGCTTAACCCTTCCGAGACCATCTGGATAATTCTGCCATTGGAGGGAACACACAGTTTTGCACTGACAGTCTGCGAGAGGGTTCGTGTATAGGTTGATCACTTAGGCTATTATTAATCGTACATTTAGTTGCTGCTCCTTATCGAGAAAGTCTGGCAATTCTTCGTGAATTGAAACCGGAGACTGTGAGAAGCTCACGTTTTTGTTCTTTCGTTCGATAACGTTTAAACGCAGAGGATACGAGATGATCTTTGGCATCTCTATTGATGATTGTAGGTTCCCAATACCTGCCACATTGCTCGATCCGATCTACATCTAACACTTCTGGCGGTTCACCGGCAAGCTTAGACGGGTATCTTCGCTTTTCTCCACTGGTTGGCATGATAATGTCAACTAGTAACCTTTAGCAGGAACTCTCCTCTAGGATATGAATTACTGGGAATTAGCTGGTATTCAGTGTGATAATTAAAATGCCTGTGTCTCGCTTGAAACGTTCCTATGTTCGTGGCAAATTGACCGATGACATACTCGTGCATCATTTCCTTGAATCACAAAAAATCTAGCTTAACACATTACAATAACTGGAAAAAACATCCGACCAACCAGAGCAAGAGTTCCTCTCAATTTACATACAACCCGGCAGCAGTAGTATCGTTGGCAGCAGCAACAGGAAAACCGTTCGATATACTTCTACCCAACGGTGTAGGGCAGCGCCTAGCAGATGACCTTGCGCTTGAGTCGACTCGGCGCGCGCCTGATCGGTCTCATTCCGTTACGTCAGCTGTTTTGACCACCCGCACCAACCACCGTGTTCTGTTCCGCGAGTGTGTGCGCAAATGAAATCGAAACTGACATCGATAACGCCCTGTCAACTGGACCGAGATGTCCTTTCAAGGCAGCAGTGTGGGAAAGCCGACAACGCCGGTAATCCAATCTGCTGCCTCGGAAAGTGCAGGAAACGGGAAAACGAATCGGCTGCCGGTTGAAATGGTTTTTTTCTGCCAACAGTGAAAGAAACTGTCTATTGGGTTTGTTTGATTTGCAGCCCTTCCGTGTACGGTATTACGATTGTGGTAAGTGCACTATCATAAAAAATACCTTCACTATGAAATGCCTTTGGTTTGTCGGATTTGTCCAATTACAAAATATGCGCACTCCACTTTTACCGAGAACCAGCCATGCAGCCATTTAAAAATTAAGACCGGTTTTAAAATTCATGGTAAATAAAATAAAAACAAGAAAATCCACGAAACACCGTGAAAAACTTCTAGGGTTAGTACTTGGTCGTTTAACCTTTGTTACGCATCACTTCACGCACCCGGTTCGGCATGGATTCCACCAGCTTCTGGCACGTGGTAACCGGGATGGCGTATCAACAAGCTTGGATTATATCTCACAGTTTCTGCTTATTCTTCGACTTCTCCGTGTACACCGATCTTTTCATGATCTTCCATAGGTTCTCTACAAAATTCAGATCCGGTGATTGCGCTGGCCACTCCCTGACGTCCACTGTGTTATCCTGGAATCACTTTTTGACGGTCTTGGCGGTGTGCTTCGGATTGTTATACTGTATGAACTGCCATTTCAAAGGGCATCTTCCACTCGGTGTGTGGCAGAATAACATACCTTAGGATTTCCTCCCAGTACAGGGGGTCAACCCCGTTCCAGGAGAAGCAACCCCAAACCATAATTTTCCCTCATCCATGCTTGAATGTCTTCGTGGTATACTGTGGCATGTAAGCGCAGCCTATTGGGCGATGGACCCAAGTTTTCCGTCCGAGTCAATGATGTTTACCTTCGTCTCATCCGACCACAGTATATTTCGCCACTGCTTTTTCTTCTCCGGACCGCATCGGATCGAAGTGGTCTTTTGCGAACTTCAGCCGCGCCATCAGATGCTTCGGCATCAGCATCGGAACCTACCGAGGGCTTTTACCGCCTAGCTCTTGCTCCACCAACCGCCGCTGAACTGTTCGAGAACTCACGGACAAGTTCAGTTCGTCCCGGATCTCGGAGGCTCGCTTTATGGCAGAATCATTCTTCGCGGTCGTTTTCCTTGGACGTCCAGTAGTTTCGGATTTTTTGCGGTCGTGGAGGCCATTAAACACGAAAGTTTTGGATCGTCCCAAGTACTCTGCGATTCCACGTTGGCTGCTGCCTGCCTTGGACATTTTGCGGAAGACCATCCGCTATATCAACACCAAATAAAAACAACATTAAAAATTATTCATTGACCGGACATTGTCCGATCAAGTATCACCTCAAAAAATAGGAAAATGTCATTTTTGTAATTTTGAATCTGAAACTTCGGAACATTTACTGTATGAATGCAGTGTATTGATTCAGAGAAGACTGCGGATTCCTGGAAAGGGCAATCTTACGCTAAACGAGATATGGTCTGTTGAACCAAACGAAATAAGGAACTTCATAAATGGTCGGTGTTAAGTCAGACCGGACCATGTGACATTTTTATGATTTCGTGAAAAACGCGCTTGAAGTTTGGTGCTATAATGGGTTTTCATTGAGCATTCGAAACAATTTCGATACGTTATTCCTTCTGTACGCGTGATTTTCCAAATCTGATTAATGTGGTATGTAGCTAACGAGATGCTTAACCTAATGTAATCAATAACTCGAAATTTTCAATTTTGCGACTTGGTCCCCTCTGACTTAACACCGACCAAATGGAAGTCATACCTTCTTGGAAGGAGATGCAAAGTCCTAGTTCGACACTCACTAATTTCCTGAGTGATGAAACGAACTGACAGTGCATACAAAGTAAACTGGAGTGCACCACAATAGATCAAACTAATGGTCAATGTGGTTCAAGGCTCCTACAGAAGAAGAAAAACCATTTTTTACATATTGGTATGAATGCTAATGAATGCGTAATTCAGCAAGTGTGTGACCCATTGATGCAGATAATGACGATCGGAAGGAACTAAAGCTGGAGGCTGGGCTACATTGGTGTGATGGTAGATTGCCCGGAAAATTCCTGTAGATTTTTAGAAACCAAACCAAACAAGCATTATTTCCATTTATTTAGTTATATATGCACCTTTTCCCACAAACTTTTGCCGTCTTTCACGTAACCTAGGAATTCCATACTTCCAAAACATGTTTAATTTCTCCCCAAAAAGCACGTCAAGGTGCATTTTTATGCCAAAATTTTTGCACGTGAGACAATTTTTGAGAGACCTAAAGCCTAAAGGCTAAGTCTGGACGATGTTTCTGGAACGCTGTTTTTAATTAATGCTAAGTTTTTTTTCAGCTGAACAAACCGTTTCACTATGCTCACCGTTTCACTTCAGCTCATCGATGTGGAACAGTACACCAATTAAGAATCAAGTTCTGATTTCGGAACCCTGAATCTTGAAGGTGTCGGTGTCCCACATCAAATTGCATTACGAAAAAAAAACCCTGTAGAAAATTACCTAGTTGACCGATCATTTTCAAACTTTCAGACAATAAAATATAGCCCATTAGTAAACTTTTGGCATATTTATTTTGACTTCAATACCATTACCAAACGTTCGCACCTTACGCTTAACTCCACTCATAAAGTTTTCCACAATATCTGGCTGCATCTTCTTCTGTACGGAAACACACTTTTTCTTCATGTCTTCCTCAGATTTGACCTCCTTGGGACACTTCCTTAGTTCCTGCTTCATAATAGCCCAGTAATTTTAGATGGGTATTAGTTCCGGTGCGTTGGGGGGATGGTTCATGTCCTTGGGTTCTAAAGTGACCCCGTTGGCCTCGTACCACTCCAGGACATCCTCTGTATAGTAGCACGAAGCTAGATCCGACCAGAAGGTCGTAGTTGCTTCAACAGAGGAAGCAGATGCTTCTGTAGACACTTCTTGAGGTAGATCTGCCCGTTTACAGCACTGGTAGTAATGAACGGCGCACTCTTGGCGAATCATGTATTTCTTAGAAAACTTTGAAAGTTTCTGCTTCCTCACTTCCTCCGGAACATAAAATTTGTGTTGGCCAGTAAAGAGCGGTAGCCCAGGAAGTTGGGGGAAGTTTACCTTGTAAGTCTCATCACCCATGATGAAACAATGAGGCTTCGTCAGCATCTGGGTGTACAGTTTCCTAGCCCGTGACTTTCCTACCGTATTTTGCCGTTCGTCACAATTTGGAGCCTTCTGCACTTTGTACGTATGCAGTCGCTCTCGATTTTTGGCTTTCTAAACGAAAGACTTGGGCAGATTCAACTTATTGGCCAAATCCCTGACCGAAGCATTGAGATTTCGCTTTCACGAGATACTTCTGATCCTGATCACTAATAGAACATCCATTCTGACCGCATTTCACCTTCCGCTCGCTGCCCAGAGTTTCATAGTAATGCACGAGTTGAGGATTTTTCCAGGTGCTTGCGCAAAATCGATTCGCGACGTTGCTTTTTTTTTTCAAAAAACTGACAGCGTTAAAATAACAATACACTCTGTACTACTTCTTCAAAAAATTCAAAAGAAAATACCCAATGGGTATTTTTCTACAGCGTTTTTTACGTGATGCAATTTGATGTGGAACACCATTCAATCCTGAAATCGAATCTGGAATCTAAAATTGAAACCCGATATTGAAAGTGAATCTGAACCTGGAACGTGATTCTGTAATCTGAGTCAGTAATCAGAATCTGGATCAATAATCTAGAATTTAGAATCTAGATCTAGAATCTGAATCTGGAATCTGAATCTAGAATCTGAATCTGGAATCTGAATCTGAAATCTGAATCTGGAAATTGAATCTGGAATCTGAATCTGAAATCTGAATCTGGAATCTGAATGTGAAATCTGAATATGGAACCTGAATCTGGAATCTGAATCAGGAATCTGAATCTGGATTTTGAATCTGGAATCTGAATCTGGAATCTGAATCAGGAATCTGAATCTGGAATCTTAATCTGGAATCTGAATCTGGAATCTGAATCTGGAATCTGAATCTGGAATCTGAATCTGGAATCTGAATCTGGAATCTGAATCTGGAATTTGAATCTGGAATCGTAATCTGGAATCCGAATCAGCAATCTGAATCTGAATCTTGAATCTGAATTTGAATCTGGAATCTGAATCTGGAACCTGAATCTGGAATCTGAAATCTGAATCTGAATCTGCAATCTGAAACTGGAATTCTAACTGTAGTGGTAGCTCGACAAGTTCGACCATAACTTGATGGGACTCCGGTGGGATTTAATGAATGGCAACACATGTTTTTCAGATATTCAGTGATAAATATGTTTTGTCGCAGTCCGTTCATGTTGTTGGTTTTAATACAAATCAGAGTTTTCTTTCTTAAAAACCCGATACTTGAATGCGATACATCCCAAATGCGTATATCCCGAACAGTACTCCGAAGAGCACCGAGTTTTTTTCGGCCACTTCCATGTCCGAATGTCTTGAATTTGCTATGAAAGCCGTTTGGTCGCAGTTTTAGGTTCACTGTACCGCTTCAACGCCTTGATTGAACCATCCAGAAAACAGACTATCTTTCCTTGAAGCGTTTTAGCACTGCACAGACGGCTTTTTCGGCCATTTTCAAGATGTTCGACAACAAGCACGAATGTTCAATATCTTGTCGCATTTCTCTACGGGAGTCCCATACTCAAGAGTATCTCCGGAACACGCAAGTAACACATCATACGATTCATGGTAACCTTGATTAGTCGAATAAGTTTGTCCTGGAAGATTTGTTCGTTCTGTTGCATGATCTGCACATGTTGCGAACTAGTTCGTGAAGAGCACTCCTTTCGTCAATAAACCTGGCCTTTTGTTCTTAATCGCGGTTCTTAATCGGTCCAAATCTTCACAACAGAACGGTGATGAAACAAGCGTTCGGCGGTCAACGATTCGATAACACTGAAGAAATTCGTGACGCAGTTACATCGTACTTCAAAAAGTTGGACGCTACGCACTTCTTGCTCGGAATAGAAAAGCTCGTGCCACGCTATAAAAAATGCCTCGAACGTTACGGCGATTTTGTAGAAAAATAGAAAATAAAACATAGATTATGAAAATCACCTTGTTTTTTTTTGTCCTAACATTATTTTTCCGAAATTTCCGAGGCACTGATACGACCCTCGTATATTAGGGTGGCAGCGAAAATGGTCATGTCGAACTTCAAAAACCGACCACGTAGATGTTGTTTATTGGCCCAAAAAATGACCTGTGCAAAGTTTCAGCTCAATCGGATATGATTTAGGGGTGCCTCAAAGCGCTGAAAGTTTTGATTTTTGATCCTCGAAATTCTTCTAAGGTACATGAATTGCATAGAAATTATTCTAGCTGACCCGGCAAACTTCTTTCCACTCACAATTTCTATTTTGATTGAAATAATTTCTAACAATCACGTTCCCCGAAAACTATTTTTCTGTACGCGATAATATTTGCGGTATACAATTTCTTTTTTGACATATAAACCTGACACTGACTGAGGCACATCAATTCTGATACTGACCTGATACTGACCAAATCATGTTTATTTATATAGATACTTAAGTTATGGGGGCAATGGATGTATGCCAAATGACTTAAAAATGCATAAAACGTCGGTACAAAAAATTAGGAAAATCACAAAAATGTTTTTGATGCCAAATGACTTAAAAATTCATAAAACGTCGAGATCTGGTGTTATCTCAAAAAAAAAATTTTGGCCGAAAATCGACTTTCGACTTTGGACTCTGAGTGCTTTGAGGCACCCCTAAATCATGTCCGATTAAGCTGAAATTTTACACAGGTAATTTTTTCGAACCAATAAACGAAATATACATGGTCCGTTCTTCAAATTTTACAATTATTATTTTTCAGATTCCGACGTTTTATGTATTTTTAAGTCATTTGGCATCGATTTTCGATTTTCCAAATTCCATGTACCTCCTTGGAAGATTTTCGAAACGATATAAAATTAAAACCTTTGAGCGCTTTGAGACACCCCTAAATCACGGTCGATTGAGCTGAAACTTTGCACAAGTAATTTGTTTGGGCCTATAAACAAAATGTAGATGGTCGGTTTTCTAAATTAGATGATTTCGAATTCAATTCGATTTTTTCCATACATCCATTGCCCCCTAACCTAAGTATATATATAAATAAAAATGAGTTGGTGTTCGTTCCTCACGATTTAACCCGAGAACAAAGCAATGGATTTAACAGTCAGTACCAAAATTGATGTGCCTCAGTCAGTGTCAGGTTTATATGCCAAAAAAAATATTATATACCGCAAATATTGATCGCGTGCAGAAAAATAATTTTCGGGAACGTGAGTGCTAGAAATTATTCAAATCAAAATAGCAATTGTGGGTAGAAAGAAGTTTGCCCGGTCAGCTAGTCTACATCTATATCAGCTACAAACTGAAAATCTCTTTGAGTGTTCATAAGACTACACATAAACACATAGGACATGTGCTTTTGTGTAGTCTTATGAACACCTCTTTAATGAATGCTTCAAATATGAAAAATGGCGTTCCAATCAGAATGGACTTTGAATGGATGCTTATATTAAAAAATGAGACACCATATTTTATTCTAGTGAGATGTATTTGATGTTGGTATCACCTTTCCAAAACCAATAACACTGTAAGTCGATAAACTCTGAATCCACTGCTTCACAACAGAGAGCAACGAGGAACTTCTTGCATTTATCTTAGAAAACCTCTTTCAGCTCTTCCTGTCCGTCGGCGAACACGTATAATATGTTTGCAACATCAATTAAGCGGCTCAAAGACCTGATGCAACGAGTATAATGGTAAGTATACATATTAGTTCAACTTTTTTTTTCTAATATAGCCAATTTTGCGCCTCTTTCTCGCTATATCGTTTCTTCTTTTGTTTTCCACCGCATTCCTCAGACAAGAAGGAAATTGAATGAAAATTGATGCAGAAAATCACAGGCACAACAAACGAAGTACGAAGAGCGAGGAAAAACAAACACACTGATAAATAGAGTTATATCATTAAGACTCCATTGACACCAGCAGTGGCCGTCGTGTGGAGTGAGTCAAACGAAATCGAAGAACTCGCCCGACTCGAGCCAACGGCAGCGGAGAGCTTCGTAGGGCCAGACCCGGTGAAGGCCCGGCTGCTACAACAGTATGAAATGTTGTTACATCAATTAGAAGACATTGGTCGAGATTATAATTGTCGACGTAACCGGAAAAGAGGCTGCGAAGCGAACCTCTCTGGTCACTCACACCGACCAGCCAGCCGGCTGACTGGCTGTCAGCCCGTGCGAGGCGACCTGTCCAGGGACCCGGTTCCACGCGCGTATTCTTTATCGCGTTTGCCGTGCCGTGCGCTCAGGGTGGTACATGTTCGGACCGGAAAGTATCTTCTGTCGTTTATCTATTGATATCTTTCCGGTATACCCATCATCTGCATCAGCGAATACTTTCCTGGGCATGACACGACTGGACCAGAGATGCCAGATTTTTTTTCATGTAAATCTATTTTTTCTCGAGTCTATTGAATCCGTAAAAACAGAAAATTTTTTGCAATATATCGTATGAAATTGTCATATTTTAGAAAAATAATTATATCGACTAAATAAGGTAAATGATTTTGGTTTGTCCATTCGAAAATATGATCATGGTTTGCCCACTTTTTTGAATGCTCTAATTCAGCGCTCCTGTGTAAAATAAGGTATTCGAAAGTTTCAAAACATATAAATAAAATTGTCTTTTTCATGATTTACAGTGGTTTTATAGTATATTTTTACGGAATCACATGTTTTAAAGGATTATAAAATACATCTTCTATTTGTGTCAATGCGCCCCTCATTCGAGCTAACTTTTAATCGCTCACCAGATGATTATTTGGCAAGTATTCAGACCTTTTCTGGATTATAATACTTACAAATATTGTAAACATCTTGCTTGCACACCATTTGTATCAGATTTACATAGCTAAACCATTAAATTAACGCATTTTGATGAACTCAATTCTGATCATGAGTTGTCCAATTCAATGATGTTATTTTGTCCACATGATTTCTATGGCAACCGCTTGGCGCGCTGCAGTTTGTTTATTGTGTCCTTCGCGGATAGCAGAAATAAGGTTTCTCTGTGTTGAGTGTGTTGAGGTGAACACTTTTAAAATGTTCAAGAAAAGGTAATATTCTGAAGAAAGCCTAAATTATGAATAGATCAATATGATGAAAGTAAACTCAAGCAATGATAAATGCAACATCTACTTGTGAATTCGAATGTTTTTATTCAAAAATGGTGATTTCTAAAACCGGACATAACTTGATCATTTTATTGGGCAAACCATGATCAGAAGTGGTCAAACCATCATAATTCCTTTTTAAGGAAAATTGTTAAAAAACATAAAAATTTTAATAATTTCAACACCTTATGGTAGTATTAGCAACTAGGGACTTCAGGCTTTTCAACAAACCCAAACTCGTATCGCTTATGTGTGATTTTCATAAAGAAAAATCGATTTGCATTTACTAGTAGCGTAAAAACACCCCAAATCGGACAAACCAAGATCATTTACCCTACTTTTGTGAAAAATGACATCCAATCGGACTATTAGTTTATTCATGATAAAAGAAATGTATATACAGAGTACTTCGGAGCAACTAACTCATAAACATGTTTATATGAATAACACTCATATAAATTAAAAAAAATTAAAAACCGCATTCGTTTAGGAGAAGCCTCGCAGCTGCCTCAGACAGCGTCTAGAGCAGGGATTGTTATGTTTTTTTTGATTTATGATTTATGACTTTTTCAAAAATAATTACCTATTTATTTTATTGAATTTTGATGAGAATGTGATGTCAAGTTTACTTAGTTAACTAACCCCAATGTTTTTAAATTGGTAATTATTTTGGAAGAACAGGGAAAACTAGAGATAGAATTTTCAAATAAATTTGACCAAAAGTATTTTAAGTATTGCTTCATCCTGGAAAATAGGTCTCTTGCCCAAAATAGTTTTAGAATCCCGAATCTAGAGGCATTTGTCCCATATTTCTGCCAAACTTATCTCGAAACTGCCCATAGTAAATCCCTTGGTAATCCCTAGCATAGCAACATATACTACTTTGTAAACACTAAAGAGATTAAAAACAGGTGAAGAAGCTGCTCTTTCGATGAAATAAAATCAGCAAAATGGCCCTTGAACCAGACCTGAACAGCTTTTGGCCGATGTGATGGTGCAGAGTCTTGTTGGAAGCAGTATTGTTGATTCTTGTATTGTTTGGCCAAGGGAAGTGTATCTGATAAATAAGAGAGGTAATTTCCATTTTTTTAAAAAAACATCCAAATAGCATCACACGAGAAACATTTTGAAATCTTTGGATGACTAGATTAACCCGAGGACTCTCTGGAAGCTGTGCTACGTACACTCAAGAATTCTGTAGGTTATATTGATCATGTACACTCTGTCAAATATACACCGGGAATTAGCAATTGCTCATCCCGCTGAATTTTTTTCAAATTTTTCATTTTTTTTGGTGTTACTGCTGTTAGTCATAGTCAATTTTGAGCACGATCTATCATTCAGTTTGTTGACAGTGTCATTAAGAACAAGTTAAATTTTCCTGCTCGACGATTTTTGGTATGTATAATTCAATTGGAAAGAATTTAGTATGAAATTTTATGTTGCAAACAGGATTGCTCGTTCCGAAACGTTGAAAATGTTACAGAATACTTTTGGTGACTCAACTATGTCGAAAACACGGATGTATGAGTGGTATAAGGCATTCAAAGACGGCAGAGAAGAGATGAACGATTTGCCACGTCATGAATGACCACCCACCTCTTCAACTGATAAAAACATCGACAAAATAACGTCTCGGAAATCGTCAATTAAGTTTGAGAGTGAATAAAATATATCTCATGAGATCGTTTGCCATATTTTGGTTGATGTTTTAGGCATGACAAAAGTCGCAGCACGACTGGTGCCAAAAGAGCTAACTTTTCTTCAAAAAGCCCATCGCAATCTAGTGGTTTGGAAGATCAAATTATGGTCCCACTCTCATCCAACGCAGAATTACTGGCGACGAGTCATAGGTGTGACTTTTTCCTATTTCCGAAACTGAAATTAAGGCTTCGTGGGACCCGCTTTGACAGTATTGAAGACATAAAAGCGAACCCGCTGCGTGAACTGCGCGAAGGCAATTCCTGAATACAGCTATAAAAAGTGTTTCGATGATTGGGTTGTTCGCTGAAAAAAGTGTACTACTTCAGAAGGGACCTATTATGGAGGCGATAATATAAATTTGGATAATAAATAAAGTACTTCCCTTATAAACACAAATTCCTGGTATATATTCGACAGAATGTATGTGGCGATCAATCGAGGTTAGTACAGGATTTTCCAACTTTAAATTCCGAAAGTAAATTGAAATAAAACACACTTAGAATTCGAATTTCGATGAAACTTTTATTTCAAATTAAAGTTTGGTTTATACCATTATGTGTAAAATACAACATCATTCAAATGTCCACCTAGGGCTTCCTCGCACACCTTGATCCGGAACAGGTAATTTTCGATGACTTTTCGGCACATATGGGACGGTATCTCGGTCTTAACTTCACGAATGTTGTTTTTCAAATGTTCATGAGGTTGCGGAGAGTTGGCATAGACACGGTCTTTCGCATAACCCAACAAAAAAAAGTCTAGCGGGTTCAAATCGCATGATCTGGACGGCCAATTGACATCACCAAAACGTGAAATTATGCGTCCCTCAAATTTCGTTCGCAATATGGCCATGTTCGGTCGTGTTGTGTGGCACGTGGCGCCGTCCTGCTGAAACAACATATCATCCGTATCCATATCTTCAATTTGTGGCAAAAAAAAAATCGGTTAACATGCGGCCATAGCGCTCACCATTCACAGTTACCGTCTCGCCGTCCTCATTTTCAAATAAATACGGCCCGATGACTCCACCAGACCATAATGTGCACCAAACAGTGACTTTTGGCGGATGCAATGGCCTCTCAACAATCACGTGTGGATTTTCTGAGCCCCATATACGGAAATTTTGGGTGTTCACATAGCCACCGAGCTCGAAATGTGCCTCATCGCTGAAGAATATTTGATGCGAAAATTCAGCATTTTGCTGCTGTTGTTCGTTCACCCAATCGACGTATGCCCGACGCATTCCATGGTCGCCACGCTCTAATTTTTGTACCAGTTGGACACTATATGGATGTAGGTGCAAGTCCAAATGCAAAATTCGCCACAATTATGTGTTTGACAAGCCCAATTGCTTAGCACACCGTGGAATCGAAACATTCGGGTCATCCTCCACACTGGCAGCAACAGCAGCAATATTTTCGGCCGAACGCACATTACGATGATGCACAGGTTTCACAATATCCGCTACGGATCCAGTTTGTTCGAATTTACGTACAACATTAGCAATTGTGTGCTCTGTAGGCCGTCGTCCATGACGACCAAAATCCGTCCGTAATGCTCGAAAAACATTTGCCGGTTTCTCATCATTTTTATAGTATAATTTAACAAAATTAACACGTTGTGCGATGCTAAAACGATCCATATTGTAAAATGGCAAACATTCAACTAAATATATGACGCTTTGGTTGACAGCTATGTCAAACGGTTGTCAGCGCAGGGCTGTATACTTTCGGAAGCCCGAAATGGAAAACCCTGTATTACAATGTGTCATTGTGTTTGGTAGTGTCAAAGTTGCAATGGTGAACCTGGTTGTTTTTCTTTCTTTTGTTAATAGTTTATTCATTACTAGTATTTACATCCCAGATTTTAAGACATAATCAACCATTTGAATTCAAAAGCAGTCCTAGTTCGTTCTCATGAAATGCATTATTCAGCCTTTCCATGTCAAACCGATATAGTGGTTCTCAGATTTTCGTGAAATGTGATAGTTTTGTTCCTCATCGCAAAATATTAAACCCGTATTTTTTATAAGTTTGCCATTTTAGGGAAGTCCGAAAAAACGACTTTTCCCCATTTTCCAAAAATGACTTATTCTAAAATTTTATAACTTTTGAACTACTGGACCGATTCAGATGATCGACATATCAAATTAAAACCAGTTAATCTTTTATTAAAAAAAATGCAGAAAATATAGATTTTGTTTTCTTAATCATTTTATGGTATTATTTCATAAAAGGCAGCTAATTGGTTTTAATTTGATATGTCGATCATCTAATCGATCCAGTAGTTAAAAAGCTAGGATTTTTTGAAAAAAGTAGTTATTGGAAAAAATAGAGAAAAAAATACGAAACACGAAACACGAAACACGAAACACGAAACACGAAACACGAAACACGAAACACGAAACACGAAACACGAAACACGAAACACGAAACACGAAACACGAAACACGAAACACGAAACACGAAACACGAAACACGAAACACGAAACACGAAACACGAAACACGAAACACGAAACACGAAACACGAAACACGAAACACGAAACACGAAACACGAAACACGAAACACGAAACACGAAACACGAAACACGAAACACGAAACACGAAATACGAAACACGAAACACGGAACACGAAACACGAAACACGAAACACGAAACACGAAACACGAAACACGGAACACGAAACACGAAATACAAAATACAAAATTCAAAATACGAAATACGAAATATTTACCAAATACGAAATACGAAACACGAAATACGAAATACGAAATACGAAATACGAAATACGAAATACGAAATACGAAATACGAAATACGAAATACGAAATACGAAATACGAAATACGAAATACGAAATACGAAATACGAAATACGAAATACGAAATACGAAATACGAAATACGAAATACGAAATACGAAATACGAAATACGAAATACGAAATACGAAATACGAAATACGAAATACGAAATACGAAATACGAAATACGAAATACGAAATACGAAATACGAAATACGAAATACGAAATACGAAATACGAAATACGAAATACGAAATACGAAATACGAAATACGAAATACGAAATACGAAATACGAAATACGAAATACGAAATACGAAATACGAAATACGAAATACGAAATACGAAATACGAAATACGAAATACGAAATACGAAATACGAAATACGAAATACGAAATACGAAATACGAAATACGAAATACGAAATACGAAATACGAAATACGAAATACGAAATACGAAATACGAAATACGAAATACGAAATACGAAATACGAAATACGAAATACGAAATACGAAATACGAAATACGAAATACGAAATACGAAATACGAAATACGAAATACGAAATACGAAATACGAAATACGAAATACGAAATACGAAATACGAAATACGAAATACGAAATACGAAATACGAAATACGAAATACGAAATACGAAATACGAAATACGAAATACGAAATACGAAATACGAAATACGAAATACGAAATACGAAATACGAAATACGAAATACGAAATACGAAATACGAAATACGAAATACGAAATACGAAATACGAAATACGAAATACGAAATACGAAATACGAAATACGAAATACGAAATACGAAATACGAAATACGAAATACGAAATACGAAATACGAAATACGAAATACGAAATACGAAATACGAAATACGAAATACGAAATACGAAATACGAAATACGAAATACGAAATACGAAATACGAAATACGAAATACGAAATACGAAATACGAAATACGAAATACGAAATACGAAATACGAAATACGAAATACGAAATACGAAATACGAAATACGAAATACGAAATACGAAATACGAAATACGAAATACGAAATACGAAATACGAAATACGAAATACGAAATACGAAATACGAAATACGAAATACGAAATACGAAATACGAAATACGAAATACGAAATACGAAATACGAAATACGAAATACGAAATACGAAATACGAAATACGAAATACGAAATACGAAATACGAAATACGAAATACGAAATACGAAATACGAAATACGAAATACGAAATACGAAATACGAAATACGAAATACGAAATACGAAATACGAAATACGAAATACGAAATACGAAATACGAAATACGAAATACGAAATACGAAATACGAAATACGAAATACGAAATACGAAATACGAAATACGAAATACGAAATACGAAATCACGAAATTTCGAAATACGAAATACGAAATACGAAATACGAAATACACAACATATAACACGAAATACGAATAACGAAATACGAAATTTCGAAATTTCGAAATACGAAATATGAAATACGAAATACGAAATACGAAATACGAAATACGAAATACGAAATACGAAATACGAAATACGAAATACGAAATACGAAATTACGAAATACGAAATACGAAATACGAAATACAAAATACGAAATACGAAAACACGAAACACGAAACGTGAAACATGAAACACGAAACACAAAACACGAAACACGAAACACGAAACACGAAACACGAAACACGAAACACGAAACACGAAACACGAAACACGAAACACGAAACACGAAACACGAAACACGAAACACGAAACACGAAACACGAAACACGAAACACGAAACACGAAACACGAAACACGAAACACGAAACACGAAACACGAAACACGAAACACGAAACACGAAACACGAAACACGAAACACGAAACACGAAACACGATACACGATACACGAAATACGAAATACAAAATACAAAATACAAAATACAAAATACGAAATACGAAATACGAAATACGAAATACGAAATACGAAACACGAAACACGAAACACGAAACACGAAACGTGAAACATGAAACACGAAACACGAAACACGAAACACGATACACGATACACGAAATACGAAATACAAAATACAAAATACAAAATACAAAATACAAAATACGAAATACGAAATACGAAATACGAAATACGAAATACGAAATACGAAATACGAAACACGAAACACGAAACACGAAACGTGAAACATGAAACACGAAACACGAAACACGAAACACGAAACACGAAACACGAAACACGAAACACGAAACACGAAACACGAAACACGAAACACGAAACACGAAACACGAAACACGAAACACGAAACACGAAACACGAAACACGAAACACGAAACACGAAACACGAAACACGATACACGATACACGAAATACGAAATACAAAATACAAAATACAAAATACAAAATACGAAATACGAAATACGAAATACGAAATACGAAATACGAAATACGAAACACGAAACACGAAACACGAAACACGAAACGTGAAACATGAAACACGAAACACGAAACACGAAACACGATACACGATACACGAAATACGAAATACAAAATACAAAATACAAAATACAAAATACAAAATACGAAATACGAAATACGAAATACGAAATACGAAATACGAAATACGAAATACGAAACACGAAACACGAAACACGAAACGTGAAACATGAAACACGAAACACGAAACACGAAACACGAAACACGAAACACGAAACACGAAACACGAAACACGAAACACGAAACACGAAACACGAAACACGAAACACGAAACACGAAACACGAAACACGAAACACGAAACACGAAACACGAAACACGAAACACGAAACACGAAACACGAAACACGATACACGATACACGAAATACGAAATACAAAATACAAAATACAAAATACAAAATACAAAATACAAAATACAAAATACAAAATACAAAATACAAAATACAAAATACAAAATACGAAATACGAAATACGAAATACGAAAAAATAAAAAATAAATACGAAATAGGAAAAATAAAGAAAAAAAAACTGGCTCTATTAAAAATTGTTTTTTTTTAAGATATCAAGTACGCAAAGTTTCTCAAATGGCCAATGTCTTTAAACCCACAACTTCAATCTGAGATGGTGATGCCAACTCCAAAGACAAGTTGGCATGAAATTCGTCCATTGAAAATGTGTACGTTATATCGAGTGACGTTATATCGAGTGACGTTATAACGAGGGTACGTTATATCAAAGTTTCCCTGTATATCGGTTTGACATGCGATGGCTGTATTATTGTATGAGGGGGTCAGAAGGGGAAGCAGTGTTGCCACACGTACAGATTTATCTGGAATGGTACAGATTTTATTTTTGGTACAGATTCTGTACGGTACCGAGTGTAGATTTTCGTCAAAAAGTACAGATTTTATCCATGCGTGAAATTTCTTACATTTAAACAAAGCAACATTGAGGTACATGACGACTTTTACGCCGCAGTATCGCCTGGTGTGGCTGATCATAAAAGCATTTACAATGCATTAATTAATCAGCTTCATACGGACAGAATTCCTTACAAGGATCGTCTGAAAGGATTCGCGTCGGACGGTGCTACGTTTGTTTTGCCCCAGATCAACAGATTGAATCGTTTGTTCCAGGCAAAAAAAACCTGAATTCACGATGCTACATGAAGAGCTGAAAGATTTTCAGTTGATCATTCGCACTAATATCTACGAGGAATCTTACGTTGTTTCAATATCCAATGCTATCAAATATGAAGATCAAATGAAAAGCGACAAGAATTTTTAGGTTGGAATAGCAGCAGAAAAAATTATCAGAACAACGGACAGCGAAAGACAGATCCTTACGAAGGATATTTGTCGCAATTTTCCTGGAGCTGACCAAACAAATGCGAAAAAGATTTTGATTTTGATGATTCGACGCTCAAGGCAGCGGCAATATAAAAACCTAGAAACTTTCCCAATTTGACTAGCACTAACGTGGTGTTAGAAGCGTTTCGAAATCGGCTCAGCAACGATACGTTGAACGCTATTTTGAGATCAAAAGATTTGATTAATCATCGTGGCGATTTTAATAAATTAATTTTAACGATTCAGAAAAACTATGTATAAGCATCATGAAACACACGAATGACTTGCAAATGTAAATGTAGTATTTGGAGTAAATAAATGAGTATTTTTTCATGTATATAATTTTTTTTCTCTTCAACGAATATTTTCGATGGTACAGATTTTGGACACAGATTTTTGTAAAAAAAGTACAGATGAGAATGATTTTTAACCCCTCTGGTACAGTCATTCGTGTGTTTGATAATGCTTATACATAGTTTTTCTGAATCTAGATTGTGCCGCCACGATGCGATAGTGCGGCGTAAAAGTCATCTTGATCCTTTATGTTGCTTTGTTCAAATGCTAGAAATTTCACACGTAGAAAAAAAATCTGTACCAATCTGTATTTTTTGACGAAGATCTGTACTCAGTACCGTGCAAAATCTGTACCAATTCGTATGTATCAATTCGAGTATTCATTTCCAGTTCAGGCCAAGTTGGCGTCGTTCAGCTGTTCGCAATTTAGTCCCATCCAGATAAAAACAATGAATCTGATCACTGGTGAGTATTTGTCGCATGTGGTGCGGTAACGAAAAAGTTTGTTGGCGCAAGATTTTCGGCCATGAGAATTCGACAGGAGGAGGGCCATTTAGAAGTAGAAAAGATAGATAAAATGGAACAGAATTTGTTTCATTTAGGCTACGATTAACAAGTAACGCTTTTCTTTTATCGCCTCCAATTGTAGCTTAAACCCGCCTTGCTCTCCCTTTCGCGTTGTTCAGCTCCATGCAAGCAAACGGGCCGAAATTGTCCATTAACGTTATGGTATATGAATTCGTGAATATTATATCAAATTCCGTAGATTTGTAATCAAACAAAAATATCTACTGGCATCTCTGGACAGGGTCAGCAGCTGATCTATCATCACTACACACTGCATAACTAGAGCACAATGGGCTATGGTGACGGGAATATACAAAATATTGATGGATGACTATTTTCATTCATAAATTCCGATTATTTTCATTGATGACCAATTAGGAATTCAATGAAATACAAACACACCTCCTATACTGCTGTATAAATTGATGGGTTAAATAATACCCCTGTAACCACAACGTAATGCGATCCCACAGTGATCCGGTCGATAAGTGCAAATGACCACTTATCACGTCTTGTTCCAAACCCGCTCGGCTCATCCGCCCGTGTACATCCATCCATATTTTGAGCTCTCGTTCGTATTTATATAGGTACACATACACACACTTTTCCAACTCAAGAAACCGGAAAATTGCGACTTGTCACGACAGCATGCGTAAGTTGCGTTACCAGGCGTTACGATGACCTGGGCGACACTGCTCCGAATTGCGTAATCACCTGCCATAGTATTGACGTTAATTGATATAGTTCTTGCTGCCGCTGCTGCTGCTGCTGCTGCTATCACTCATAAATATGTGAATTGGCGAAACGTAAACAACTACTCCCGAGAGAAAGAGAAACATATGATACATATGCTCTTGGGTCTCCCCACTGGAGAAGAGCAACTCAACTCGGCGAGCTGAGTTTTTCAAGAGCGAAATCACGTGAATCCATTCTCGATCCGAGCCGCGCTGGCTCTCGCCATCATCAACATCCAGCAAGAGACTCGGAGAGGGAATTCCTCAACGCGATGATACAGCCAGCCTACTCCACTGAACTGATGGAAGCAATGAACGAGGCATGAACGTGCTAAATCTACCCCGGAGGGTTCAACGAACGACCGCGTACCCAACTCGTCGTCACCTCAACGGCTCATGGATCTTCCTGCCTGCCTAGCCTTTGCTCGCTACTGCTGCTGCTGCTGCTGCGACCGCCTGGTGCTGTTGTCGTTGCTATTGATGGCCATAATATCGATGCTTTTTTATGTTGTTGTTGTTGTTGTCGTTGTTGCTGCTGATATCGTATCCAATCGGCGGCGCATTTGTGTATACCTATATCGGTAGATTTTGTTTATCCAACGACGACGCCGAAAATGAACGACATGGTACCGATCGATGCGGTCCGAACCACTGCTTTCTCTCGCAGGAAACGCCTTTCTCTTCGGTGTGCAAATTTGTCCCCGCTGGAGGTCGCCCTTTCACGCGCTCGGGTCATTCACATTTGGGTTTTGGTGATTGGGACGGAACTACACGAATCGAATCGTGTTTGGGGTTTCTGTTTCTGTTTGCTCGAATGTAATTTATACTCACACGAGGTTTTGATCGATCGTCAAGGGGAAGGAAAAATACACCGCCGTTGATCCGACTTTGCGTTACTTATTCATATTTATTCGTGAAAACCGGGAGTGGTTCAATAGGATTTCGCGGTTTGGAATACATTTGATTACTCAATATAATCTCACTAAAATGCAATGCACCTGTTCGGGTGATCTTCTAATTCTTGAATTCCTTACCTGAAATGAGAATTCAGGAGACTAACCCTTTCTTGAAATCGAAATCGAAATCGAAATGATTTTAACGTATCATTACGCCTTTCGGGAACAAATTGAGGGTTCAAATTGAAAAAGACGAGTGGGTAATGTCGATGACATAACCGGAGAGACATAGGATTGCACTGTCTATTCAAATAACTTTACCGAACATTTATTAATATTTAGGATGACCAAATAGTTCAGAAATGAAAGCGGGACACGTAAGACCAAAAAAATAATCTAAAAGTCATATCTTTTGAAGAATGGTATTAGCTGGATAAAACCAACAATAAAATCAATCAATCAAACATTCTTAGATATACCTGCTTTATACAAAGGAATGTTTCCTTACACTCTAGAAATTCGTTTTCCATTTTGAAAATATTTGCACACAACGAATCGCAACTGGTAAAGTTTATTTGTTCCACGTTCTTATCTTATTAATTATAATTCCTGTAATCTATATGAACAGGAAGTTTTTTTCAATGCTACATTGAATATCTGGCCATTCAGTAATGGATTTCAAGTCATAAGTCTTCAACAGTGGTGGACAGGTACAGTCATGATGCGGGCTGAATTAGATTTTTCATCATAACCGCAGTCCGCAGTGATTTTTTTCCCACTGCTGTTTATGATAAAATGTGAAATATACGGACCTAACTGGTTCTTTTCTATGGCTCACTTAAATTGAAAACTATTCTGTTTAGTAATATAAAGGCGGTATCACGGTCAAATTCGGAGTTCTTTCAGTCTTTGAAAAACTTATTACTCTATTTGTTTTATTCTATTTCATTATGGAAAATGCTGAAATACAAACATACTTCAACGCCATTTCGAATTTGCCTACACTCTGTCCAACTTCTATAAGACCAGGTGATGATCTTGCTGCTGTGTCATTGTAAACAAACAATGCTTAAATTTATATTCTAGTTTGTAGGTATTGGTGACTACCATACACTTCATGATTTTCATATGAGTGTGTGCAAGCGTTGAGCGTAAACGAATGTTTTCGTATTTTCAACTGTCAAGTTGAAAGTCAAGTCAAGACCAGTTACATTTTCCATTGTTTTAGTTGTTTTGATCAATTAAGTCTGGCAAATTCCGAGTGGAAAAGTCCTCACGGAGAGAGAAGAAAGACAATCGATGCATTTCACCAAGAAAATGTTGGTATCAGAGAAATTTCGCGTCGGATTGGATGATCGCATCAAGTAGTGCTCAATTGTTTGGCGAATCCTCAAAGGTACGGTAAAAAGCAGAGAGCTCCACGTAAATCGAAGCTCTCTGGCCAGGATAAGCGGGAAATAGTTAGAACAGGTTCGAATACCTCAAAATCGCATGTGCAAATAAAGCAATATTTCAACTACTCAACTGCTCGGGTGACATTTCGTCAAATTTTGGGAAAAAATCCTCACATTAGGAGGACTTAAAATGTGAAAACTCCTCATCTTACACCATCTCACAGCGGAAGACGTCTGAGTTTTGCCAAAGCTCACATGAACCGACAGTGGGACATGGTATGTTGTGACAAAGAAAGTTTCCAAAAGAGTACATTTTGCTATATACCAGAACGAAAAGTTCTTCAGTCTGAAGGTTATCTTCGCTGACGAAAAAAGTTCAATTTCTTGGTTTCAACGGGTACTGGTTTGATTTACGGAAGGAGGAATAGTATTTTTCACCTAGGAGTTTTGGTGGAGGCTCGTGCATGGTTTGGGCGGGATTCTGTGCAACCGAAATGCTCAAGATAGCTTTCACAACATTCACACATGTTCTGGAATCCTCTCTCCTACCGTTTTTGCGTGGATATCGTCACAAAAATTCACATTCCAGCAAAACAATGCTACTATTCATACCAGCAGGTAAACTAAACAATGGATTAGGGACCAAAACTTCATTTTTTGGGCTGGCCGGCTCGCTCTCCCGACTTGAATACTGTTGAAAATCTTAGATCATCAGTTATTTTGACGAAAATATCAAATAAATTTTTAAAACACATTTTCAATTTTTTTTTTAAATTTTCTAATATATTTTTTAAAATTTTCCTGAAACCTATAACCGTTTGTATTCATGTATTCGTAAAAAGTGCCCCCATACATTATCCCCTGCGCTATGGAAAAAAATTATAGTGTATTAAATAAGAAAAATGAGTAATTTTTTGAATCCCTATATGATTCACTCGTCTTGGAAGTTGGCAGCACCATCTCAGATAGTAGTGAAACGTTGCGGGTATAAAGACATGGGTCATTGAAGCAACTTTGCATACTTAAAATATTCGGAAAAAAAATTTCTGAAAAAAATTTTGCTGAAAAAAAGATATTTTAAAAATGCAAATTCATTTGTCTCAAAAACGTAAAAAATTGTGGAAAATTGAATTAAATTTTCAAACTATTTTTTATCAATGAAACTTATTATAAAATAGTTTCAAAATTTTTGAATGAAAACCTAAATAATTTCCTACATTTTATTCATTGACTAAAATTTTGTAGGTCTGATAGATTTTTTGTGAGATTTTTTTTTAAATTTTGATTTTTGTTTTCAGCCTTTTTCGAAAAATCTCGATTTAAAAACTATAAGATCTACAAAAAGTTGTAGTTGTCTAACGATGTAGGAAATTATTTAGGTAGGTAGATTCAGTGTGGGAGTGGGGCTAACGATACAATGTTGGTCGGTATCATTTGATCGGCACAAACTGGATTAATCAAAACGAGGGCTTCCAAATACGCATTTGGATAAGAGCTTACATTTTACAATTATTCAATTGTTTATATAAAAAAAAACCCTTGCGGAAGATGCGTAAATATATTTCCAATCAATTGATGCAAAAATCTTTGCGATCTATCAAGATATGGTCAAGTTATAAGCACTCGGAATCTTTCATTATTTCCATCATGTTCAGTGTTTATATTTTCATTTTACCACCTATATAGTGCTGTTAGACGTAGTTCAACGTGAAAACCAAATATCGGTCGCTTCACCGAGATTTGTCCTATTTTGAGCGTCTATTAGCTCAGTAATTTGTTGATAAATTTACGAGATTTTTGCACCAATCGATTTGAACCCTCCCTATTAATTTACTTCAATATAGATAGTTATACAAATTTGAATAGTTAATATGTCAAGTTAGAGCTAATTTCTGATAAATTTGTGTAGATCGCAATCCCCTAACACGTGCTCAACTGCGACTGCGGCGTATCTTGTTCGAAGATATTCAAAATCCACATGCAACACATATCGTGAATGAAATGTTTCAATATAAGCTGCAAAAGTATTTCTATAAAACGACGGTTTCACGACTGGCTATGTGTACTTGGTCCACTCTGACTGAACCAAAAAATATTTTTCAAGGATTCCGTTCACTATGACTGAATAACTTCATGATGCAATCATAACATTTATTCGGGAGAATTCCATCCATTAAACCTGATCAAAAAAACAGTCCGGTTCTATGGGTTTAAACAGTATTTTCCTTACCAAAAATATTCGATTAGTATGTATTTTCAAATACAATTCTTGATTTTCTAAAAAAATATGTTTAAAGACTAACGGGGTAACCTGATTTTCGAAAAGAGTACTTAAAGTCAATGAAAGACCACAGTTGGATTTGAAATCGATCATAAAAAGTTTAGTAATTACATCTTCTTACACTCTGGCACTTGGTTCACTATGTCTGAACAAAATATAATAATATATTTGATCAACTTTTCAATAACTATGAATTGTCTAGAAAGCATATACATTGTGTATCAATTCGAGCTACTTTTCAGTGTTCATTGAAGGACAAAGGCAAGAATCTTCTGACGCGGAGAAATCCAACATTTCGTTTGAAATTTCTTCCATTTTCTGTTTGTTAAAAAAATGTTGCTTCTCTTTAGGCACTATGACCTTATGCCATGGTCTACTCTGACTGCATATCATCAGTTTTTGCTGATAAGTCTAAATAAAATTCTAGATAAATTTTACATAGTTCGGTCTGACTGAACACCGACCATGTGGGTTTGCATCTGACCAATAAAGCATATTTTGCTTGTTAACAAAGTCATTGAGAAGTTTCGGCGCTTCATATGGTCAAGTGGGTTAAGTTCTTGAGTCAATTTGATCTTGATGAGGTTTGGGAGATGCAATTGACTGATTTAGGTCATTTCGGATGGATTCACTTGCAGCTGCGATATTTTCGATGCTTTTTAATAACTATTAAGCGTTGCTTGTTCTTGTACTTCACAATGATGGAAATTTTGATTCTGACTATCGTTCTGACATTGATAGATCATTAAAATGTATCAAGGTTTCGCTGACACGAAGACACAAAACTGTCAAGTCGCTAATGGATGACCCCTCATTTTGCGGTAAGGAACACAACTGCATGGAATGGCTGTATATGTAATTCATAGCAAACTTATGCCGAAAAATTGGAGCTCCATTATAGGTACAATTTAAAATGTTCCGTTTCTCTAACCGGTAGTGGTACGCTCGAGCCATTTTGAAGTTATATTCAATATTATTTATTCTCTGGAGATTCGAAAAAAAGTTATAATCCACATAATTCTTAACCAGTTAACGGTGTCACCAGAATCGAGCCAAGACGAGTAGATTCGTCAATCACAGAGTAAGCCTCAAAATATTCTAAACATCCTGAAATTTGAGAATATGTTTTGTTTTTCTCAAAAAATGCAATTTAAATAGCTAATGGTCACTGATTTATATGTATGACTCGTCAGTCACAGTTAACTGGTTAATTTGCGAAATGTTACATTCAAGTGAGCGGCATTCCGATTGTTGTCTCCTGGGTCGAAGTGTTTCGGGTAAACGTTATAGAATCTACAAGATTTCTATAAAAAAAAGTTGGAAAACTTATAAGACACCATCTGTTTTTATTAAATATACATTTTTTTTATTGATTAGCGAATACCCGTACCACGAAAAACCACGTTGCATACTCACTCCCACTGTTCACCTGCGAACGATCCGTGAGGCCCTCACACTCTTCGCATCATTCTATCCCATGGAAGATGCGCTTTCCCAGGGCAAAGCCGTGCGATCTTGGTGTTTAATATTACATCATTATCGGCCATGCAAGAGGAAAGGAGAATTCAAAGTGTTGGCAGCGAACCATCAACAACAAGTTACATGCCGTCGTTCGGAGAGCAGCAGAACTACGATGATGATGACGACGACGATGGGTAAGGACGACGGAAGCGCTCCCAGCCGTCAGATCAATTTGAGCAGATTTTCTTCGACTTGAACAAGATGTAGCAAACAATACGCCAACGGTGGAACCTTTGCGCGAAGAGCGGCGTTGAACGTGACGGACGGACAAATCATGTGTTTAATGATCGCAATCATATGGTTGAAGCTAATAACAGCCGAGGAGGTGCAACAGTGGGCACCATAACATCAGCTCAACCACTACCACTATCGGGGTGCTCACTATTACTTGGAGATCTGCACGCGACCACAATCGTGTGTTGGGGCGTTTTTTTTCTTACTCTAGATTTTGCTAATAGCTTCCGTGGCGCGCTTCGCTATAAAATAAAGCTTATGTTGGGAGTAAATCGGTATTTAAATCTTCGTTTCCTGAAACAAAAAAAACTCGCAGATAACATATGGACATCGGTAAGGTGGTAGTAGTTGTGATAGTACAAATTATCAGATAAATTCCGTTCGTAAATCTCGGAGAGCAGAGGTTTTCGCTCAAGCAATCCCCATCATATGTTTTTGACTCTCGCGAAGAATGTGGTGCGATGCGGTGGGCACCTGTTGATTTTGCTCTCAATTTTAGCGACTTCGACTCAATTCGATTCGTAACACGAAAGGTGAGGCTTATTTCATCTACGATATATGTTCTACTGAAACCAGTGCACACATTCTCACGCGTCTTCTGCTCCATGAAAAACTTTAACGATGCGGTAAGGAGTTGGGAAAATGTTTGCGCCATTCGTTCCCATCACACACAAAACATGACTGCATAACTTCTTCTTGGATGGCACTAACGTTCCCAGTGGACAGAGACGAATGAACTCTCAGAGTTTAAAGTCTCTCTAATTCATTACCATTACCATTCCCAGTGGAACTTTTGCCTTCCCAACATAGTTATTACTTGCGTCATTTTTATTAGTAGTACCTAGTTGAGATTTCTATACCGGATAACACGCCTTGAATGTATTCTGGAGTGGCAAGCTCTAGAATACGCGTGATCACAGTCGAAAGAAATTTCTTCGACGAAAAATCCCCCGGCCAGAACGGGAATCGAACCCGAAACCCCGGCATAATAATGTGGGACGCACGGGAGCACAAACTTGACTGCATAACTTAAACGTTCAATCGCTTAGTGTTGGATAAGAGAGACGCTCGTTTCTGATCCTAGAGACAAAATGTAAAAGGACGTGAACCATGTTAATTTGATACAGAAATATGCCCCTCTAAAAGCTAGAATCAGAACACAATACGTACATTGTTGAAGGATTATTTGCTGACGTAAAATTGCAGTCTAAACCAGCTAGATTCATCCCAACGGACACATGAAGCCCGGTGGGCTCTTCGGGTTGGCCCATCTAGTGTTAATTTAATTTGAACAAAGGGCCTTACTGGGTAAAGGAATAAAAAGTGCCCCCAAATCAAATCACCAGCTCTACGGAAAATATTGTATTGGATACCAAATAAGAAATTTTGACTATTTATACCTAATATACCTATACCTAATAAAGGTTCAATTAGGTTCACCATAAGAGCTAAGGTGAATTACGTACTTTTCATTTATTGCACGCCATACTCGATAGCTTTGAGATGAAAATTTAAAAATAAATAGAGAAATATTATTAAAAAAAACTTTTCATCAAAACTTTAAGTACTGTAAAAATATTGAAATATTGAATTTGCTTTTGAATTTAGAGATACACTACTACTCTAGTTCGTATTCGAATGTATTTCTACGTCTCTTCTAGATGTGTGTGATTTTTTTCAGAACTTGAACATGCGGGGTACAAAAAAAGTTCCGATGTTTTTGAATTTTCATATCCAGTACTGGTTTAATTTATATATAAATATGTTCGTATGTGTGTTTTGATATTTGTGATTTTTTTTCAGAAAACTTAAAAAAACTACGCGGTACCAAAAAGTATAATATTTTTTTTAGAATATTTGTTAATTTTTATTTTTTTGATTTTCCTAAAATTTATTATTGTATTGTATTCGTGTATTTGTAAAAACTGCATCAAACATTGTACAGGGTACCAAATTATAAAATAAAGTAATCTTTCTGAATCCCTAAAGGATTCACTATGGTTAAAACGTAGTTTTTTTCACGCCATTCTCAATAGTTTGGAAATAAAAACATGGAAACATACCCAAAATGTAATACACTGCGTTTCACAACTATAGAACAACTTATTTTTTCTGGGTTTCCAGAGATATGTAAGAAGTCGGTTGAATTGTAGTATATAGTGTAGGATATAACAACTATCTTCATTTATAGACTGGCCATTATTGCTGTGTTCAGGTGCGAAACATTCAAAAAACCAAAACCCAGTGTTTCATGAATATAGAACCAAATGGAAACACTCTCAGTCCTTTACAGAATTAACGTCAATTTCACATAAATTACAATAATTTTCTAATTCGTAGATCATCTTTAGTTCTCAATCAGTTCAAATAACCTGTTACGGCCCAAGCCGAACGCAAAAAAAAGAAAACCTAAATTTTATTACTTGACACTTTATTGACACAACAAATAAAATACAAACACTTAACACTAAATACACTACACGAAACAACAGCAACAGGCCTGGATCCGCACCTGGAAAAGGGGAACTGTTAGTATAGATATAGATCAATATATTTATTCTTACCTGAAAAGAATGTTGATTAAACTTCAAATAATACCATAAAGGTGGTGCGCACATGCCAAATTAGAAATTAGGAACATTAGCACAATAGTATGATTTGAATTAAAAAAATAAAACAGTATCAACGATGAAAAGCTCGGACTGTATCACTTGCACTGTAAAAATATGTATTACCAAAAACAAACAACTGAATAAAAATGCATTGCAAAAAAAAAAAAAAAAAGAATGTTGATTAATTGTATCACACATCATACTTACCACAGCACAAAACAAGAATCACAACAAAATAACGCAAAAACAATCACAGCACAGAAAACAATAACACGCGAATTGTCAAAAGACTGGAACGCATGGGAACGCGTCCGCTATACAATGAGTAATTTTGTTATAGCTAATATTCCAGACACAATCCAAACAATGAATGACTATGGGACCGATCGTATAAAAGGGCACGAAATGTTCAGAACAAAAGGTCAGTCGCAAATAAACCACCGATCAATAAACATCAAGCGTCTTGATTATATTCGATCTCATCTCTACTCATCAACTCTTCGGAACTCTGCTCAGATACCTCTCTGGGCGGAGACATAACCCATTCGAGGTGGCTTAGACCAAACTGCGCCATGTTGTAGTTTGTATCTCGTTCTACGCAGAGGATACTTCTCGTTTAAGCTCTTCAAATCTCTCATACTGCTTGTAAGCTGCATCTACTATTCGTGCGATCACTCCTCATGAGTTATTGATAGGGTTTCGATCTGGTAAACAAGCTGATCAGTCCAGAATCTGAAACCCCTATTCAATAAACCATGTCTTGACTTTCCTAATTTTATGAATTGATGCCAAATTATTATCACATTGTTTCTGATGTAAAAACAGCAGTAAATGACACTGAAGTACTTCTTTGCACGCCTGACTGTTCAAACGTGTTGATAGTAAGCTACCTAAACCAGGCCTTTTTGAGAAAATTCTCCCCAAACCATAAAAATCTCATCTCTGCTTCTCTGATAAAAATAAATTCAACTCGAATAGAATTTCCTCATACTGGAGGGATTTACGGAAAGTGTCATGTAATTTTTCAACTCGTAATTTTGCAGGCGGCAGTCTGCTTCAACGAGCAGTAGAACGAGATACAAACTACAACATGGTGTAGCTTGGTCTAAACCACCCCGAATGGGTTATTTGACCTGATTGAGAACTAAAGATTCCCTGCGTATTAGAAACTTATCGTAATTCATGTGAAATTGACGTTCATTTTGTAAAGGAGTGAAAGTTTTTTCATCTGGTTCTATAGTTATGAAACACTGGAATTTTTATTTTTTGAATGTTTCGCGCCTGAACACAACAATAAAGTTGAAATGGCCAGTGTTTTAAATGAAGATAGTTGTTAGAACCTACACTATATACTACAAATCAACCATCTTCTTCCATATCTCTGGAAACTCAGAAAAAATAAGGTGTTCTATAGTTGTGGAACGCAGTGTATTAACCCCTTCACGTATAACGTCGAACGACACTCGTGGCGATTAGAATGTGCCAGAACATACAACATCGAACCTCACTCATCGTCTATCGATGTGAAAGTGAAATGGATACATGATTCAGGCGTGTGATGATGCGGGACTGCTACGATCGTAAGTAAGATACACACACTAAGCAGAGTATCGAAACGACTTACTGTGCTCGTGTTTGGGCCCTATTGTTGGAAATTAAATCGTACGGCAAGGGGCTAATAATATATCTCAACAAACCATAGCCAGATGCAATTTCAGTATTTTTTTCAAATTTTTATCTCGAAGCTATTGAAAATGGTACGCAAAAAATTGAAAAGTATGTTCTTCACCATAGATTCTCATAGGATCTCAAAACAATTGTAATTTTTTTATCCTACACAGGAAAACCTGTTTTTGTGCGGTTGCTTTTTGTACGATTTTTCATTTATGTAACAGTTTAGGTGTGATTTTATTATTTGTGCGATTATTTTGTGTGATGTCATAATAAAATCGAGAAATCACCCAAAAAGGGACCGCACAAAAACAGGTTTGCCTGTGCAATACATTCCATATAGCTGGGGATTTGGTTTGGGGACCCTTTTTACTCCCTTATCCAGCCAAACCCGTTGTATGTTTAACAATAGTGAAAGGCTTAGAATGCATTACTTTTTTACGTAGGACTACGTCTTTCAGTAATGGTGTCAAACCAGAAAACAGAACGAAAAAGAAATAGCAAATCCAGCGTTAAATCTACGGACAATGTAGATAGGAAAAATATTGCAGTTTCAGCTCCGCCAGTTTTCAAATCTATTGAGAATAAACAAATGAATTTACAGCAACTCATCAATTCACGACTCATCAGTCATTCAGCTAACTATCAGACGGAATCGAGGTTTCCCAAATAGCCGAAAGTTTCGTTTTCCAAATTGGCCTTTATAATTCAAACCAGTGCACACAATATCATTCCGGATGTTCGGGTCCAATTCCCACTTTGGCCGGGGTGGTTCAAGTTTTTCCTTAACATGTCCGTCTTACCCCCATCTCCCCTACATCTATACATTACAGGGACGTGAATTCCATAAAGCAACACAATGAATGTTCTGCCATTGAGCGACGAATTGTGGGCGGGTATCACGAACCGCCGAGTTCTTGTACTACGAAAGGGCTTCAATATTCATATAGGTATGCGGGTGTTTTTTTTATGACATCTATTGTATTTTTATTATTAGGCTCATCTAGCAATTCAGCTGTAACAGAGCCGAATTTATCGTGTACATTTTTCTCATGTTGTATATTACACAGTAGCCATTTAGGCGTTAGAGTATTCTTATCTCATCGATACACATTTTAATCTATTACACATTAGCCGTTTAGGCGTAAAAGAATTCCTATTCTATCGATACACAACACATGTTGCATTTTTTGCCGTAAGAATATTCCTATTGTTCGAATGTTCACAGTTGGACTGTTCACAGCTGGACTGTTGATATAAGGCTTCCATTGTTGTGTTTATAAATAGCACCAATTACCGATGCGGCCATCGATCGTATGTGGAGTGAGAGGCTAGGATCACCATCACCATGATGATTGATGCATGGACGTAGTAGCTAGAATAACATACAAAGATGGTCAGTTGAGGGCCCTGAGTTATAAGCTCATGATTGTTCGCTTACTAGCGGACACGCAGCCAATTAGGCTACGAAGACCCATGTGGGTGTTCTCGTTGTGATTATTTTGTTTAATAATATACAAGATCTAGCTTCAATAAAATTGTGGAATGAATATCTTAAGAGTGAGTGTTGTAAGTGTGTGACAGAATCCATTCGACCCAAATTGAAAGTAAATCTTACGCAAGAGTTTAGTGCAACTCTGAGTCTGTCTTGAACTCGGATAGCAGCACACCCAATTAAAAAATCACAGGATATAAAATGTGGCAAAATGAAGATTTTAAATAATTTGAGTTTAGTCGAATAATGCAAAACATGTTTTTTGAGTACAATATTCGAAGACAAGAATAAACTCTACCACATTGACTCAGTATGTGCTTATTCCAATTAAAATTGCTTTGTATAATAAAACCTAAACTTGATGCGGAATCTACAAAGCTAATTGCGATGCGATGCTATGTAACCTGCGAAGCCGTGGAAGCACGCGAGTTCGTCGCTACCGGAGGGTTTACACAGGTAAGCGGTTGGCTTAAGCGCCACTCCAACCGCCGAGTTTTCGCTTTGCCCGGCGATGACACACCTAACACCTAAGGGCGGGTTTGTCCTTTCCTTCCAAACCCCGGTTTGTTCCGCGACTTTCACCTGTGCTACAGTCGGACCCGCGACACCGTTTGTCCGCGTTCTGCAATTCCAACAACAGAGGGACACTCCGGCCGATCCAATGAGTACCGATTACGCTGAAAGGTTCTCCTCACTAGACCACTGATGCGATGCGATGCGATGTACGCGATGTTTATTTCACTTCAGCACCCCTAATAGTTAAATAGGATCTTTGACAGCAGTTTGTTTTGAATTGTTACCTTTTCCAGTGCTGAAAAGTTCGTCACGACTTATTTTGTTTCAAAGAAGTTATGTTTGATGGAAGCCGCGAACCAAAAATTGATTTTAGACATCCCCTTCGAAAATCCGACGTGTCAAGTTCAAAATTCAGCGTTCTCAATCATTTCCGAGAGCGACATACTATCGGTCGGCAGAGTCATAACGAGCGTCGTAATGGAACTAAAGATCGGAAGCTGCATTTGAAGGTGTTGAGGCAAACCCAGGGCTGTCGAAATATGATAACGTCATGAAATTCAATGCCAGCCAAAGCGCCGTCATAAGGATTTGTCAGCGAGAAGAATTTCAATCTTTTGGGTGTATTTTGGGTGGTGTCCAGTTGTACAATGAGGTTCTTACGAAAGACGGAAGATGCATCCTCATGAACGACGAACCGTACGTGGAGATGAATTGTGAGCAGCTTCCCGGACAAAAGTTCTTTAAATCCACTGGTCAAGATGGTGTCCCTAGCAAGTTCAAATTCGTTTTGCTGATAAATTCGCAAGGAAACTTATGATCTGGCAAGGTATTTGAAGCTGCGGGCAAAACGCTAGGTTTTCGAATTCATCCATACATTAAAGCTCACAATGGACCTGTAATGTTTTGGCCTGATTTGGCAAGCGGCCACAATACCGAAGAAGTACTACAGTGGTATCGGACAACGGGGTGAATTTCTTCGAAAAAGACATCAATCCACTACCCTCAATTCCGCCAAATATTGAAAAATTGTCAAACACAAATTGAAGAAGAGCAGAAAGGTGATTGGATTGGATGAAGAGGAGGTGGAACAGGAAATATTGTTTTGTTTGGCGTATTTTGATGAGCACAAATTGGACCAATTGGAACGTGGTTCGTTAGATAATGACATTTTTCAATTATTCGATAGTATGTTTGAACCATATTATAATTTCCTCCATAGCCATATGGTGCGTAGAGATATTTGTAATCTTTTTGATTCAAGCGTCTCTGTGATCTATCGAGAAACGGCCGAGTAATAAGCGCTTGAATCTTTCATTTTTCGTTACATGCTTGCTATTTAGATTCGCGCTACCTTCCTGTTCAGCACAGTCCTACGTCAAAATGACGTGGTACTTGATATCAAGGAGCATAGTGAGGTACGATTCCCATTTTTGCCCATCTTTGTGACACAAATAGACCTCTGTGCACCGACAGAAACATGCTGCCGAGCACCAAGCGCACACACGAAGATGGCTGAGGATTGCCGTGGGTACTCATTAAAGATAATTTGCTATTGGACTTTATTATTTAGAATAGATTTCGCTTGGTGTTCGGAAGGGAACGACGAACTATCGATTGAATTGGGCTAAAAATATACAACGCCCCAAGAAACAAAATGTCTGCGACAAGCCTCTCGTTTGCAACAATTTTCTTTCACTGCAAATGTCTCATACTGTGTCGCTCTATCACCAGCAATCACCGTTAATATCTCGCAATTAAATTCCCAGAGTGACGTGAAAATTGAACCGCCGCCGTAAAATGCATTTCCGCATTTTAATTAGTATACAAGTCTGGGGTCTGAAGCAAAAGCTGCACGGAAATCGGAACTCGTTACATCGAGTGGCGACTGCCACTGTCGTCGCTGCCGTCGTCTGCAAAACTGTCCATTGGCTGGTGGGGCCTACCCGGTGCGCTGATTAGAAATACCTTCCAGATGCCAGATGCAAAGGAAATCGCCGATAAGAAGTGCCCGAGGTAAGCACTTTGCGTCATCAACTTTCAGCGTCTGTTCGAACGGACCTAGCCCAATACAGAATGACTGTAATGAACAGCTCATCCAGTTTACCTTTGGTCCTCATCTTTTTAGCTTTGGTCCATAATATGCGTATTTTTTTGCACCAATACGCATCCGATCGCAAGGAATGAATCGCCGAATCACACACTCACATACCCCAAATGTACAGAGGAAACCCGCCCAAGTTCGGCCCTTTCCATTCCACGCCACCCACTTCACTGCGTGCAGTTCTCCATGGTCGATGGCCAGCAGTGCCAAATTTCGGACCGAATAATGTTACGACAAAAAAGTTCATTCGAGTTTAGAATTGTTCGATGAGACCTGAAGAAGGATCAGCGGGTGAGCCCGAAGCGCTATCATGTAAATGATTCGTGCTTCACTCTTCCTCCGGGTTCCACGGGACAAATCGACACGCTTCTCTCCCTCGCCTCTTCGGACAACGAATGAGAGCTGAGTTCGTTTCGAACTTATTTTATTTTCTTCATGTTCATTCCCAACGGTGGGGCTGTTGAACGTTTTACGGATGCAATAAACGCTCTGTGACTTGGTATTTTTAGTTAACGCAACCGCCCAGCAGCGTAACCGATGATGATTGATGCTATCCGAGCACGTGGCGACTCGAACCGATGCCGATTGACATGCATTATCGATTTTGACGAAAAAGTACGCGGGAATCGATCAATAAAAATTGTTAAAAAAAACTTTTTAAGTTAAACGGTTTCATTGTGATTAAATATGATATTAATACAGATAATGTACTAAAATCTAAAAAATAATTAGGCAAATAGCAGTTAACTGTTATCACCAGAGATGCCGACCTCCCTGATTTTTCAGGATTTCCCAGACTTTTTGACACGTTCCCTGATATCCTAACAAACACTCAATTTTCCCTGATTTTTCTGAAATGATCCTAATTTTTCCTGATTTTGTACCTTTTACTTTTTTATTATTAAATTCTTTTATTTTTACAGGCTCAGTTACATAAGTTTGAAGGAGCCGAATTCTTAAATATATTTTTAAAACTATATATGAACAATTTTCTTAGATCTATGCTTAGTAAGGTGGAAGACCGATTGCTCGTGGTGAACTCGAGTTTAGAAGGTACTTTTTACTTTATTGGAGTGAAAATTATCCGTAATAAATATACGATGTTTTCCTGGTTGGAAATCAGAATTGTCATAATAGCCTACATAAAAAAGCTCTGCAGTCCACACTTGAATAATTATTCATCATTTTATTATTATTATTATTATTATTATTATTCACTTTTATTCATCGGACTGTTGTCTACATGAAATGACCTAATACTATAAATTTCTAATGTTTCTAATTCGTGCGAGGAATTTAGCAGAAGATTCTTCAAATTGAAACAAATCTTCGACAGTCGTAAACATACGGATCATAGCTGTGAGTGGTTCATTATACCCGAAGGTCGTTCGATGATATCTTGGTTGAAGCAGCGTTCTAGCTCGTAATGCCCTCGGTGGCACTCGGATATCCAACAACGAGAGTAGCCTTGGGCAATCGACCTCAGCATTCAGAAGCTTTGCAACAAAAACCGCTTGCTGATTTTTTCGTCGACGTTCTAAGGTTTCCAACCTCAGCAAATTGCAGCGATCAGAATATGGTGGGAGATTTTGCGGATCGCGCCATGGTAGATTTCGCAACGCAATCCTGATGAACTTGCGCTGAACACGTTCGATCCTCAAACTCCATGTTAGCTGATGAGGAAACCAAACCGTCGAAGCATTTTCCAGGATTGGGCGTACCAGAGAGCAATAGAGGGCTTTCAGGCAATGAGGATCAGAGAAATCTTTTGAGATTTTTGACACAAATCCAAGCTGACGATTTGCCTTAGTGATCAGAGCAGAGCGATGGAGGTTGAATGTTAGCTTCTGGTCCATATGAACACCTAGATCACTGAATTCATCGATTCTATGAAGTATTTCTCCGTTTATGGTATAGTCGTAAGTGATTGGTTGCTCGACGCGATAATATGACATTGCCAAGCATTTGGGAATACTGACCGTAAGCTTATTTCGACGGCACCAGTCAGTAAATATATTCAATAACGACTGAAAACGCATACAATCCTCAACAGTCCGCACGATGAAATACAACTTCAGATCATCCGCATATGCTAGCTTACATCCATCTCCAAGTGCAAGCAATACATCGTTGAAGTACAAATTGAACAGCAAGGGGCCAAGATTGCTACCCTGCGGCACACCTGACATATTTGTAAAACTCGAAGAAGTAGTAGAATCCAATTTTACACGCAAACACCTATCAGTCAAATATGAGCGAAGCCACGACGTTAACCTTTCAGACACGCCAAGTTTTGAAAGTTTTCCCAACAGGATATCATGGTTGATGGTATCGAAGGCTGCTTTGAGGTCGGTGTAGATGACATCTACTTGGGCTCCATTTTCCAATTGCTCGAAACAGATCGTTGTAAAACTAAGCAAATTAGTGGTAACCGAACGTCCAGGCATGAAGCCATGTTGATCACTGGAGATGTAGCATTTGGTGCTCTCGAGAATGATGCTGCTCACAACTATTTCAAACAGTTTCGAGGCAGATGAAAGATTAGTTATCCCTCTATAGTTTTTAACATCTCGTTTGTCACCTTTCTTGTGAACCGGTACCATAAAAGACTGCTTCCAGATTGTTGGAAATTTCGACTCAACGAGAGATTTGTTAAATATTTTACACAGCGGCTCAACGAGAACTCCATTCGTACGGCAATACACAGCAGATGGAATGCCATCTGGTCCAGGTGCGAAGGTACATTTGATTCTCTTGACTGCATTATTTACCATATTGGGCGTGATTTCAAAGGCATCAATGTTGACTAGATCCACCGGAACATCCGCAACAGCTGAGATAAGGTCCTCCGAATTAACTGATTCCGAGGTAAACACTGAAGAAAAATGAGTGGCAAAAAGTTCACATTTCTGCTCGCCGAACGATGATTCAACATCATTTAAAAATATGCTGGGAGGTATAGTCGAGTTCTTCCGTTTAGAGTTTACATAGCTCCAAAAGCTCTTTGGGTTTCGCCTGAGATTAGTTTGGACTCGCAATACGTACGATTTGTAGAGCGATGAGTTTAGATTACGGTACTCGTTGCACGCCAAGTGGAAAATACGTTTATTTGCCAAGCAACGGTTACGTCGAAGTCTGCGTTGCGAGGCATTACGTTTCCGTTTCAATTTTCGTAACAGCAAGGTGCTCCAGGCAGGAGAAACAGCAGGTCGACGAGTTGGGACATTCGAATTCATCCAATTATTTAGCACGGAACACAACGTTTCAGCCATTTCATCAACATTCAGTCCATCAAGAAGATCACTAACGCCAGTCAGGAAGTCATCTAGAGCAAGGAAATCAATCTTCCTGTAATCTAACGCAAGCTCAACATTCTCATTCATATTATGCGACTGTGCACAATCATCGACCAAAGGTGGAGAGGAGATGACAAGAGGCGGATGGTGAAGGTCAGCTGGTAGAAGTGGTGAAACCGATCTCGAGATTTCCACAAGCAAATCAGAGGAACAGAAAAACAAGTCGAGAATTCGCCCTAAGTGGTTGTACTCAAGATTCCTTTGGAGCAGATTAAGGAAATCCATGCTATCAATCAATAGGGAGCTAGCCATTGATAAAGGAACATAATTCACGGGTTGGATGAGACCATCAAAACAACTCCAGGAAATTCCAGGTTGATTATAGTCACCGCATACTAGCAAGCGATCGTCATCGGAGCCAATGTTCCCTAGTTCGTGGATGGACGCAATATGCCCATTTAGTACGTTGAGGTCTTTGCTCTTGTCTGGCGGAATGTAAATTGCACACAGCAGTAGTCGCTTGGAGCCAATCGTAATAGATGCACACACCTGCTCTAAAGTTTCGCCGCTGGATACAATTATCTTGTTACTGACGAATCGATGGTGTACGGCAATTAGAACTCCTCCAAAACTCGATTTGTTGCTATTTTTACAGCTTCGGTCGCATCGGTGCACAGTATAGTTGCTACCAAAAAGCTGCGTCGAATTGATGGCGTCGTTGAGCCCCGTCTCGGTTAAAATGATGACATCAAAATTACAATCCAGGGTGTTGCAGTAGAAATCGTCGATCTTGGTCCGCAGTCCTCGAACGTTTTGGTAGTAAATCCATAAACGACTAGCTTCGCTGGTTGAGTTCTGCAACAAGCAATCATCAGGCGCGGGAACAGTTGGTGAATGGTACAGATACCCACCTCTGGTGGAAACCCTAGGCTTCTCACCATTCACAGAATGTCGTCGCGATAGATGATTATTGGTAATGGTGTCAACCCTAGGATTTCCACCGTCCAGAAGACAGAACCTTAAGTAGTTGCTTGAGCATTGCCGTTGGATGCACGCTGGTTTTTTGGATAGCCGATGAATTCGCGGAATAGTAATCCATCGGGCCAAGTGGATGCGTCGAGAGCGAGGCCTTTCAATGATAGATCCAATCCGATTTTGAATGAAACGAAAGTCAGCTTCGTAGTATCTGCCTCCTTAGGAACAAGACGTACCACGTCAGCAGGACTGGTCAAATTCAGACAACGAGAAGTAATTTTTTGAACATCGTCAACAGTTACTAACGGGTGCAATCCGGATAGGTATAGCCAGAACTTAGGAGCGGGGATAGATGGTGTCAGGCATGGCAGAGACAAGTCACTGAGATCAATTTTGTTGGTTCCGCGGACAGAAGAAGTACCAATCGGTTCGCCTTCATTACCGCGACGACGTTTAACACCAAGTCGGGGCCAGGTATTTTCCATCCTTGGTCGAGTCGGTGGACGCCCGGCAGAGTTGTCGATAGAGATGCATTTGTCCACTTTATCACTCATCGATTTCACCAATTTGGTTAACTGTTGGACCTGAGCGGGTAACCCATCAGTTGACGAAGCAGTGCCATTCGTGATCTCGTCGTGTAGATAGGTTTTCACACTTCTACCTCCCAATTTATCTCGGCAAGTCGCACATACGAATACTGCCTTTCCTTGGGAGAACAGATCTTTGCTTGCACGACTGAGGTTGAAACCACAACATTGCGTGCTGATGTGGAAGTAAACCTCACAAAAGCCACAACGCAGTGGCTCGATTTCATTTATCTCCAGCTGGCATTCTCCGCATTGTTTTCTCTCCATCTCCCAACAAACAAAACAGACGGTGAAATGACGGAGATACGGTTTCGAGTTATATCCTTCGGGTCGTTAAAACAGTAAAACACAAATGAACTTCACAATTCTGCGATGTAGACAGGTCCAATTAAACAGTCAACGATGAAAACAGATTAAAATATTACAGTCAAACTAGTAAAAAAAAACAAACTTCCAGCAGACGAAATACTAAGAAACGAAAACGAACGTTATTGTTTGTTGTTCAGCAATTCAGTTGTGTTCAAAATTTTAGCAGTGCTGATTTAAAATCAGAAATAAGATAATAATTTGTAATTAGCGCTTTGCAAGATTTCATTTTATTATTCAATAAATAATCATTTGTTCAAAAAAGTTAGTGTTCAAAAAACAGCAGTACTTCAGTCAACACCAGCAAAACATGATTAAAAAGATGAAAGATTTCGAAGTTGTTCTGTAACATGATTATCCACCTTAGTACTTTGTAGCGTAGCTCTTATTCTTAATAACAGCAGCACGCCGTTTCGGCATAGAGTCCACAAGTGCTTGGCAGCGAGAATCAGGTATTACAGACCATAATTCTTCCATATTTTTTGGTCTGGCTTCAGAAACAGCGTATTTGACATCTCCCCACAGATTTTCAATAGGGTTTAAGTCTGGAGACTGCGCTGGCCACTCCATAACCTCAATATTCTTCTCCTTAAACCACGCCTTAGCACGTTTGCCCGTGTGTTTGGGATCGTTGTACTGCTGCATCACCCATTTTAGTGGCATTTCCTCCTCAGCACAAGGTAACATATCCTCACTGAGTATCTTGATTTAGCCATGTTGATCCATGATGCCTGGTCGTCTCACATACTGACGACGACCTTTTGACCCGAACAAACCTATTTTGGACTCATCCGTCCACAAAACATTACGTCATTTTTCTTTCGGCCAATCGATATGCATTTTAGCAAATTTGAGGCGATTCGAAACATGACGTTTTGTCAACAATGCTACTTTCCGAGGACTACGTGCGTATAGTTTGGCTTCCGTCAATCGTCGTCTGACTGTAACAGTGCTCACAGTTAAGTCTAGTTCATCTTTAATCTCATTAGAAGACAAAGTTGGATCAGTCCTTGACATCTTGATGATTCTTCGATCAATTCTTTCAGGAGTGCAACGTTTCTGGCCACAAGTTTCCAACTTGTCGTTCCATTTCAAAGCATTGCTTATCATTTTGGCCGAGCACCCCACTGTTTGCTGTACTTGTCTGTAAGTTTTGCCTTGATTTATCAACGTTTTGATAAAATTGAGCTGCTCCTCAGAGCAATGTTTTCCGCGACCCATTTTCTGCAATACAAACAAAGCATACATATTTTCTTGCGCATATCTTTCTATATACTTACCGACTAACAAAATAGCAAAACTTGTATAAAACTCCGAATGGAAACAAACTTTGTTTGAAATCGTTTTTCGCTGCTCTTATTTTGAACAACGCGAAACGGACTCAGACGGAAGCGTCAAATGAAATATACAGTGAACGAAATTATATTGCTATAAACAATATGGGTTTTGAACGGGTGATGACACCTTTATATATTCATATGATTAGTTTTTTTACTTTATTTTACAAACATCAACAGGCTTAACATGTTTGCCCTAATGACCGAGAATTAATTATTAAATAATAAAATTAATAATAAAACTAATAATAAAACTATAGAACTAAATATTAAACCTATAACAATTATAACTACTTAAGAATAGCAGAATAGA
Organism: Toxorhynchites rutilus septentrionalis; assembly: GCF_029784135.1. NCBI lineage: Eukaryota > Metazoa > Arthropoda > Insecta > Diptera > Culicidae > Toxorhynchites > Toxorhynchites rutilus. The sequence goes on from NC_073744.1 coordinate 67,354,793, forward strand.
GCGCTTTGAGGGACGAACGGGAAAGGTGATAAGCAAAAGACGAACTACAAAGATTGAACACACGACACATACTGGTTACGGGTTCATTATAGCCGTAATTTGTTCGAGATGGTGGAAGGTACAAGTAGTTACGGGTACGCAAATTGCGACGACTAATGTTAAAATTAATTAAGTATAGCAATTTGGGGCAATCGATATTTGATAAAATAATATCAGATACAAAAAGCGCTTTGGTAACATTCCTTCGAGAGCCCAATGAATCCAACCCTATGAGACTACAGCGATCCTCGTAGCTGGGCAGATTAAATGGGTCATTCCATGGCAGATTACGCAAGGAAAATCGAACAAATTTTCGCTGAATCGACTCAATACGTTGTACACTATTTTGGTAATATGGTGACCATACAACGCAAGCATATTCTAGAACGGATCGAACCAATGCACAATATAGGGCCTTGATGCAATGTACATCTGTGAATTGCTTCGTGACACGGAAAATAAAGCCGAGGACTTTGAATGCTTTGAAGTAATGTAAGCTATATGATCACAAAAGGTTAGTTTAGAGTCTAACATAACTCCAAGGTCTTTAATAATGTCCACACGTTTCAAAATTTCACCGTGCAGTCTATATTCAAAGCATATCAATGTCTGCTTTCGAGAAAACGAAATAACCGAACATTCGGATGGATTTCAAATCATTCTATTCGTTGCGCACCATTCAGCAAAAATATTCAGCTGCTCTTGCAGAAACTCCGCAGTGGAATTCACACGGAAAAACAACTTGAAGTCATCGGCGTAGGAGAGCTTCAGGCACTTCAGACGAAAATTAATGTCATTAAGGTATAGCAAAAAAATATATGGGCCGAGGTGGCTGCCTTGCGGAACACCAGACGTTACACGATAAGGAGAAGATATAGTGTCTCCAATTTTCACCGACATAATACGATCAGTGAGATAAGAACGTAGCCAGAATAAGAAGGGACCTTTAAAACCAAGACGTTGAAGAGTTGATAACATCAACCATCCATGCATGAATAGTAATAATAATAGTGAAATAGCATAGACGCTGCTATTATTTTGATCACATCTGTATATTACAGTGACGTCTCGATTTTATCACTGAAAATGTATCGTTTATATCACGTTTTTTTAAACAAAAGAAATCATATGTAAATTTCAATTTGTCGTTGAGTTATTGAACAAAAAATGAGGATTAAGCAGAATAAAGGTTTTTAAGTATTCATACCGCCGCCGTATTCACGTAGCTTACAAAAAGTTTTCTCAATTTGGGATTTGTATCGAATATTGCGCATTCATTTTGAAGGACTCTCGTGCTATGTTCATAAACTAAAAATCAACAACTATGGATGATTCTGAGCAACAGTCTCTTTGATTGTTCAGAATGAGATGTGCGGTCTGTGCCATTTCTCAAGTTT